>NC_058409.1:136709832-136793598 GCF_002201575.2 Neomonachus schauinslandi | reverse complement strand
CTTTCTTTCTTTCTTTCTTTCTTTCTTTCTTTCTTTCTTTCTTTCTTTCCTTCCTTCCTTCCTTTCCCATTGCTGGTTTATTATAAAAGATACAACTCAGGAACAGCCAAATGGAAGAGATGTATATGGCAAGCTATGGCAGGGAGCAGATGTGAGGAGCTTCCAGGCCCTCTCTTGGCACAGCCCCTTCCCAACATCTCAGTGAGTTTACTAGTCCAGAAACTAATTTGTTTTTTGGTCTCTAGACTGAAGAAAGTGGTGCAGAAAATGTTAATGATGCTAAATAAACTTAAAAGTGCTTTGTGTCTGTGGCTGTTACATTGTAAATAGCAAAAATATGGAGAAAATATTCTTATGGTATCAAAACACTATTATCCAGTCAATCAGAAAAGTCACTCAGGTCTCTGATACATTAGTGAAATTCCAACATATGGCTATATTATTTTAATCCCATCTTACGTATAAATAAACCAACCATCATTTATATCAACCAATATTCAAGTTAGAATTGCAAACCTAGATTGTATATACAAAAATTTGCAAAAATTAAAGTGTTTTGTGAGAATCAATTGGCTTTAAGAATTATGCAGTAAAGAATAATGTATAATTTTATTATTTGCAAATTATATGCTATGTATCCTCCATATCAGTTAAATTTATAATAAACTTACATTTGCATATTTACATATTTATGTCTCTCTATATGTGTGTGTACACAATTTTTTTTTCAGAAAGCCAATTATTAAACATTTACCAGATTTTTCCAATTAACTCAAACTGCCTTATAAAATCTGTATATGCCAAAATCTAAGGTGAATAGACTTTAGACTTTATCAGAAATTGTTGCTATATGGTTATCTTTCTAAAAATGATCTCTTCTCTGTTTTCACTCACTGCCCTAGCCCCAAATTTCATTTTATCATATCTTTGCAAGATTACTCCATCTTCCTCTTCCCATATCTACTCAAAGTAGAATATTCATCATACAATCATTTAGCCAATATTTATCTTGTAAAAATTCACCTGGTTTTCTCTGTCTTTCTTAACCCTTGTTGTGAAATTTAATTGGACATATTGAAGTTCTACTCATTTTGTTCTCATCATTGAATGTTTCCTCATGTACTTTGGCTTTTATTTTCTCCCTACTCTCTGGATGAAATTCATAACTATTTTTCCTACTTGTAGGTTTTTACTAGTTTTCCTATTTGTAAATGTTGCCCATACCATAAACATTCATAGGTATTCATCACAATTCCAGTTGTAAAGGTCACCAATAATCCTTTAGTTGCTGAGTAGGATAGCCCATTCAATGTTTCATTGAGTTGTCTTCCTATGGTATTGGGTGCGATTGAACAAAATCACCTGGAAACTAGGGAGTGTCTATAATGAACTTTTTTTTTCTACATCCATCTTCAATTCCTTTTTTTTCTATTTTCTTAATTTTTCACTTTTCTAGACAAACTATGCTTAGCCAATTTTCAGCCCTCACACCCTAGTTTATACTCTCAAGAAATAGGGGTCCTTCTTTTTTATAACCATGTATCATTTGATTCTGGTTGAATTCATATGCTGAAGTCCTCACCCTCAGTATCTCAGAATGTGACCCTCAGTACCTCAGTACCTCAGTCATACTTGGAAATAGGGTCACTGAAGGTGTAATTAGTTCAGATGAGATCACACTGGAGAGAATGAGTCCCCAAACCAAAATGACTAGTGCCCTTATAAAATGGGGAACTTTGCACACATGTGTGTACACACACACATGGATCACCATGAGAACATGAGGGCAGAGATCAAGATAATGTGTCTACAAGCCTAGGAATAAGTTTTCCAGAAAACCTCAAGAATCTCAGAGAAGCATGGAACAGATTTTCCCTCAGAGCCAAAGGCAGGAACCAATCCTGTTGATACCTTGACCACAGACTTCTGGCCTCTAAAACTATGAGACCATACTTTTCTGTCCTTTAAGCCACCCAACTTGTGGTAACTACTTTTTATGGCAGCAAGCAAACTAATTTAATTAATAATTTTTTCTTTAATTAATATCTTCTTCTGCACATATGAACAAAGTTTTCTGAGAGCAGGGGCTGTGTCTATTTTATTTACAGTTGTATTCTTTGTGTCAACCATAGTGCATGGCATATCATAGATGCTCAACAAAAAATGATTAATTGAATAAAAATCCTATTCTCAAAAAGTTTACTCCTATAATGATCAAGAGAAATTTACATGCAATTTATCTGTCAGATTTTCTGTTTGCAAATTCAAGGGGATGCAGGATTTCTTTTGCAAATTTGTCCTTGAGGTGGGTAAAAGAAGGAAGACTCTTAGTTGCGTGATGATAGGGGTCCTTTGTTTTCACATAGGCTAGATTCACTCATTTTTTTAGCCATAGCAACAGAATATGTGCAAAAGCCTGAGAGAGTAGTGTGTGGAATGTGATGACAGCGCCATATGGGGAATTGTGTGGTATCTGGGTGACATGCTGTATTTTAATGCTTAATTTAAGGAGATCTGATTTTGACAGTAAGTCTGGGAATTAAAAAAATAGAGCTAAGGGATAAATATGGAATAAAACCATGCGCTAATAAAAAAAAACCTAGTTATATGATAACCCATTATTTTCTATTTTTATACATAATGCCTTCACATAAAACAATATTTTAGCTCTCTCATTCACCTACTCTACATTATTAGTTCACATTGTCATTTTACAAGTGAAAGTCTGTCCCATTTTTTTCTAGTTTTTATTTTAGGTGATTGTTTTATTGTTGAGTCTATTGTAAAGATGCTCTTTGTTAGCTATTTCTAATCTTATATAAACCTGATATTTAAATCATACTACAATACAGTTTTGGCCAGAGAATAATTTCTATAAATTAGAGCATATGGATTAGCATAAGGAGTAAGACAAATCAAAGTTCATTCCAGAGGAACATATGTCATTTTAGTGTTTGGTGTCACTAACATTAGATAGATAAAATAAATTTGATTACAAAATATTTTTTAAATACATCTATGTTATCATATTTTGAAACAGAATATTTTATTTATGAATATAGTTCACACATGCCTTCATCATATTTTTGTGTTAATTAAGTGCGATTTTTCACCCATCACCCACATATGTATGCAATCATGACCTCACTTGGTAAAAATATATTTAAGTAATTTCTATAATATCATACTTTAATATTTGATTAATATAAGATTTCAAGTATAGGGGAATGAATGTAAATTCAATTTTATGCATTTAGAAAAAAGTGAGAAAGTAGTTCTAGTAAGTACACACACACACAGCAATTCTTATAAAGTCATTGAATCAAATCATGATGCTTTGGAAGCTAATTTTGCCAAGTTTATCTAAAATTTTTGAGTTTACAAAACAATCCTTTAGGGATTTCAGGTTATGGAAATTAAAATAATTTCCAATTCTCAAAGAATAAATTAAAAGAAATTTAAAAACTGAAAGTTTTTCTTGAACCTCATAAAAACTTAAATAATTATGCATATTTTCAGTACACATGAAATTAACCATGAAGTTCATTTTTCTTTATTTCCAAGTGTTAGATTAAGTATTTAGTAGGAGATGCTTCAAAAAGGGAAGTCTCTAAAAAGTAAAACTTCCACACTCTTTAACATTACTAGGTATTTTCTCTTCTTACAACAACAGAGCCAACATGACAAAATAAAACATTGTGTCAGAAATGTTAAAAAAAAAAAAGAAATGCTATCCTTAAATTTTAAAAGGTAGAGACTAGAAAGATGTACATTTATTAAGGAAACATTTAACAAATTTTAAGCATGGGTTTAAGATGTGAAACTCCCAGAGAAAAGTAGCACATAAAGTGAAATGGCTTCCTTCCCAAGGCTGTTATCCCTGTCATTGTAGGGCTGGAGAATAATAGATGAGAATTATTGAGAGAATTATTGATGAGATAATGAGATGAGAATTAGTGGCATTGGCCATCAAAAGAAAGACAGCATGCAAACAAAAAATCAGGTTGTTCTCTGAATTGCCTTCCAATTAATCTTGACCTGTTTAAGTTGAAAAATCAGAACCAGCCATGGGTTTCATGGAAAGGCCTGAGTGGTGCTAAATAAAATTGAACTTTTCTATAGTTTTTATACTGAAAGTATTAATTATACAATATCATTTAGAAGAGGCCATAAAATGTTACCAATTATGACAAATTAATGATTTTCAAAGTGTGACAAAGTGTCTTTGGTGTTCCTTGGGGACTCTTGTTAAGTGTTGGTAATGGACTTGTAAGATAGAATGGAGCACCACAAAAGCATTTTTTTTCTTTGCCTACTAATTTTTTTCCTTCTTCAATACAGGAACAAAGCTAGAAAGTAATTTGGAGTAGATTTTCTGGAATGTTGTCAGTCAGGGGCTTTGTTTGGCAGGTCATAGGTAGGAAGAAAGATATTGTTTGCATTTAGAACCTTCTAACTGGCTTCTATTTGGGCTTCTCCCAAGCTCATAGCAAGTTGGGTCATTTTGTCTAAGTGCCTATCATTTATTGGGACGAAGAGATCAATAGTCTCCAAACATCTGTCTCCAGGATGTAGAGTTTGAAACCACTTTTGGAATGGATTTGAGTAGACTTCACCAAAGTTGAGAGTCAAGGACATGAACAGAGGCCCTGAAATAAAATTGTCATGATATCAGACAAAGAAAGGCATCCAGTGGGTTGGCTTAGGCAGGGAGATCAGGAGCAGTGAAGAAAAGGAGCAATAGTCCAAATGAAGCCCTGCTGGGAATGATTTGCACCTAGGAAAGCAGCTTTATGTGAGAATTAAAACAGCAGGTAGTCACAGTTATGATAATACTTGGGGCTGAGTCAGGTTGCCCTGGTGCCCTCTGGTGAGCAGACTTAACCTAAAGAAATGCTTTGGGATCTGTCCTTTGCCTCTGCTGTAGGTCAGTTCTTTCTTAGGGAGGGCTCCCAGAAATTGCCCTGAATCTTCATCACTTCAGACTTTCATGTATGCGGGATGCATGAAAGAACCTAACTTTCTGGACCTGGGCTAGATTACTGGGGAGTCCTTTTCGCTCTCTTTAAATGAGAAACCAGTCAGCCAACCTTGGTCGGTTAAAGAATTGATACTGTAAGGATGAGTTGCCACCAAGCACACGTGTTAGCTACTTGGGCAGGGAAATTTTGTTTAGCTACAGTGCTTATTACTGACACTGTTTGTCGACAATAAAAAAAAATACATCAGATTTTAGATAAATCAGCAGCAGTGAATTATTCATATAAAACAGGAGAAAAATGTGCTAGAATTAAGAACAGCAGGAATAGAACAATCATGCCACTAGATGAACATTAGTATATTCTAAGGTTTTAATCATTTGAAGTTATTCAACTTTGCAAAGTATAAATAAAACATAACTCTCTCCAATAATAGATGAACATTGGGAATTTTTATATCCCCATGCTAGAATTTGATTTGTAATAGGGTAAATTCCTTTCATTTATTTCCTTCAAATATTTATCCCTCAATTTTATGCCAGCAATTTGTCAATGTTCCAGAGCTTACTAATATCCTGAAATGATTCTTTATTTTTTTCCTCCATTGAGAAGAATGTAAAACTGAATTCTTTTATATAAAAAATGTTCCATATAGATACTAAACAAGAAATATTGTTAGCAATCATATTTTCATGTCATGCATACAGTTATCAAAATGTATTATTAAGTTTACATTAAAGGAGAAATATAGAGAGGAATTTTTGATAAGCTTTCCTTTTTAGATGAAAGTTTGGAATAGTAGATCACACCGAAAAAATGTCTATAAATCACATAATTAGCATTAAAATGTATAAAAAATGTCACTCCTGATGGCTAGATTGATACTGTACAATCATCTGAACTCAAAATGAAATCTGTATTCCCTCAATAAAAATAGTAGGCAAGTTTGAGTCCATTACAGTCAATAAGAAATACAAATAGTGATATTTTAAGAGCACAAACATACATATATCCGTTTGTATGTTTGATTCTAATTCACAGAATCCACTTGCTTTGTCAAATACTTGCTCAGTCCATTCTGTTTCGTTTTTGAGTGCTTGGCTCAGTGTGAGTAATTGGTCTGGGGAATCTGGTTTGCCATTACTCTCAAGAGTAGATTTGATTAGATAAACATGAAAAAAAAAACAAAAGAGAAATGGGAAGTGAATATTGAAATGGACAAAGGAGATGTATAAAGGGGAAGAGGAGGGCCATTGTTCAGAAAGCAAACACTAGTATTTCATTAGTTTGAAAGCTTTGGCTCTTAAAAGTCTTCAAATTTATTTAGTTAGAAAATAACCTCTTTGGCACAGCTTCCATCAGATAGGCCTCTACCCAGGCAGTCTTTCTGACAAATGACCTCTCATTGCAATTCGTCCACTTGGAATTTTAGTTGGTCATGAACAATTTCAGTGCCTATTGTAATATTTCCCCTTGCAGGTGCTGCATTTTTCTTTTTCTGCCAAAGAACTCTTACCAAATAATCTGAAATTGACTTATCATTACCAGTTTTGTTCCTTGTAGACATAGTTGGATTTTACAGAAATCAAAACTTATACACCAGTAGTAAGTTGTTGATACCAGTCTAGTGGATTTTTTAAATCTTTCTTTCTTTCTTTCTTTTTTTCTTCTTTTTAAGCAGGGTTCTTAGCATTACAGGTGGAATGAAGGTACGGATTTTGGGTTGTTTATGAAGGAGTGTTGATGGAATATTCTGGATATGTTGTATTTCCATCCTTTTGCTCCTTTTTTATGTGACCATGCAGATGGCTAAGAGAAGTTGGGAAGCAGTTAACTGGTCTCTACTGCAGGTAAAGACCTTAGCCTGATAAGACATCTTCGACAGCAACAAATCGGATGGACTCAGACACAAACTGGGACATAGACATGACTTATAATGCTCAGCTAAGGAATAAATCTTTCAGTGTCTGCCAGAGATAGTATATGTTCAGTACATATTTATCGAACAGTCGTGAACATGAATGAATGAAAAAACATAAAATAATGTAGACCAGTGACTTGCTGGTTTCAAAATATTTCCCAACTGGTCTCACAGCTAATAATTGGAACCTCAGCACAGATTTTATTTCATATTAGAGCTTTGGATTCTGAAGCAAAGAGAAGTGATAAGGATGTGCCTGGTGGTGTGAGGGAAGAAGGCTGGAGGCTGGGCTGGGGGCAAGTGTCCTTGCTATTTACAGGGTGGCAAAGCAGTTGAGTGTAGATGATCACCCTCACCTCTGCAACCTGGGCTGCTTTACCGTCTCATCTTTTGCTATTTGTCTCTCCCTCGCTCTCGTAGAGACCTCACCTGTATTACTACTTTAAAGATTGCTGATTGCTGGGCACTTGCTTCCAACTCCAGGGAATGCACGACTCATTTAGAAGGTATTCTTCAGAGGAATAGAGTGCATTTAGAAGATAAAATGATTGACATCACCATTCCTGCAGTGACATTTGTATATAAGGGGAAATAAGATTTATGCACCAGTCTAGAAACCAGAGTATAAGTTATGATTTCCATTGGAAAATGTGCTCTGAAGTTCAGTTAGCTTCAAGGCATTTTTGAAGCATGATCCATTCATGAGCTGGAGATAATGATCTAGAATTCAGGTTCAAGTAGAAATTAATTAGCAGAAATGTCAGCAACTCTTTTGTATAGCATAGATTACAACTTTTTTACTTGCTTTCTTTCATTAGTATGAATTTAAATTAAAATAAACACTTCATTTTTATTAAATCAAATTTTGTTCCTAATTAATTGAAGAAATTATTTAAATTTTTCTTGAAAATCTGACTAGAAGAACAAAAGCTTGTGATTTATATAAGCCTTTTCTATAGTATATTACTGTTTTTGTCTTTAAAGATATCTAAATAACAATTGACATTTGAAAGTTAATCAACATAGGACATTTTTACATTGTCCCCAAACTCCAAAACAGGGAAGGAACATTTGAAATGAAAAATCAGGATATACAGCCTCAAAGAAGTACTATTTGTACGTCATTTGTAACCCTCCAATATTTTAATTTACCGAACAATAATTTAGGATGATATATTGAACACTTTAGATTATGCAGACTTAAACACACACACACATGCAAATGAAACTCCAGTGAAACCAAATTTCAATGGTGAATTCTACCTGGCAATCTTTCCTCTAGTATGAAATATAATAATTCCTTCCCAATACGGAAGTCATGGTTCTATTCCATAGGAGAAGTCCAATTGAGGATCTTAAACTGTGCTAGAAAAAATAGGCTGGAAAGTCAATCAAATGACTAATTCTATAAAGGCACAAGAAACATTTTGATTTTCATTGAAATAAAATAATATATGGGTAACAAATTTAAGTGAATTTTAATACTATTTTATATACTGTAAGATATTAATAAGAGGCATTCTACAAATTTTAATTATGTCTTTTGACCAAAAGAGGTTTCAGAATCTTTCTTCCCTAGAGTATACAAATGTGTATGTGTTTGTTTTTGATAGTGTTCACAGTAAAAGTTCATTTTCCCTTATGTTTACATATGGGACATCTCTTCTTTGTTGGCTCCCAATTCCCATTTCATCCAGTCAAGAACCCATTCACAGAATAACTTGGATGCTTGAGATGAAAACATGCATACACACACACACACACACACACACACACACACACGTTGGATAGCCTTTATTTAACGTTAGCAAAGATGGGGTGTTTTTTAAACCTGTACTAACAGATACTTTCCTATGGAAACTTCATTCCAGAACTTATATCATCAGGTTTTTTTGCACATTTTCTGGCTTCTTCCTTTTTATTTTATTTTTTATTTTTTTAGATTTTTATTTATTTCTTTGAGAGAGTGCACGCGCGAATGTGCGCGCGCATGAATGGGGGAGGGGCAGAGAGAGAAGCCCGCTCCCTGCTTAGCAGGAAGCCCAATGTGGGGCTTGATCCCATGTCCTGGGATCATGACCTCAGCTGAAGGCAGCCACCCAACCAACTGAGTCACCCAGGCGCCCCTGTTCCTCCTTTTTAGCAAAACAAAGAAGGTAATTCTAAGACCAGAGTTACTTTTCTATGGTTACCTGTTTAGCAGTCAAGCAGTTTCTCAGTAACAGTCACTGCTGAAGCAGCTAGGCAGGCCTGCCATACGACTATGTAAGGAGACAGTAAGCCCAAATGGATTCAGACAGTTTGTTACTCACAACACCGAGAATAGCATGGACTTAATGTTTGTGTCACTTCCGTTGTCCTAGAGTCCCAAAGATAGTGATATGGGGTGGGCCCAGCTGAACGCTGCACATACAGTGCGTTCTTGTTATACCTGAAGAACACTGAGCTCAAGAAAGCCCCGATCTTCAAAGAGAGGAGATCCCTAACAAATCTGCCTGTCTCTACCTCCAGAGACATTACCATCCTCACCCAGGAATGTCTCTAGCTTTAGAATCCTGGAATTTAAACAAATCTGCCCCCTGCCCAGGAACAGCTTTGCAAACATCCTTGAATAAAGTTGTTGGTGCCTTTTGCTCAAAAGATGTGCAGAAATGGCAGATCCTTGGAGAACCATCTCCCAATACTCTTTTTCTCACCTACGGCTCCTTTGTAGAAACTTTCCTCCTGTTTTGTCTTTTACATTTTTCTTTGTTTTTGTGAATTACAAAACAAAATTGTATTATTTCCCCAATTATCCTTCAAGGCAGCAATTCTCATATGCTTTACTAAGTAGAAATAACTGTTTAGCGGGGCATTTGAGGTAAAGGTGTTTTGCAATTAAGGAATTAAAGTATTTTTTTTCTTGATTGAAACACTTAACTCTGATTACTTTTTCATGTTGGGGAAGTGTTAGTGAGGCATTTGACTTTACAGAAATAGAGATAAATTTAGAAGTATGCTCACAGCTTTGGGAAATGTTAATATGATGACTTTAAAGAAGCGTAGGTATCTATGTACCCTAAAGGAGGAATGAGGGAAAGAATATTATTCATGTCAAATCAACAAATACTAAATTACAAAAGTGTGGTCCATTAAAAATATGATTATCAGGTACAAAGTCATACTTTCCTAGCTCTTGTAGCACCTGAAATCTACTTCAGGTTAAGTCAGTCCACTGTTAAGTGCTTCTATGATTAATTATTTCCCCCTCTAGGCAGAAGTCTTCGGATCATTAGCAGCCATGCCTCATGCCTTGTATCAGATCAACATTGTAGGATGGAAGTTGGAACTTCATATATCTAGCTGATAGCACTCACATATAGGTTGGTGGAATTTAGAAAAGTGTTTGTGATTGGTGAGTTCCTAAAAAGAGCTGGCAGGAGACCTGCTCACATTGGTGCTTTTGCCTTAGAGATTCTTAAGAATTTTTATGGATGCCTAACTTTGTTTACTGATAGGGATCTATATGGAAATTCAGAATTAATACTTCGTTGTTTTTTTTTTTTTTGAATTAATACTTTATAGAGGAACAAAAACTTAGGATCTGTTCTTTGATTCAAATTTTTCTGGGCAGTTGAGCAAAGGGTCTTAATCTTTCTCAATATTAGAAACATGTTGTTTGGGCACACAAGTAGATTTTTTAGGAAGATTTTATTTATTTTTGAGAGAGAGAGAGAGAGAGTTCATGCACGAGCAGGGTAAGAGGGGCAGAGGGAGAAGCAGACTCCTTGCTGAGCAGGGAGCCCGATGTGGGACTCAATCCCAGGACCCCTGGATCATGACCTGAGCTGAAAGCAGATGCTTAACCAACTGAACCACCCAGGCACCTGCATAAGTAGATTTTTGACTCCATCAAAAAAAATGTTTGCTATTCTAGTAAGCAATCAGTAACTGATACAGTATTCTGATTCTATCAGGAGGAGGGATTATGCATGACAACACACCTGGTGCTCTTTTTCTAGTAGCAACAGGGTTGGGAAGTGCCTGTGCCAAAGGATAAATTCTAGAAAGACTTTGTGGATGGTGGACTGGAGACTCATCATCGTGATGATGATCGGTCTCTGAATTTTGGGGGTTCTATATAAGGCTGAATGTTAAGACAGAATAATTATAAAGATTAGTCCTTCCAGCTCCGCAATAGCTTCCCAAAGCATTAAAGATACGGGTTTAGATCTATGACTTTGGAGAACTTTTATGTTCTGTCATCTCCAAATATTTTCTTTTGTACAGGAGAGCATTTTCCCTCTTATTAACTAATGAAGAGATTGAACAAGTTCATTAACGAGAACAGTGGTTGAAAATATGGGATGTGGTACATAAATATTAAGTATAATTAAGGAGGCCGTACAATCTTCCAATAAAGTCTAGATAGTAAGTTTAAATGTAAAGCCCTAATTAGAATTATTACCTTTGAAATACAGTTACACTATTACATATTCCTAAATGAAAACCAGAGTTAGGCATTATAAAAGAATATTACAGTTAACAAAATGCAAGGTCATGAACCCATGTTTTTAAAAACAGTTGCATTATGCATCTGGAATATGGTATGCATCAGAATCATTCAGCTTATAATAATATGATGGTATTGATGTGAGCATTTCATCATAGTTAATGCAGGGAAAGAATATTTTGTTTAAGATCATTGACATGTGGTCAGTTTGAAATAAGAGCTTCTCAGTGGCATGAAAATTGTGGTTTTGTAACCAGTAATTCAATCAGACAAAAATAAGCAGCGCTAAAGCAGCATTCCGGAAGGGCACTGGTGCTTGATTTTGCTCATTCTCGACACTGCAATCTTGAGTTTAATGGTTAGGGAGGTTCTACCAATTCTAAAGCATCCCAGAAGGGGCGCCTGGGTGGTTCAGTTGGTTAAGCGTCCAACTCTTGATTTCGGCTCATGCCATGATATCAGTGTCCTGGGATCAAGCCCCACATGGGGCTCTGCACACAGTGGGGAGTCCATCTGAGATTTTCTGCCTCTCCCTCTCCCCCCATCCATCTCTCTCTAAAATAAATAAATCTTTAAGAGAAAATAAAGCAATCTAGGAGCATGAAAGGTTCAAATTGTTTACATAAAATGCCAGAGACATTGTATTCAACTTACTTGATTATCAAAAATATATATGCCATTTGCATACACATTACCAGCGTAGAGAGTGTTTATATGAACATACCTCTGATTCCAAAATTAAAACTGGTAGAGGCCTCATTTTCCAAATTAGGAGAAAATCTGGCATCTTTCTAGAGAAATTTCCCCACTGCCTGAATTGTTGAAGTGCCACAGAGACTAATTCAATACCATTCCAGCTTCCCCACTGTATTGAAAGACAAACTAGAGAATTCCTTCCATGCATAAGGGAGACCAGGTGCTTGCTTGTTTACCCTGTACAACTTCCGTTACTCGTCTCTCCTGCAAGGTGTTCCCCTGTGGGCCTGTGTGGGGGCACAGAGACTTGCCTCACCAGCCCCGACCTGCCCTCCTTCACACTGAAGTTCCCTTTGGGGACACTTGATGTCTTTTTCTGCCACTGTGGTTGGGGCCATCTCAGTCTATCAAAGGGGGTTTATGTTTTCAATGGACGTGGTACTAAATCTTGGTCTTTGTTCAAGAGCAGTAACAAAACCCTCAGCTCTTTATAAAAACTGAATTTTCCATTTATAAATCTAATTTTTTAAGCATTGAGAAAAACTATCACTCTTGACTATTTTTATCTGCTGGATTCCATTAAGAAGAAGATTTTGAGAGACCAGTGGGAGTGAGAGGGGTAGAAGATCATGAGGGGCAATTTCCTGACACACCAGAAAAGCCACAACCACTTTAATCATTAGTTATGCAATTTTCTAGGGGTAGAGAAAGAAAAGATTTCTGTTTTAAAAATGACAGAAGCCCTGGAAATCTCATCTAAGAAACTGGAAACAACTTGTCAGTATTTTTTTTCTTTATGCTCTAAATTCATTTTTAGTAACAGTGGAAGCAATTTGAAATGAAATACAGCACTTAAAGCAAATGAAACGGAAGTAGGATGCCAGCAGTAAATGGCAAGAAGAAATACAGTTCAGTGTGTTCTTCAGAAATCCTGTCTCTTGGGACTGACTGTTGAAAGTTGAATTCTTAGTCTTATTTTAGAAGTTTTATAATCCTGAAGCTACCCATTGATATTAAAATTTGTTCTATTATATTATGTCCACTGTTCTCTTAATAACATGTTTGGCCTCAAATAGACCTGAAATCAAATGAAATTCTTTAATTTCTCTGGGATATTTTCTTTTTTCTTAGACTTAAAGTGGAAAAAAATTATTTCTGAGAATTAAACATAAAGTATTTGATACTGGACTTTTCCTATATGGTAGGCACTCAACATATGGCAGCAATGATGATGATATCTAATGCTAGTGTAATAATTATAATAATAATAATGTGTTTTAATCTTTCAGGTATTCCTTATTTCTAACGCCTTTGTGATAAATGCTCCTGTACAGAGTTTTAAAGTTCAAGTGTCCAAAATTGTTAGAAACAAAGATATTTGACAATAACCTAGTTATAATCACAGTGGAAATTAGAGCCATTGAGTAATAAATAAGATTGTTTGATACAAACACTGAGTGTCAACTGAAGTGGAATCACTTTGGGAGTCAGTGTTTAAAATGAAATTAAGGCAATTATCATAGAAAAATGTTGAGGTAGACAAAGTTTGCTAGAAAAGTGCCCACAATTTGAAGTTGCGTGTCTGGCATCTTCTTCAGTCTCTGTGTTTCTTTGAGATCTCTATTGTCTGCCTTCTGCCCCACTCCTGTGTCTTTTTTCTGTAGCTAAACTTAAACATTTTTCCTTGAATTCTATCCTCTGGTCAGTTGTGCTTTTATTTGGTGGAATTCCACTGAACTTTCCCTATTGGATATTTTGACAATAATTTAACAAACATTTATTTGACACTTTCTGTACAAGCAACTTTATTCAGAGTTGTAGGAATACATATGTAAATAAAATTTGGTCTCTGCTCTCAAAGAAGTTGATCTATTTTGAAATACATCAAGAAAAGAAACAAAATGGTAAACAAAATTTTACCATAATAATATCATTTCATGTAACATAATCTCTTAGGGTGACATGGATTGAGGGGAAAAAGTCAGAAAATGTTTTTTGGAGGAAAGTGAAGATTTGTTTAATCCTTATGAATGAAAAGTTTATGAGAAGGATAAGTTTAGGGCCAGAGTTCCCAGAATAGGGAACAGCATGAACAAACTTACAGAAGTAGATGTGTGGGTGACGTGTGTGGAAAACTGAAAATAATTTGTAAAATACAAGGTTGGAAGTAGCAGGAGATCAGGCTAGAGAGATGCACAGGTGCCACATGAGGAGGATCCTATGTTTAGGCTAAAGTGCTTGGATTTCATCTCAAAGACAATAGGCAGCCCTTGAAAGTAGAGGTTAAGTAAGGAATGGCATGTCATTTAGGGTCTTAAGTGTTGAGTGACAGTCATTTACAATGAAAACCAACTCTGACCCATTCTAAAGACATGGTAAGTTCAGAAAGACCTTGGAAAATACAGGGAAAAAAAGTGTTGAAAGTCTAGATTAAATCCCTACCATGTATGGCATTTCATTCATATCTCCTGAGAAAAATCCAGAGGAGACATACTTCATCAAGGATTTGAGAAATATAGCATTGAGGAAAGCACATGGTCTATTTGGAATAGTGCTTTAGTCATTGTTTTCTCTCAGCTAGAAATGCTGGGGATAGAATACTTTTCAAATGAAATGGGCCATTAGCTTGATTTCTCACAGAGAGAAGAGCCCATGACAAAAGCTGCTCTTAGGGGTTGCAAAATCAGGAAAGCAGAGGCGAGGCTCAGAAAGAGGGAGAACAAATATCAGGGTATGAAAACAAACTGGCCACTGTTGGGTTACCAGGTGAAGCTGACAACTGGATCTTGTGGGAGTGTCTTATGAACCACTTTCTCAGGACGGTCCATCAAGGAGGCTGAGGGAAGAATAATTTATCCATTGGCCATTGTCTCCTTTGCAGTCCTTCATTTTGCATTTGAAGTCCCCAAGACTGTGTGCTTGGTTTCACATTTGAAATTCCACAACTGAAATTCCTGGGGCAGGATGTGAGTCACATGTGGTGATGTTGGCATGAGGTAACACACTGTTTGCTTATACTTATATGAAGTTAGTTAAAGCCCATGAGACTGGATCACTTCTGCTGTGGCCTGGTGGAGGTGGTTGTGGTCAATATTCTTGGAGACAGCTGAGATGGAGAATTTGATACATGCACCCTGTGGTCAATGGAGATGGAGCATTCACAGTGTGGCAGAGATGAGTAGCTGCACATTCTCTGTCAAGAGCAAAGTGGTTGTGATTTTCACAACAGAAAGTAGGGCTGCATTATAATCAGATCTCTGAGACTTGTAGCATCTGCTGAGCTCTGGAATCCACTGATTGGCTAACTGATGGTAAGTTATCCAGGATTGATGGTGATGGTCAACTCATAACTCTCTTTGTTCAGTTGTTTTAATATAAGAACTGCAAAGCTCATGAATAGAGACTGGCTTGAGCAAACATGACCTAGATTTATATCCCCTTTCCCAATATCAGATAAGGCCTCAGTGTGTTCAGAGACACAGAATGTTTGAAGAAAGAAAACAATTGGGTTTCCTTAGAGAAGGGCTCTATAACATGACAAGAATATCCATAGTCTGCCCCATACAACCTGTGGTCATTTGCATAGATGATGGGCAGTGATAAATGGAAAACACCCAGGTTTCACAGGAGTGATTGGTGTTAGTTATGAAGTATATGAAGTAACACTAGTTTCTCAGGACTCGAAACAGGAATTCAGTAGATCAGAAGTAGATCAATCTTTGCCTAAGGTGGTGCTATATCTTCCTTTTCTCTCTTTTTCACATCTACAAGTATAGAAAGGGTTTTTATAAGGGGCAAGAGATGCAAATATTTGAGAGAAGAATACAAAAGATGTATAGACCCAACCTTTCAACCCAAAGGTACATGAGGTATGAGGAAATGAGCAACTTTACTTGAGAACGTGTCAAGGGAAGAAGAGTCCTCAACAGAAAGCCAGGTTTCAGTTCATTCAAAACATGGGGTTGCCATTCAGGAAGGAGGCTGATAATTTAATGGGGATTTTATTATCTTTCAAGAGAAACTTTAGTGAACACAATGTTTAGTAGGTGAGGAGGAAGTGCTGAAGAGAGAATGAGAGCACAGAATCTGATTTAGGTCAAGAGAGCACAGTGAGTGATGGGGATGAGATTGGTACAATAGAGTCTCCTAATGGTACAACTCAACTGTACCCTGGCAAGAACACAAACTCCACCTTCCCCTCAGATCTAAACCTCAGACTAGGCATTTAAATTTGTAATAAAAGGTGTGAGGGATTTTTATGATGAGGCAAATATGAGAAGTGCAGCCTCAGAGGATGTGTGTGTGTGTGTGTGTGTGTGTGTGTGTGTTTATGTACACGGGTGTTACTTTGGACATTAACTGTTAAACAAAGACAAGAAACTTAAACAATCTGAGTTCTACCAGTCTCTTGGGTTTCCACAGATCCTTGGGCCACACAGAGTCACCCACAACTTGGTGGTTGATGGTTTTTCCTCTAGCCATGGTCCTTCAGATGTTCCTTTTGGTGCTCCTGCTGGCATCTGTGGTTGGTGTGGTGGAAATGGGCACAGTGAGGGGAGGGAGTATAAGGTTCTAACTATCTTATGTGCTTTAGAAGCCTGAGGTTTGAGAGGCTTGTGGCAGCTTCAGTCCAGTAGCTGTGTTCTTAGGGAGTATTTGGTTTAACATTCTTGGCTCACCTGAGTACAAAGCTTCTATGGTGTTCAGCCAAACTTTTTTTTATAAAGCGAAATTAGGGCAGTGTGGTAAGAGGCAAGAAGAGCGATGGAGTCAAGAGATATTTGAGAGGATCTTGCAATCAATTATAAGGGACAGACAGAAAGACTTAAGAGTTTTTCTGTCTTGGGAGATTAGGTAACTCGTAGTACCATCGGCAGAGACAAGAAATGCAGGACAGGAAGCTGGTTGGCCAGAGTTAGAGAGGTCAATTTCAGATACCTTGAGTTTGAGATACTTAGGTTACATTCCCATGAATATGGTCATTATTATATATTTCTGGAACTCATTAGTAAGGTACAGGTGCAAGATTCAGATTCCATAGTGCGATGGTTAATTTTATGTGTCGTCTTGGCTGGGCCAAGATATTTGGTCAAATATTATTCTGGATATTTCTGTAAAAGTACATTTGGGATGAGATTAATATTTAAATTGGAGGACTTTGAGTAAAGCAATTTATTCTTCATCGTGTAGGTGGGCCTCATCAGTCAGTAAAGGCCTGAATAGAACAAAAACTTACCTTCCTGGAGCAAGAGGGAATTCTCCCAGCAGATCACCCTTAGACTTGGACTGTAGCTCTTCCTGGGTCCCCAGGCTGCAGTCCTAACCCTGCAGATTTTGAACTTCACATCCACAATCGTGTGAAGCAATCCCTTAAAACCATATATATATATATATATATATATATATATGTATATGCACACACATATATATATATACAAACATACACACAAATCCTGTTGATCTGTTGATTTTGTTTCTCTGGATAACCCTGACATACATAGTACATAGTACATAGTAATCAGTATGTACATATAGTACATAGTAATCAGTGTGTAGGAAATAAGAAGTAAGGGTCTTGTGGTAGAAGTTTTCCTTAAGATGAAGAGTGACATGGAAGAGAAGAGAAATGGGCTGAGAACAGACTAATGGGGCAAGGGCAATGCTTACCTGGTGTATAATTTTGAAGTAGGACCTGAGGAGGCCTGAGAAGGATGAATCAGGGAGACATGGAGAGTGTCATAGAGTAAGTTGGTCAATCATATAGAATAAAGTCAAACACAGCACAGAGGACTGAAACATAGTGTTATGATGTGGCAATTAGAAAGTCCTTGGTTGTCTTAGCAAGAGTAGTTTTGAGGAGCACAACCTTGTTTTCCATCTGGAAAGGAATTGAGAAGTGAGAAACCAGAGACTTTTCCTTGAAGATTTCAAATGAAGAGGGAAGGAGAAAGGAGAGTAGCTAAAGGCCAACTCAGATCCAAGAGTTTACAAGTCCTTTTGCTTCTGTTTTTGCTTTGCTTTAGGTCTGAGACACCAGCAGCACATTTACAAGTTGGAGGAATGTCTCCAAAAAGAGGAAGAATAAGTGCTTGCACATAAAGGAAGGATGCTGATTCCTCTAGGAGATGATGTGGTGGGATTAAGAGTATGATGCTGATTTTGAATATGAGGAAACACATATAATCTCTTCAGAAACTGAAAGAAAGCCTCAAAGTGGAGACCAGATATAAAGATGTAGGCCTAGGAGGTATGCCATAGAAATAGGACCCCCGACTGAGAATTAGATGGGAAGGGTCAGTGTGGGGGAATTCATAGAATGGCAGAGTTTTGAAATTGCAAAAACGTGGATGGACCTTGAGGCCATTATGCTAAGTGAAGTAAGTAAGACAGAGAAGGACAAACACCATGTGATCTCACTTATATGTGGAATCTAAAAACAAAACACGAAAACGAAAACCAAACCAAAAACAGGCTCATTGATACAAGAGAACAAACTGGTGGTTCCCAGAGACAGGGGGTGTGGGATAGGAGAAGTGGTGAAAGTGGTCAAAAGGCATAAACTTGCAGTTATAA
This sequence comes from Neomonachus schauinslandi, assembly GCF_002201575.2. NCBI lineage: Eukaryota > Metazoa > Chordata > Mammalia > Carnivora > Phocidae > Neomonachus > Neomonachus schauinslandi. The sequence goes on along the minus strand of NC_058409.1, from coordinate 136,774,937 downwards.
AATAAATAAGCCCTGGGGACATAAGGTACAATGTGGTGACCATCGCTAATACTCGGTTGTATATTTGAAAGTTGCTAAGAGAGCAGAACTTGCAAGTTCTCTTAACAAGAAAAAGAGTTTGTAACTACATAGGGTGAATACGTTTGTTGGATGTTTACTAGATTTATTGTGGTGATCATTTTGCAATGTGTACAAATATGGAATCATTTTATTGCTTTTTTAAAGATTTATTTATTTATTAGAGAGAAAGAGAGAAAGAGCATTAGCAGGGGGAGGGGCAGAGGGAGAGAGGGCAGACTCCCCCTGAATGTGGAGCCGGAAGCTCTATCTCAGGACCCTGAGATCATGACCTGAGCCGCCCAGACACCCCCTGGCATCATTATATTGTACACCTGAAACCAATACAATGTTATAGGTCAACTGTACCTTAATAAAAAATAAAAAGTAAAATAATTTAAAAATAAATCAATAAAATAACATTGTTGCTTAGTAGAAGGACTTGGTGAAAGATAAGAAAATAATTGATCAATTATTGTAAGGGTTGGATTGAAAGATTAAGATCTGTATTAACAGCAATCCTTGGGTGGTTTCTTTTTCTGTAGAGTACTGGTAGCCTAAAATCAGGAATAGAGCCAGTGTCGTTCTGTTCATCCATGGTTGTAACATAAGGAAATACCTGCAAGTTGTGGGAAGAAATTCAAGTAGTCATCAAAGGGGTCTAGGCTGAGTGGGGAGTAAGTAATGGCAGAGGGGAGCAGGTAGAAGGCATAAAAAGGAAGGGCACAGGGGCACCTGGGTGGCTCAGTCGTTAAGCATCTGCCTTTGGCTCAGGTCATGATCCCCGGGTCCTGGGATCAAGCCCCGCATCGGGCTCCCTGCTCAGCGGGAAGCCTGCTTCTCCCTCTCCCACTCCCCCTGCTTGTGTTCCCCCTCTCGCTATGTCTCTCTCTGTCAAATAAACAAATAAAATCTTTAAAAAAAAAAGGAAGGGGTACATTTAAAAATCTTTCTCCCTCACTTTGAAATCCAAACTGTATTCTTAAGGCAGACATTTTCCCTTCCATAGTTTGAAGAATTACCCCCAAATTATCCATGACTGGTACTTGCTAATTGACTTAGAGAATTATTCCAGGTGGCTACAACTCTCACCATCTGCTTGGAAGCCTCTCTCCAGTCTGGTCTCCTGGATTCCTCTGCCATTGACATCATTACTTGGAAGCTTTCAGTCTGCCAGGCCCCAACAGATTGATTACCTATTTGGACAGTCTTCGGTTCTCTGGACAATCGCCACAACATGTGCTCTTCTCAAATTACTGTCATGGCAACTGTGGCCACAGCGAGTGGTGGCCCACCTTTTAACAGTGCTCCCAGGATAAACTGTACCTTCTTGAGGGGTGGTATTGAGAGTTTATGGCATGTTCCTATGTTTAAGCAAATTTTGTGTTCAATTTTCTCATGAAGACTGAGACATGATTAATACATTGGAGATATTTATAATACTCAGGACCATATAAGGATGATGTGCGAATGCTAGAGGGATATAAATATTAAGCGTTTAGGATGCTTGACAACACAGTCATTGGTGATAGGAAAACATAGCTCCCTTCAGAAGATAACTTGCTGGGGCTTAACCTTCCATATTTTACAAAGAATTAAACTATTATTCTGAGCTTTTCTGTTTATTGAATCGTATTTTGCTTTCTGTAATGTAGGAATATGCCTAGTTAGGATCATCATGATTTGGGGAATCTATAGGTTTGGGGGTTAATTTGAAAAGGGAAACATTTAAGTTTTGATAGCTGGAGTTTTATAAAGGGGCCAGTTGCAGACCTGGTTCTGCCTTCTTTTCAGGGAAATATAATTGATTTGAATTATGAGAACTTCTATCCAATACAGAAATTCCATGAACATGTTAATGCATCATATAGCTGTGCAATAAATCCTGGGAATACTATTCTTCATTTATCACAGATGTTTGAATAAGCCTTATTTTATCATAGAGGCAATACAGTTTCTGGAATCTGTTTCTTCTTTCAACAATTCATGCTGTCACCTTGAGAAATTATGTGATTTTTAGGTCTTTAGTTTCTGTATCTGTAACTTTAGTCTATTACTCTCATTGTTGAAGTGAATGTAGGTTTTTACACTAAGATATAGCCTCAAGGTACATGGGGGACTTTATCATTTTACTTTCAAAATGATGTTAAATATACCTAAAACTTACATAGCGATTTTCCTGGAGCTTTTCTTCAGTGATGTTTAAGCAAAGAGAAACTTTAAATATGCATGCCAATACTTCTATTTGAAAGTGTTTTCTGGCCCTTGTTTTACATATAAAAAGTGATTAAAATTCTATATGTTACCAGCATGTAGTAGAAGCAAATGACAGAAAAAACTCCAGTGTTGTTAACATTTGTGGAAAAATAAGGGCTGAGCATATCAGAAGTTTTTAAACTGTATTCCTTCAGATGTGGCCATTGACTGCCGTATAATTTAAGGACCATTTTTTTTTTCATTAAGCCACCGTTGTTACTGCAATTTATTTTAAGACAAATTATTTTAACACCTATTTATTCCCATTTCATCAGTATCATTAGAGGAATGTTAGCTGCAGAAAGAATCACTCAACTGTTGCAAGATCATTCTCTTCAGCTAAAATGCTTGCATATTGATTTTGGGAAATATATTTTATTATGAAATGGAATAATACAATTTCTCTTCTACAATTGCTTTATTCGACATGCAAATTTTCTAATAAAATACTGTTCATTACTATGTTCATCCAGGTACAGGTGAAATTTATTTAGGTATTCTGACATTTCTACTCTTCCTGCTAGGCTGAAAATAAACTATTTTAAATCATCACATAAGTTTTGTCTTTGGTTGCAAAAGAATAAATATAGCTTAGTCCTTCTCGAAATTTAAATATTTGACTGTGGAAGGCCAACTTTTCTATAAAAAATGACAGTGTACTCATTATCATTTTTTTCATAATAATTAAAGAATAGGTAATGAATTGTAGAGTTTAAAGGAAGTTTACTGTACTCACAACAGTGGTCAAGGAATCCTTCAAATCTGAAGGAAAAACTTTCCAGAAAGTGTTTAACAGTTCAGCATGCACCATGTGACTCTGGTGTGTGATTTATTTCTTTTAAGAAGATAACACTTTATATGTTTTTTCTAGTTGTTTCATGAGTAAAACTAAGCAGAACTAGCTACCTAACTAACTAACCAACTAACTTGAACTACGTTTTCCTAAAAGAAATCCCTGACAATAGATGGCACAAAAGTAATTGCTCTGGTACATGGAATGATAACTCTTCTATGTCTTTCAACAAACAAATACAACAACTGACTTTAACCCCAACACCAGTAGGTCTATGAAGATGAGTGGCCATTATAAGGGGACCAATATTGGTATCTCCTATTCCAAGAGGTGGCTTGTTTGTCACAAGTTTCAGACCAGATCTGGTAATTAGGTGAAGGAAACTATTATGTTCCTCTTTGCATTTGACTCCAATACTATTTTTTAAAAAAAATTCCAATGCACAAGTCACTTATTTTTAGCTATTTTATGCAACTTCCTATTCTTGATACACAAATAGGCATCTTGTCTGAATACTTTGTATAGGAATAAGATATGGAAATGTTTATTTTTTTTTTTCTCCATAGCATTTTCTGTTCACTTCCTTTGGTTACTTACATTATGGGACGTAGTATGCCTTGGGGAAACTAAGATATTACAGAAAACACTTAGAAGACTTGAGTTTCAAAAATTTGGGGTCTGATAGGACTTGAGATTTATAGAAAACACTTTCAACTGAAGGTCTAGATGAAGATTTTTCAAATTGTTGGAAAGGAAGTAAAGTGAAAGGAGAAATAAGTATATTTGGAAAAGCTGATGAGTATCTCAAAAGGGTCCCCATACTCTGAATACAACTCCATGGGTCTAGATCCAATGGACAAAGATGGTGGAAGTACCTATCACCAGATCAGTTTGTGGGAGCTGTGTGTATAAAGATTTAAGTCTGAATCCCAGAGGACAACCAATTAGACAGGTAAATTTCAGAGTAGAAATGGCTGCAAGGTGTTCCTGAATATTCTTGAAGAGTTTTTCATAGCCCAATGTGAATTGTGAGCAGGGAGATAAATCCCCACGTGCACAGAAAGAGGAGAGGAGTCCTTCTCAATCTAGACCCCTTAAGAAAGAAATGAACAACAAAGTGTGACCTCTGTGGGCCTATGAACTGGAGGGGACTATAATTCTCTCAGCAGATACCATCATGGGTAGATGATGGCTATGAGCCAGAGATGCAACTCCCCCACCTCAAAACAAAAACAAAACCACAACTTGCCAATATATAAACAATCTTAAACAAAACCCCTAAAAATGCGAGACCAAAATAAATTGACCAAGACTATTATTTTATCTCACTCAGGAGTTTGAAATAGAAATTAAGGTGAGTTGCAGAGAAAAGATTTACACTTCTGTGTTGTATTCATTACAATAATCATGCTGCCTCCATATTCTAAGAAACTTTGAGTGGCTCAGATTGATTAAAAACAGATAGAACCCAGAATAGCTAAAACTGTCTTGAAAAATAAGAACAAATTTGGAGGACTCGTGCTTCCAGATTTCAAAACTTACTACAGAGCTAAATAATCAAGACAGTATGATATTGGCAAAAGACAAGACATATAAATCAATAGAATACAATTGTGAGTCCAGAAAAAAAACAAAAAAAAAACAAAACACCACTTACAGTTTTTGGTCATTTGACTTTCAACAAGTGTTCCAAGACAGTTCAGTGAGTGAAAGACAGAAAGAATGTGGCTGAGATAACTGGATAATCCACATGCAAAAGAATGAAGCTGGAGTCTTTCCTAACATGTTATTCACAAGTTAACTCAATATTGATCATAGATCTAAAAGCTAAAACTATAAAACTCTCTTAGAAGAAAACTGTAAGAAGAATTTTTTTGTTTGTTTTTTAAAGATTTATTTATTTATTCAAGATAGAGATAGAGAGAGAGAGAGAGAGAGAGAGAGAGATTGAACATATAATCAGGGGGAGGGGCAGAGGGAGAGGAAGAGAAAGAATCTTAAGCAGGCTCCACTCCCAGCACAGAGCCCAACATGGGGCTTGATCGTACAGCCCTGAGATCACAACCCGCATGGAAATCAAGATTTGGAGTCTTAACCAACTGAATCACCAAGGCACCCCTAAAAAGAAAACTTAGATGAAGATGTAAATCTTGGTGCCTTGGGTTAGGTAAAAGTGGGTTTTTTTTGTTTGTTTGCTTTATTTTGTTTTGTTTTGTTTTTTAAGCTGTGATACCAAAAGCATAGCAAACAAAAGAAAAAAATGAATTAATCAGACTTCATCAAAATTTAAAATTTTGTACTTCAAAGAATACCATCTAGGAATTGAAAAGATAAATCATGGAATAAGAGGAAATATTTGCAAATCATTTATTTACTTAAAAACTTTTATACAGAATATATTAAAAAAAAAACCTCTTATAACTCAACAGCAAAAAGACAAACAATGCAATAATTTAAAAATGGGTCAAAGATTTAAATATATCTTTCTCCACAGAAGACATGCAACTGACCAGCAACCACATGAAAAGATGCTCAACATCATTAGACATTAGGGAAACATGAATTAAAACTAGTGTGATACCACTTCCTGTCCACTAGGATGGCTACAATTAAAGAAACAGAAAAATAACAAATGTTGGTGAGGATATGGAGAAATTGGAATCCTCATACTTAACTGATGAAATTTTAAAATGGTGCAGCCACTTTGGAAAGCATTTTGGTAGTTGTTCAAAATGTTAAAAATAGAGTTATCACGTGAACCAGCAATTCCACTCCTAGGTACATACCCAAGTGCAATAGAAACATATGTCCACATAAAATCTTGGACATGAATGATCATAGTAGTATTATTCATGATGACCAAAAGGTAGGAACAACTAAAATTTCCATCAACAGATGCAGTGGATAAACAAAATGTGGTGTATCCATACAATGGAATATTAGTCACCAAAAAAGGAAAAGAAAAGAAAAGAAAAGAAGTACTGATATATATTACAAATGGATAAACCTTGGAAAACATTATGCTAAGTGTAAGAAGCTGATCACAAATGATCACATATTGTATGATTCCATTTATATGAAGAGTACAGGCAGATCCATATAGACAGAAAAATAGATTATTGGTTGCCAGGGGCAATAGGGAGGGAGGAATGTGGATTATTACTAATGGCTCTTGAATTTCTTTTTTTTGGCTAATGAAATGTTCTTAGATTAGATAGTAGTGATGATTGAACAACTTTGAGAACATACTAGAAAGCATGGAATTGTACATTGTAAAAGTATGCATTTTAAGTTTGTGAATATATCTCCCAAACAACAAGAGACTAGAATGAAAGGAAAGAAATCCTAAATCATTGCCCATAACTGGGAGAAGTATTGTCACTGATGAGATAGGTGCTCAGAATTCATGGATAACTTGGAATTTCCATGGTTGTATGATGAGAAGAAATTTGAAGTCATTTAATAAAATGTCTTGAATGTCCTGAGAAGATAGAGGATGATTTTCAGAAAGATGAGAGGATGAGTAAAAACTGACAATTTTCAATTTTCCAAGTGATGTTTCTGAGAGCTCTTTTGAAATAAGAGTTTAAAAATACTGGTGATTATCTACAACAGGGCTACTGTGTGGTAATGGTAAGTTACAGCTAAAAAAAAAAAAGCTGCAAGACACAGAGTCTTTCTGAGGAAGAGTATTTAGGGAAACCCAAAAACCAAAGGGGAGACAGAAACAAGGGCATGGAGGAATTTGGAACCTCTGTCACTTCTGGCTACAGTAAACATCAAATGAATCACAACTCCTAGCCAGGATAAGATAAATCTTCATGTGAAAAGACTATTTATCTCAGTTCTTATTACCTAAAACAGCATGCCTGGCTTTCAAAAAAAAATTAAAGGGCATGACAAAAGGCAAGAAAAAATGCAGTCTGAAGAAACAAAGCAAGTACCAGAATCAAATGGAGATAAGACACAGATATTGGAAATATCAGATAGGGGATTTAGAATAACTGTGATTAAAATGCAAAAGGATTTAAGGAAAAAATAAACAACATGCAAGAACAGATGGATAATATTGCAGAAGATGGAAATAGGAAGAATCAAACGGAAATGTTTAAAAAAGACTAGAGTAGAAAAGAAGAATACCTTTGAGGGGATCATCAGCAGATTCAACATGGCTGAGAAATGAATCAGTGAATTTGGAGATAGGTCAATTTGTATTTCCCAACCTGAAATGCAAAGAGAAAGAAGAATAAAACAACAGCAACAAACAAAAAGAGAAAAGCTAAAAACGAAAGCAAAAAAACCAAGACAGAACATCCAAGAACTGTGGAACAGTAAAAGAAGATGTAATCATAATATGCAATTAGAATACCAGGAAGTGAAGAAAGAAAATAGAACAGAAGAAATATTTGAAATGGTCCTGGCCAAAATCTTGCCAAAATTAGTGACAGACACAAAACCACAAGTCTAGGAAGCTCCAGAAACATCAACCATGATAAATACCAAAATCTAAACCAATAAGCCAAAAAACAAACAAACAAACAAAACAAAACAAAACCACCCTCACATATAGGCATATCATATTTAAATGGAAGAAAACTAATGAGACAGGAGGAAGTCTTGAAAGAATAAGAACATTGGAAAAGGAATAAATGGAGGTAATAGTAAAATCTTTTATTTTTCTTATTCTTAGTTGATCAAAAAGACAACTTTGTTTACAGCAATAATAAAAATACATTGGATGATAATAAAATACATCAGGTACTCATAACATATGGATCAGTAAAATAAGTGAAAGCACAATGGGTGGCAGGAGAAATGACAGTACTGTATTATAAGGCACCTATAGGTAAGATAATAAAGTGCCAGTGGAATGTGGACTTAGATTAGTTATAAACGTATATTAAAAACTCTAGGGCAACTGTTAAAAATTTATAAAGCAATATAATTTATATACTAAGAGAGGAGATAAAACTAAATCATATACAATGTCAGTTAAAACCAGAGAAGGCAGAAAAAGTGGTGGGAATGGGATAATGCATGAATAGAAAACAGTTACAAACATGGTAGATATTAACCAAACTATATCAATAATCATTTAATAGCAATAATCATCTAACATATGCATGTCTATATGCACCAATTAAAAACAGATTGATTGTCAGAATGCATATGAAGAGGAAGCATAAACAATTATGTTGTATACAAGAAATCTACTTTAAATAGAAAGACCCAGATTGATTAAAAATAAAGGGATGAGGTTGAGAAAGATATGTTATGCTAAACAGTCAAAAGAAAGCTGGAGTAGTTATATTAATTTCAGACAAAGCCAGTTTCAGAACAGGAAAGACTGCCAGAGATAAAGAGAGGCAAAGCATAATGATAAAGGGTTCAGTTTTCCAAGACATAATAATCCTAAATGGGAATGAAACTAATAATAAACTCTCAAAATAAGTGAAGCAAAACATCTACCACCAATTGAACTAGGCAAGGACAAAATATTGACATAAAAAAAAGATATAACTTTTTCAGTAGACTTACTGTAAATATAAAATTCTTTCACATTTTATCAGTCATTACATATCTACAACTTTAAATTTGACTGAAACTGTTTCTAGAGATAAGACCTACTACATCTCCAAACTTGAGAACAGATTAAATGCTCAGCCTATTTTCATTATTTAAAAATGTTTCCTTTTCATATGAGGTGGATAGAAATGATGAGCAAAAGATAGATTAAAGGAAAATGGGAAGGACTTGTAACATGGAACACTGGAACATGCAAAACATGACTATTGTTAGACTCTGGAGAGAGAAAGAAATAAATAATGATATAGGGATTACTATTTACTATTTTGTATGTACTGGTCATTTAAAAGCATGAAAATCTGGTCAGTTCAAAATAGGATATCAGACGTAAGTTTATGCCAAAAATACAAATTACTTATTTATGCATTTATTTATTTACATTGATAAATAGATCATATAACTAATAAATATCATCTCAAAGTGACTGGTTTTGAACAGTAAGTCCTATTTAGATGATAAATGAAATTAGAGATAAAGGTTCTATAATTTATATCAAAATATGTATTCAGAAAATATTTATCAAGGTCCTACAAAGATTCCTGCCCTTTTACAATAGACATAATGTTGGGAGAGGTATAATGCAAATAAACAAGCAAATTAATAAAGAATAAATTCATAATTAAAATAGTCTATCAAATATTCTTAAACATTTCAAGTAACACTTTGTGGACTAGACCAATAGATAAAAAAAATATTCAGGGCACCTGGGTGGCTCAGTCGTTAAGCGTCTGCCTTCGGCTCAGGTCATGATCTCAGGGTCCTGAGATCGAGCCCCACATCGGGCTCCCTTCTCCTTGGGAAGCCTGCTTCTCCCTCTCCCGCTCCCCCTGCTTGTGTTCCCTCTCTCGCTGTGTCTCTCTCTGTCAGATAAATAAATTAAATCTTTAAAAAATATATTCATCTAACTCATCTTCCAGGAACAAATGACTAAATTTATCTCAGGGTTAAAAATTCATCTACTCTCTGGGCACATGGGTGGCTCAGTTGGTCAAGCATCTGACTTGGCTCAGGTCATGATCTCGGGGTCCTGGAGTCAAATCCGGTGTTGGGCTCTGCACTCAGCAGGGAGTCTGCTTGTCCCTCTCCCTCGGTCCTTTGCCCCACTCGTGCTCTCTCTATCAAATAAATAAATAAAATCTTAAAAAAAATTCATCTACTCTTTGGTTACTCATTCCTATACTCTGGCACCATTAGCATAGTGAAGTGGACAAAAAAGGGAAAATGCAGAAAAACTGTAGATGGAGAAGGCCATCCCTCCATAACAGCATTTACCTGGGTAAAAAAATCCTCTAAAGTCATCTTTAAAGGTATTCCTATGGTTTTCACAGAAGTAGAAGAGGGGATATAAAATTGCAAGTGTGGCTATAAAGACTCTCTTGTTTATCATTCCCAGGTTGTCAAGCAAAGAAGCAGGGTTACAACTTTCTTGACTGGATACACCTACAACAATTTAGAACAAATTTGTTTTAGGAACATGATTGAATTATTTTTAATAAAGTTCTGATAACTCTAGGACAAAGCCACTATCTTTGTACAGATTATAGATTTTTTTCCTCTATGAGAAGAAATAATAGGATTCATGAATCATATTAATTATATAAGTCTGGCTCTCCTCCCCAATTTTGTAGAGTTTTTATTTAAAAAAATTAAATAGTTAAATCTGGGCCCTTAAATTTACATAAAAACTAAACAGAATAAATGTTTTACTGACAGCCCAGCACTAACACAGTGCAAAATGTCTTCTGCTTCTAAGCTCATTCATGGTCTTTTAATTCTATATCACCCAGTATAAGCTCAATTGAACAAAAATGGAAATGAGTTATTTAGGGCATTCAGTGGTGATATGAAATCACGTTTTATCCATTATCCTAGATTAACTTTATGTAAAGCATTCAGGCAGAGATCTTGAAAAGCCTCTTTTAGAACTGGGACTAACCTTTCTAGGGGGGGAAAGGAAACAATGTCATTGGGGCCATCAATCAATGAACAAGCAGCTTGGTTCCAACTGGAAAGCAGCTACCGTGTGATCAAATAGAAGCAGTTATTAACCAGTCCCTAAACAGAATATGTTATTTCTGTTACTCTCACCTCTCCTGACGAGCAGATAAATGGATAGAAAAAAAATGAGTTGACCAAAATAGACAGAGCTGAAGATGATGTATTTGCAAGGCACCAACGTGTAAATGAAATTCCTCACAGCTTCCATTGTGTCTGATCACAGTGGAGTAAAACGAAGTCAAAGGATAAAAGACAGCTTATGTGTGATAATATGGCCCAGTTCATGTTCATTTTGGATTTGGGAAAGCGAAGCATAATAGAGGAAGAAGACGTAGACCATAGCCTCAAGGAGCTTGTAGCTGTGAGAGTCCTCTGTAAGCGTAAGAGTGTGATATAGAGACAGAAGTAAACGCAGGGTGTTCCGAAGTATGCTACCAAGGAACCTTACCCCTAATATTGGGGCCAGAAAACCTTCTTGGATTGGGTCTGTAAGAACGCATGAGGACTGAACAAATGAATAAGAAGGAAAGAGTGTTTTATGTGGAAAGAAGAGAAAGGCAAAAGAAAGTAGATTTGAAAAAGCAAGGCAGGGATGCCTGGGTGGCCCAGTTGGTTAAGCGCCTGCCTTTGGCTCAGGTCATGATCCTGGGGTCCTGGGATTTAGTCCCAAACCAGGCTCTCTGCTCAGCTGGGAGTCTGCTTCTCCCTCTCCCTCTGCCTGGGCTCTGCCTACTTGTGCTCTCTCTCTCTCTGTCAAATGAATAAATAAAATCTTAAAAAAAAAAAGAAAAAGCAAGGCAGGAGTGAAAACTATACGCAGGCTGTTTCCCATGCCTGGTGTGTAGGCTGTGGATAGTGAAGAAAAAGCAGGTTGGGCCCGCAGAGAGGGCTAAAATGGACTTTTTAGAGGTTAGAGGGAGGAATTCTAAAGCAGATTCAGACTGATAATTATTTTATCAGGTGAACAACCTACATATAGGCGGAGGAAGCAATTCAATAGGAAAAGGTAAAGGACACACAGGTTTGCAAAGTTCGTTTTCCAAATGACCGGAGCTCTACCATTGGAACATCGAGGTAAAGCAGGTGAAGGGGTATGGGATCTACAGTGTAAGGGAAGGGCAGTTGAAAACGTTCTTGACAAATTGTCTCTTCTACCCTGGGACTGTGCTGATTAACCAGGAATATTCCACAGCCCAGCTCCTGTCCCTACCAGAAAGGACCTGTCAGCCACCGATATCAACAGTACTGAAGTTGAGAACACAGCTTTAAGAGGTCGTGGATATGATGTCACTTGTAGATTAAGGGGTTTGAGGAGAAGACAGGAACCTCCACGGAATAGACTAAATTTGGAATAGTTGCCAAGCAGGACAGCGGAAGTGCTTAAGATGACCGAGGGGGTGGAAAGGTGTGGGCCAAAGACCTAGTGTGCCTCAAGCTGAAGGACAGAACTGAACTGAATTACCAAAGAATAGGCAAGAAATATTGTGTCGTGGCTATAAGGGGGTGGACGCCAAGTTTACTCTCTGGGAGGAAGGACTGGGCCACATGACACACGGATGAGCCTGGGATGGGGCCAGTGTGTGCCTCTCTCTGTTGGTTCACCTGCCACTCAGACCTAACCCACTGGCCCTCTGCTCTCTACCACCTCTGTTTTTTTTAAAGATTTTATTTATTTATTTGAGAGAGAGAATGAGAGAGAGCACATGAGGGGGGGGGGGTCAGAGGGAGAAGCAGACTCCCTGCCGAGCAGGGAGCCCGATGCGGGACTCGATCCCGGGACTCCAGGATCATGACCTGAGCCGAAGGCAGTCGCTTAACCAACTGAGCCACCCAGGCGCCCTTCTACCACCTCTTTTTTTAATGAAACAGCTTTCACCTAGTCTGCCTGTAACTTTCCTGCCCCTTAATTCAAGAGGCGGGCTTCAGTGCTTACTCTCCTTGACATTTGAACATCTGTCCATTGACCACTTGATTCGTGAAACAACCCCCAATCTTGGCTTTTGTGCCGCCCAAGCTTCATGCTTTTCTAGCCACTGTCTTCCAGCTTCCTTCCTGGCTTCTGTTTCTGTATCCAATTAATTAAAAAGAAGTCTCTGTCTTAGGTTATTTTCATCTTATTGACATCTCCATCTGAATGTTTCATTGGCAACTTAAATCCTATACATTCAAAATTGAATCCTTTTTTTTTGCCCTGAGAAATTCCTCCTTTTTGTTTGTCTTAGCACTGAACGATGCCAGCGTAAAATAGAGATGGATGTATTAGTTATAGTGATGAATGGGATAGAAAACCCAAATTGATGTTGGTTTAAGCATTCCAGATTTCATTCTGTCATATACAAAGGCCAGAAGTCAGCAGTTCTGGGCTTTTATGACAGTTTCATTAATTTTTAGAAATCACTCTCGTCCAAGTTATTCTTCTGCCACTCCTATGCTGCTCTCGTGGTTAGCATCGTCACAGATAGGGGATGGAGCTTCAGACAAGATATCATGATCCCAGCCACCGGATAGAAGAAAAGGAGAGAAGAGTACATTTGCTCCATCTAAGGACACTTCCAGGAAGTTGCACACATCGTTTTTGCTTCTAGCTCACTGGCCAGAACTTGGTCATATGCCCACACCAAGCTGCAAAGGAACCTGGGTAATGGAATCATTATTCTACGTAGCCATGAGCCAGTTGAACAGAAGTCATAGAGTCAGTGTCATAGAATGGACACTTAGGGCCCTAGCATCTCTGCCATGTAGTCCAAGAGCTGGAGATCTGGGCACAATTCTTTCTTCTTCTACTTTGACTTCTCATATCCACTCAATTGCCTATTGGATTCTAATTCTCAAATTCTCAAATATATGTTTTTTTAATTTTATCCCTCCTGCGATAGCCTCTCAGTTTCCTTATATATGGACCTGGATCTAACAAATCCATTTGCAACGTTGACACAGTTTATTAAAACGAACAACCCAACTCCAAAATTGAATAAGCTGCTCTGCTTTAACGAATTATCATTAGCTGCAGGATAATGTCTAAATTTATTAATATCACTAGTCTTTATGTCTTCCATGATATCCCTGTTCCTTAAACTATGGAAACTTTGTTTCTAAAATGCTATACCATGATTTGTTACAAGTCTAATACCTGTTTCAAATTTCAGTATATTTCCAGAAAACTTAATTTCTCATGACAGACTCTCGGTCAAAGCTTCTGCTTTTTGGTAGTGATTCATTTTAAGAATGGATGATGTTCCTGTTCTGTGGTGGCTCTCGAGCCAGACGGGACTCAGCAGCTTTCTTTGAGTGACAGACTAAAAGTAATTACGAAGTGTTGGTTGTGTGTTAATAAACTGAATATTAGATGATACAAAGCAGATTAGCACGATAGTAATACAATCGCTTACAGCTGCAAAAAGCTTAAAGGTGAGGGATTCATAACTCTAAAATTCCTTTCAGCCACTCCACCATGTGCTGATTCATTTTTCTCTTTCTTTGCTGCATTGCCTTCCACACTGGTCATTTCCCCTTCCCCCTTCTTTATTCCATTAATCCTGGTATATCTCCAATGGAGTTTAGTTTCATCTCTTTTGTGATCATAGGTCTGAACGTTCCTTTTCATAGGATGTTTTTTCCCCCCCCATTTTTAAAAAAAAGTGGGCAGTGAAAACCTAGTTTCATCAGTCATTACTAGTCTAACACACTGTGCTTGTTTTTATCCCTTTGACTTTAATTCCTTAGGTTATTTTCTCTCCTTCATTTGCAAACCATCCAGATTCCTTTCTCTGGCATTCTGCCAGTTTGACATCACATTCAGCCCGAATAAGAAGCTTGCTTTCCCTATTCCAAGCCAATGTCTCTGTCAAGTTTATGGCCACTCCTTGTCCCTTACACTTTTTTGTATATAAGGGGCAGTGGTTTGGGAAATTGAAAGAATTACACAATAGCTTTAGGAGTTGGGCTAAGCACTAGCCTAGCAAGACTTTATTTAAAATGTTGGAGAAATTATGGACTCAGAGATCCATAAAGACACTTGGACATTTTGATTCTTTAAAATTATCATTCCTAGGATATGACATTCCCTCTACTGGTGTGTGTGTGTGTGTGAGTGTGTGTAATATTCTATTGCCTATTTCTCTGATACCTTGGGCTGGGAATTAGTGGCTATTTGCTGTTCTATTTTTTCAAGATCTTGAATTCTGTTTAAGGAACATTTGGAATCCATATGGTACCAATAGTCTGGCCCTAACTCTGTGCCCAAAACTGCTTGTTTATTAATATGGACTATGGATAGGTTTATTATAGAACAATTACTGAGGCATCCAGGAACTTAGGAATTTGAACTGGTATCATTTTAATGAACAGATTAAATTACCTTCTATATTAGTTGACTGATTTCAGCACCTAGTATCATGTTTGATTAATAGTATTACTTCTGCAATGGCTTATCTCTTTATCCATATTTAACTGTATAAAGAATCAAAAAATACTTCATTTTGTTAACAACTATGATTTAATGATTTCAATGAAAATAACAAATTGTTTTAGATTCTTAAGTGACTGTCACATTTCTTGGCTATGAAGTTTCACATTCATTTCCATGTTTTTAAAATAGCTTAAAAAATAAAACAGCATGAAGAACTTTTAGAAAGGTTTTGCCATTCATGATTTTTTTTCTAAAACATTTGACATCTCCTACCTAGAAAGGATGGAAAATAATGAGAAACGAATAAGCAACAATATTTTATGAGAAACAGATGAAAAAGCAAAATTTGCAAATGCAATGCTTTACTTCTTTGTAATTTATATTATAAATTTTCAAAAATAGGATTTTCATCAACCTACTTTCTGTAGTTACTCCTTTGTAAAATCAGTCCATTTTCAGCCCTTTATTACTTCCATAGTGCTTTGAGGCTAATCACAACTCTCTGCCAAGGATCTGGTTTTAAGGAGTTCTAGTTGTTTATAATAATGTGAGGAGAATATCTGTTTTTTTGGAGGGTTGTTTTGATATTTCAAGAGATAGTTTTTTTAAAGGCATTAAAAATAAAATAATCCTGGATTAGCTAAAAAAGCACTTGGATTTTTAAAAACCATTGCCTATTTTTTTTAAAACAGACACACTATTATTGTGCAGTGGTCTCCAATGTAAACAGTTAAAGTGGCTATTCATTTTACCAGATGAAATTGAAATGAATTATTGATGTTTATATAAAGACTAAAGTCAAGTGTAAGAATATATGAATAACATATATACACACACAATACATATATATTATATATGTACTATGTATATAATATATACATATATTGTATGAAATGTATGTTATATGTATGATGTATATTTTTTCCCAGGAGTAAGATAAGTTTTATGTGTAGCAAATTTCAGATTGCTGGATTTCATAATCTCTGAGATAAAGTCTAGTCCTATTTCTGACTAGATTTTAGATAACCCAGTTTTATCTAAAATTCAACTTCATGCTAAATTAAATTTTTCTTCTTTCTTATTTCTATCAGTGTCTACATGTTTTTTTGATTCTTTGGCTTGTCTGATCTCTGTCTCTGCTTATCTCCTCTTTTCTATTGTGGCCATTATCATCCATACTTTCATTTCTTCCCTGGATTTCTTGCTTCCTGCACACCTGCAGTGTTTTAGTCATACTTAAATACACTGTTTTGCTATCATGCCTCACCTGTTTGAAGCTATCAGTGACTCCTTTTTCAACCAGGATGAGGTCAGAATTTCTTTGACCAGTTTTTCATGCCATCCCAAAGCCCTTCATCAAACAATAATTACTATTACTTTCCAACAAGGATCGTTTGCTCTTATAAAGTTTGTCTTTTAGGTGTTTATAGACACTTTATTCACCTATCTGGTTTCATTTCTTTCCATTATCATTTCTCTGTTTTGATGTAGTTAAACTTGAAAATAATCTAAGTGGTACATCAACCAAGGAGGCCCTTTGAAAACCAATCACTGAATTGTGTTTGATAAGAAATCAATTAACGTGAGTGCTTATTTCTCTGCACTCCCAAAGCAGGATTTTCTAAGATAGCGTTTTTCTTTGTTTTGCTTTGTTTTTGTTTGCATTCTCTTTCTTCTTTCCTCCCTCTTTTCCTCTCTCCCTTCCTTTCTTCTTTTCTTACTCTCACCCTCTATTGTTTGGAACAATTTATCTCTCCACCTTTTGGCTGGTGCACTTTAACACTTAATCTTCCTCCTACCTCCCACAATGTTTCCAGAATTTAAGAAAATTTTCAAGTGAAAAATAGGGTTATAATAAATAATTGCTTATTTTCTAAATAAATAGAAAAATAAAATCTCAATTATTAATTGTGTAGAGAGAAATCATTTCCCGTGGTTAGCAATCTGCAGTAGTCCACAGGGAAATATGATATGAAAATATAGAGAATGAGATCATTAATAATAATTAAAATAATGATAACTATATGGAACTAACTAAATGCTGTCACTGTTCTAAGTGCTTTACTATGTTAACATTTAATCCTCATAACAACCTTATGAAGTAGATATTATTATTTCTTTTGTATATATGAGAAAGTGCAGGCACAGATTAAAATTTTCTGATACAAGAAATGAAAGATGAATTAATATTTCTTACAAAAGAAAGATGTTCAAGAAGTATTAGGAATAATGAATCTGAGAACGTGGGCACCATTTTAATAAATAGCCCACAACTATGCATTACTTGTTTTTTTATTTTCTTATTTTTCTGTTTTTTTTTTTTAAGTAGGCGCCATGCTCAGCATGGAGGTACATTATTTTTTAATACATTCTTTTCGTTTTTAAAGATTTATTTATTTATTTGAGAGGAAGAGAGAGAGAGCACGAGTGGGAGGGGCAGAGGGAGAGGGAGAGAGAATCTCAAGCAGACTCGGAGCTGAGCCTCTAGCGTGACTTCATCTCATGACCCCGAGATCACAATCTGAGCTGAAACCAAGAGTCGGATGCTTAACCGACTGCACCACCCCGGTGCCCCATAGTTTTTGAAAATACATTCTTAAAGCTTTTTTTTTTCATTCTTAAGGTTTTTAAGATTTATTCATGGAAATGATACATGCTATGATCTTAGAAATTCCTACCATTTATTGAGTTCTTATCATATCAGACGCTCCTCTGAATTCTTACCATGCACAGCCTCATTTGATCTTTTGGCACCAGTGGATACCCATCTCAGTCAGGGTAGTTGAGGTTAAGGTGCACCAACAGACAACTGGAATGATTCAGTGGCTTAATAAACAGAGGTTTCTCTCATGCCGTGTATCCAAGGTGGGCTTGCTAAGACTCCACCCCATGTTGTCTGAGACGTGGGCAGACACTGTGGCAGAGGAACAGGTCCTGTGAACCTTGCGTTGCTCCTCTGATCCTTCAGTTTGAACATGATACTCATGCCATTTCTATGCTCACTTCATCGGTTGGGAAAGGTCACATGATCATGACTGTGTTCAACAGTTTGGGAATGTGTAGTTATTCCACAAGAAGGGGGACCAAAAGGAGAGGCGTTGAACGAAGGTGAGTGGAAATGCAATCTACCACATTTTCTTCCTCTAAATGAAGAAGTTTGGGCACTACAATGTTAAGTAACTTGTCTGAGGTCACACATGGGGTAAGCTATTAGACCAGAACTCAAACTTGAGCAGTCTGATTGCCCAAACATGATATTATAGTCGTGTCGTACATGACTAAAATGTGCTGTCCTGCTAAAATGTGACTAAATGTTTCAAGATCCTCTGGCACCGAGAAAACATAAATAATTAGGTTTCCTAAAGGTATTTACAGAGAATCCATATTTATCAGAATCATTGTACATTAATAATGAAATTCAGCACTTCCTATTTTCTTTTTTCCTTATTTGTTCTTGTCATAGTCATGGACATGTTAAAGTCATCTTTATGCTCAGTTCTCATCAGCTTTTTCACGTATAACAAAATACAGGACTATCTGGAGGTAGAAGTGGTTAAGAAGAGAATGTCAGTGTTTAATGAAACATAAGACACCATGAGGTCATGGAAAAACGAAATCTGATGTTTCTTAACTTTGAAAATAGATGACAATTTGGTTCCAATCACTGTGGTTTTAGTTCCTAAGATTATTTTACATTGTTATGCTTTCTAACTAAGAGTTTAAGGGAATTCTGGAGTTACTCATTTCTCTTTAATTACTGTAGAATATCATAATACCATTTCAATAGGCAGTCTTGGGGACAAAATATTCTGTGGACATTTAACACTCAGAATGGCATTTCTAACATTCAGTTGGTTCTCTCTAGAGAATTTATGTTATGTTAACATTATATGGATTATTCTTTTTCATGGAATAAATATTATATTTATTTAGATTTGGATAATTCTCTCTTCAGAGCTATCTAGCTGTGTTTAAAAATGTGAATATATTGTTAAATATATACTTTTTAAAATAATGTAGAAAAAATAGTTCATAATCATAAGTTTGTTTATTATTTCACTTATTAAATGTTTTGGGTGCATGACAATTCCCATGTAATATCATAAAATAGGTTTTTGGCTGTGCTGGGGATTAACTGTTTAATCATTTTATTCTTGATCTTTTTGTTGACTGCATATGGGGATGGGCTTTGGGGGGGAAAGTCAGAAACTGAGAAAAATATTTTGAGGATGCAAAATAGAAGGAAAATCATGGCTTATTAAGAATACTATTCTAAGGATGTTGAAATCTATAAAATGCTGTAATATTGTATAACATTTGAGATTGTACAGATTAAATATCTTATTATAACATTGGCACCTCTAGTGTACATTTGCCCCCACTTAAACAAACTTTCCAAGGGCAGGGGCATATATTACTACTGTTCAACACAGCACTTGACACTCAGTATATACTCTATGTTATAGATTGGATAAATAAATGACTATATCTTAAGGCAAATAGCAGAATCTTTATCAAAATAGAAGTTACATTTACATTAACATGGAGTTATTTATTTGTAATTAAGTATAAATATTTATAATTTATTGAAGATTATTTTATTAATAGAAAAACAACATATCAATTTGAGATAAAAATTGCACTGACAAAGTAATCATACTTTAAAATAAATTTCAGGGCACCTAGGTGGTTCAGTTGGTTAAGCGTCTGCCTTGGGCTCAGGTCATGATCCCAGGGTCCTGGGATGGAGTTTCGCATTGGGCTTCCTGCTCTGTGGGAAGCCTGCCTCTCCCTCCTCCTCTGCCGCTCCTCCCCCTACTTGTTTTTTCTTTAAAAAAAGAAAAATAAAAAAGAAACACTTTATAATTTTTTTTTAAAGATTTTATTTATTTATTTGAGACAGAGAGAATGAGAGGGAGGAGGGTCAGAGGGAGAAGCAGACTCCCTGCCTAGCAGGGAGCCCGATGCGGGACTCGATCCCGGGACTCCAGGATCATGACCTGAGCCGAAGGCAGTCGCTTAACCAACTGAGCCACCCAGGCGCCCAAAAAAGAAACACTTTAAAATAAAATAAAATAAAATAAATTTTGGAGGAATAGCCACAGACTCTGAAAACTATTTCCAGAAATTTCTTTTTTTTAAATATTTGACTTGCCTGGTAAAGCACTGAAAGTTTTACAATGGACTCCTGAGTAATAAATGCTCACTATTTCTGGTTTCAGAAGATTAACAGCATTATAAGATTCTATTAAACTTTCCAGGCGCCGAATTCAGATTTCTGCAGTCACGAGAACTTCTATTTAGAGAACAGATTTGTCTTTCTTAAATATTTTCTTTTAAATGTAAGACAATCTCCCTTGCAGGTCATGTCTCACTAATATTATTTTTATTGGAAATAGAGTTATCCAAGAACAAATTAAACAATGCATTCCAAGTAATTTTCTGATGTATTTACCAGGTTGCTTCAAAGTATTTAGTCCATTTGTCTAGATAAACATGCATTTTTATAATGAAAATTCAATAGGACAATAAGGTTGAATGTTAAAGTGGATATTTAATTATTGTTTGATTTACAACTTTACAATACCTAAAAATATTTTTTAAAATGTTGGTAGCTATAGTGTCCTATTGTTTATTTCCATGTGTACAGGTAAGAAGCTGGATTTATTAACTATTTATTTTTTATGTAATGATATACATTTAAACAAGAACCAGTCCTTGTTTTAGGAGTTTCTAATCTGAACTCCATATGTTCAGAAGGCCCTTATCGTTCATTAGACCAATATTACAAAAACAGTTTTATTGTGAATTGCGATTTTCATAACCTTTCTTTTCGCTCATGTGATTCTCTCAACAGCCACATGTTGCAGGCTGAATATTTGCTAACTTTCCAAGTTAAGACAAACTTAGCTCTCTAAGTAAGTCATGTGACTACTGAAGTTCACAAAGTTAATGAAAACAGAATCAAGACTTCCAAATTCAGTTCCATCTTCCCTTCAGCAAGGCACATGGTCATGGAAAACATGAAATCAGCTCAGCTATTAGCTTCTTTGGGACAGAGACAGAATCCCAGCTTGCACTGTTAAGTCTCTTAACTTCCCTGCTTATACTACATTTTACAAAATGCAAAAACTGATTTTTCTAAAATACAGTTCATTAATTCGTTTATTGTTTAAAATAATCCTCTTAAATTCTAGAGTATTCTAGAGTCTAGTATTGTTTTTCTTCCTGCTTTCTTCTCTCTATTCTAGCCAGACAGGAGTAATTCTTCTTCCTTACACATACCACATCCTGATTAATTATCTTTACTCAATCTTTTTTCTTAAGTCAATTTTCTAGCATTTTAGCCTATCAGTGTCCTATCAGTTGAAGCATAACTCAAATGTCACATTCTACATCAAAGCTTTTCCTGATTTTCCAGTTCTTGTCCTTTCCTACCTGCTCCCCCAATCCCCCAAGTAATTTCCTCATGTTATAAACTCTGGTATTATCTATTGTCTTCTGATGACACTTTTTGGTTTCTAAATAATGGGCAGCTACTTTGTGGCAGTCACTTTCTGTAACCCAAGGTGTGGGTAGGTAGAGGAAAAGACAGGTGAATCTTTGAATTTAAGGAGATTTAGGTCTAACAGGAAGAATGGCAAATAAAAAAAATATAGAATGTAGAAGAAAGATGGAAGGATGGGGATTTAGAAGGGAAAGGGGTCAATTCCAAATTACTGATGGCCTTCATGTGCTATGAGTTGGGACATTTTCCAAACTCTCATAAATCTTACAAATTTTCCCTTGCTGCCTTGAGGGCACTATTCTTATGTGATGGATTCTCCACTGTATTCCATTCATTAGGCTTAACATTTTTTAATATAGTAAAACCAGTTTAAAGTTTGTATATATACTGTAATATGGTATAAAACTTAAAAGAATAAGAATTAGGTGGTTACACATGGGAATTTTCCAATACTAAAGTATATAGTGATAGTGAGATCAAATAAGGTGAGATGAGAAAATAGGACCCAAATGACACAGTTACTTCATCACACTATCTAGGAAGCTTCCTGGTATTGGCTGAGACTGTGGCAAGCAATTTTGATTTTCAGGATTGATTCAAACTTGTAAGAAGTCAAAGAATTTCAATTTTTTTTCCAATTGGCAATTTTATCCTGTGCTAAACAAACAAACAAAAAACAAAAAACTTCCTTATGTCACTTTTCAAAGTATCAGATCCAGGAAAAACTAAATGAATGATACTTTATGAAATTGATATAGTTATAATATTTTCTTCACAGTAAAAATATTTAAAGAATTCACAGATTCAGTCATATAAGACTATGATTACTTGTGGGATCAAACATAACAAAATGTAGAATCCTACAGAAAGTGCAAGTCCAAATAATGTATTTAGAGACTAAAAATATGCCAATGAGAAATTGCTTTAAACCTGCAGTTAAAATTATATATAAAAATTTGGGAATTGGGGGGAAAAATGTTCTCTTCTACTATTAGTCTCATTTAATTTCTCTGGACCAGTGTTCTTATCTATAGAAGGAAACGACTGAACTCTAGGTCATGATTCTTAAAAAATAACAAACTGTATATATGTATGTAATGTGTTGTTTCCATTTGGAAATGTAAAAATGTATCTATTAGATTTATACACACCCAGATTTACCCTGGCCTACTTGAGGAAATCTATAAGGGCTCTTCCATACCTCTTCCAATTTCTAATGTTTTGTAAATTAGGGCACCATAATTTCACAGATTTTAGATTAAATGAGGATTTCTTTAACATTATTTGAAAAGATTCTTACTTTTTGAATAAAAAGAATACATTTTGTCATCAATTAGTGAACTTAAATATTTAAAATGGTGATTTCTTGGGAATTGGGTGACTAGTTCCAAATCCCTCATAAATTCAAGCTCTATAAAATATTGAGTGTCAGTGATAAAGAATTGACCTCTATGATGTTTCAAACACAGGAAACCCTCAAGATATTATATCTCATATTTTAGACAATGAAACTTAAAACAAAAATCCTTTAAGTTTTTTATGTAGGAACAAGAAAATATTTCTTAGTTACATACTACATTAGCATCATATAACTAGGTAACTCACAGATGAAACAACTTTGACAAATGAAGGAAGTTTTCAGCTTCTTCTGTAAGAGTATATTGAGCCATAGGAAGCCAGTTATTGCCCAAAGCTTTGCACTTTGTGTATAGTGAGATTTGCAGCTCCAAGACAGCTAAATTATCCTTAAAAAACTATCCCCCAATGCAAGGATATGGTCATTATCTAAACTGTATGTAAAGAAAATTAAATGATTTGACTCTTACAAAACAAATGAAAAAATAATACGTTCATCTAAAAAAGACACATTCGTAAAAAGCTATAAATGGACTTATGTAGTCATTACCTTAGTTTCAAATGTGTAACTTACTAGATGCAATAAAGTGCAAATCCATATTATCCTTAGGGCTAGCTATATAATGCAAAGCCTTAGAAGGGCTATGTAAAGAATCACTCCATTTCATTTTTCCTAACACAAGGTATATTTAAAAATCAATGTATATATTTAAATTCTTCAACATCAAGGTTGATTACTGAAGCTAAAAATGCTTGTCAGTACAAGTCATAATACCTATTATGATATGAACCCGAGGACAGTGCATTTTAATGAACAAATTGACAAATTTGATGTCAATTTCATAGCATATGGAGTTTAAAAGACAACTTAATGTGGTGGTTTGAAGCAGCCTGTAAAGTAAGACTGGCTGGGTGTGAATCCTGGCTCCAACAGCGTCACTGTGACATTCACCAGCTGTGTGGTCTTGGCAAGCCCCTTAAATGCTCACGTCCTCACATCTGTAAAAGGGATGATTATGGCACCTAGGCCCTAAGATTACTGTGACAGATAGATGGGATGATCTGTATGAAACATTTAGAACAATACCTTAGGGGTGATAGTTGCCATACATTTTTGCTGTTATTATTATTATAATTACTATATTATATTGTCTTGACCAATAAGGTTTAAATTTATATTAAAATCACCATTAAAATTTAGTTAATGTTCCCACTCTTGCACCAAGGCACAAAATATTGATTGATACAAACAAAAATGAGATTTAAGCAGTTTTTCATATCATTATTAGCAAATGCCAATTGTCTGGCAAAGTGATCCTCAATTTTTTTAAGTCACAGACTCCTTCAAGACAAATTAGATTTATTGATTTTTTTAACTCAAAATAAATGTAACTTGTACATAGATTTGAACCCTATTTTAAGGGATTTGAGGACACTAGATTAAGAAACTGATAGAGTTAGTAATTTTTAAAAGTCAGATTTGTTTTATTCTTTCTCTGATGAAAATATTGAGTAATTTTGTATATTTCATAAAAATTCATCTTCTCTACATACAATATCTGTATGTAAATAATTACCATATTATATAACATAGCAGGATAAATGCTTCAATATATATTCTACATGAAATACCTTAAAATTTTAGCAATTATTGTACAGTATAGGGTGCAGAATTTTATGCTAAGGACAGGTCTGGCATGCTAATTAGAAAGTTGAATTAATCTGGATGTCGGCTCAGTTGAAAAGGGTAGGCAAAAATACTGATTGTATCAGTCACCAAATGATGATGCTACAGAGCCCCTGAAGTATTTATGCAGAGCAATGAGGTGTGAGATCTTTTTCCCTTCAGAAAAACAATTCCCACCGAGTACACAACATTTTTGCTTATAACTTCACTCTTCTGTGATGGCCACTGCAGTGATTAAACTTGCTTTTATATAGTTAGTTTATGTTTTAGACATTGAGTAGAATTCTCATTTCATAATTTCAAAGACATCGGGGAATATAATTTAATTGATTTGTTTCCAAGGCTATACCAGCCTAAGAGAAATGGAGCTGCAGGAAATAGAATACTTCTTTCTTTACCCAGCCTGGTATAATTCTAGAGCTTCACCCCCTTCCAAATTCCTCCCACTTATTATTGTTCTCTTCATTGGAGGGCTCAGGAATTGGTCCAAAGTGGTTTCCACTCAAGGATTCTCTGAGTATCACCACGCTATAATGCCCTCAAGATAGAGTACTTCTTTCCCAGATGTTGGTACCATGGCAAGCTTGTATAGTAAACTGGTTTCTTGTCTATTTGCTACTTTGGGAACAAATGTGTTTAGAGTACTCAGCTGTATGTTCATTCTGTTGCATGGGTCTACATATATAAGGATGAGCTTGTAGAATGGGAGAATAAATTGTAAAACTTGCCTATCCTTCAAGGTGGACTCAAAAAGCCAATGGCTTTATGTAAAATTTGATGTGTTGACAAATGTCTATAATCCCATGCCCACTACACTGATCAGAAGATAAAATATTTATATTATCCCCAAAAGTTTCCATGAGCTCCTTCGTAGTCAGTTTTTTCTGTTACCCACATCCTGAGGCAGGAACTAATCTGCTGTCACTATACTCTCACCTTTTCTTGAATTTAATTTAATGGAATCATAAAGTGTATAGTGTTTTGTGTCTGTCTTCTTTAGCTTAGAAAAATTCTTTTGCGGGGCACCTGGTGGCTCAGTGTGTTAGCATCTGCCTTCAGCTCAGGTCATGATCCCAGAGTCCCGGGATCAAACCCCGCGGGACTCCCTGCTCAGTGGGGAGTCTGCTTCTCCCTCTGCCCCTCACCCTGCTCGTGCTCTCTTTAAAAAAAAAATAAAAATAAAAAAATTATTTTGTGATTCATCCCTAATTTGCATGCATCTTTAATATATTCTTTTTTTCTGGCAAAGTAGTATTTCATTGTGTCAATATGCCACTCTTTGCAAATCCATTCAGTAGTTGGCAGACATTTGGTCTGCTTCAACTTGAACAATCACAAATAAAGCTTCTATAGACATTTATGTAGAAGTCTTTTTGTGGACATATATCACACATTTTTCCTGAGTCAGTTCTAGGAGTGTGTTTGCTGGGTTATAAGGTAGCAATATCTTCATCTTCAGTCTGATGTTTTCTAAAGTGTATCATATGAATTCTCATCAGCAAAGTATGGATGGTCCATTTGTTCCACAATCTTGCCAACATCTGTTATTGTCACTCTTTTTAATTTTCAGCCATTCTGGCTGATACATATCTTATTGATGTTTTCATTTGCATTTTCCTGGTGACAGTGGTGTTGAACATTTTTTTAATGTACATCTTGACACAATGAAGTGACTGATCAAACCTGTTGCCCATTTTTCAATAGGCTGTTTTTATTCCTAATTTCACATTGTAAAAATTCTTTCAATATTCTGGATACAAATCCTTTATCAGAGTACAGTTTTAGACATATTTGCTCCTGTGGTTTACCTCTTTTTATTTTCTTACCACTGATTTTCAAAAGGTTAACATTTTTAGATTTAATAAAACATTATTTTTTTGTTTTATGAGTAATACTATTTGTGTCTTTGTCTAATATAATGTTATAAACAGTTCCCTCTATTTTCTTTTTTTTTTTAAAGATTTTATTTATTTATTTGACAGAGAGAGACACAGCAAGAGAGGGAACACAAGCAGGGGGAGTGGGAGAGGGAGAAGCAGGCTTCCCACGGAGCAGGGAGCCCAGTGCAGGGCTCGATCCCAGGACCCTGGGATCAAGACCTGAGCAGAAGGCAGACGCCTAACGACTGAGCCACCCAGGTGCCCCCCCCCTTATTTTCATCTATGCATTTTATAGTTTTTTAATTTAGCTCTATGATTCATTTTAAGATGAACTTGAGGTGCATTTTTTTAAAAAAAAATATGGCTTTTATGAACTAAATAGTGTCTCCCAAAATTCATATGTGAAAGATCTACTTGCTAGTACTTCAGAATATGACTATATTTGGATATAAGGCCTTTAAAGAGGTATTTATTTATTTTAAAGATTTTATTTATTTATTTGACAGAGAGAGACACAGTGAGAGAGGGAACACAAACAGGGGGAGTGGGGGAGGGAGAAGCAGACTTTCCACAGAGCAGGGAGCCCGATGGGGGGCTCAATCCCAGGACCCTGGGACCATGACCTGAGCTGAAGGCAGACGCTTAAGGACTGAGCCACCCAGGCGCCCCTAAAGAGGTATTTAAATTAAAATGAGGGTATCACTGTGCGCCCTGACACAATCTGACTGGTGTCCTAATTTCTTTACTTATCAGAAGTGATGATACTGGACATCATTACCTTGTCCTGGATCTTTTATTTTTATTTATTTATTTATTTATTTATTTATTTATTTATTTATTTGAGAGAGAGAGACAGTGTGCAAGAGGGTTGGGGGGGCAGAGGGAGAAGGAGAGGGGCAGAAGGAGAGGGAGAGGGGAAGCAGACTCCTCATTGAGTGGGGAGCCCCAGTGAGGGGCTAGACCCCATGATCATGACCTGAGCCGAAACCGAGAGTTAGCCACTTAACCAACTGAGCCACCCAGGAGCTTTTACCTTGTCCTGGATCTTAAGGGAAAGTGTTTTCTATTTTACCAAAGTGATGTCATTGCAAGTTTGCATAGATGTTCTTTATTGGGCCAGTGAAGTTCTCTTCTATTTCTCATTTGCTATGAGCTTTTCTTTCTAATCATAAATGGTTGTTGGTTTTTTCAAATAATTTTTTGCATTTATTGAGTTGATCATGTATGGTTTTGTATTTATTTTTTAGCTTTCTGATATGATTTGGAATTACACTGATTGATTTTTAATGTAAAACCAACTTATCACTCCTGACACTGAAGCCTGGCTTGTCATGATGTATTAATATTTTTATATAGTACTGATTATATTGGGTAAGGTTTGTTTACAATTTTTCTATCTCTGCTTATATGGGATATTGGTCTCTGGTTTTCTTTTCTTTTCTTTTTTTTTTTTTTTTAAGATTTTCTTTATTTATTTGACAGAGACACCACGAGAGAGGGAACACAAGCAGGGGGAGTGGGAGAGGGAGAAGCAGGCTTCCCGCAGAGCAGGGAGCCCGATGTGGGGCTTCATCCCAGGACCCTGGGATCATGACCTGAGCCGAAGGCAGATGCTTAAAGACTGAGCCACCCAGGCGCCCCTCTTGTAACAACTTTCAAGTATGCAGTACAGTATTGCTAATTTTTTTTTGTTATGTTATGTTAATCACCATATATTACATCATTAGTTTTTGATGTGGTTTTCTTTTCTTTTAATGACATTCTCACTTTGATGCCAGTGTCATTTTGGCTTCATAAAGTGAAGAGTAAAGTATTCCCTTCTATTTTATAGAAGATTTTCTATAAGATTAGCAGTATTTCTTCCTTAAGTGAATGGTAGAATTCATAAGAAAGCCATCTGGACCTGGAGTTTTCTTTGTGGGAAGGTCTAATTATGAATTCAATTCCTTTAATAGATATAGTGCTATTCAGGTTATTTATTTCTTGTTAAGTGAACTTTTCTTGGTTGTGGCTTTAAGGATTTTATCTATTGCATTGTGAGTTGTTAAAGCTATTAGCATAAATTATTTATAGTATTTCCTTATTGTCCTTTTAAAGGACAATGTCCTTTTAAAGGATCCATAATGATGTCCTCTCTTTTATCCTTGGTGTTGATAATTGACATTTTGTCTCTTTTCTTAACAGATAGCTAGAGATTTATACATTTTATTGATCTTTTCAGAGGCAGCTTTAGGTTTCATAAATTTTTCTTTATCATTTGATGCTTTCTAATTCACTGATACTTTCTAATTCACTGTTACTTTTTTACTTATCTTTATTAGCCTCTGCTTACCTGGGGTTTTATTTCGTCTCCATTTTCCAGTTTTTGCAATGGGATCTTAGATAATTGAATTCAGACTTTTATCTTTAACAAATATAAGCATATTTGCAGATAGAAGCATAAGAATATTGAATATTTCTTAAATGTAACTATAAACTTACCTGCAATCAACATCTTGTTGCATCTCGCAAATTCTTTTTTTTTTTAAGATTTTATTTATTTATTTGACAGATAGAGACATAGCAAGAGAGGGAACCAAGCAGGGGGGAGTGGGAGAGGGAGAAGCAGGCTCCCCGCTGAGCAGGGAGCCCGATGCGGGGCTCAATCCCAGGACCATGGGACCATGACCCGAGTCAAAGGCACACGCTTAACGACTGAGCCACCCAGGTGCCCCATCGTAATTTCTTTTTTTTCTTTTTTTAAATTTTTTTTTTTTAAGATTTTATTTATTTGCGAGAGAGAGAATGAGAGACAGAGAGCATGAGAGGGAGGAGGGTCAGAGGGAGAAGCAGACTCCCTGCTGAGCAGGGAGCCTGATGTGGGACTCGATCCCGGGACTCCAGGATCATGACCTGAGCCGAAGGCAGTCGCTTAACCAACTGAGCCACCCAGGCGCCCCCCATCGTAATTTCTGATACGTTTTCATTTTCATAGAATTCAAAATAGCTGCTATTAATGTTCTTTTGGATTTCTTTCTTGATTCACAAATGACTAAGAAGTAGGGATGCCTTATTTAGAAGACTAAAAACACAGATATCCAGATTGAATTTCAGATTAATTTTTTAATATAGTATGTGCCTATGCTATATTTGAGTGCTATTTATACTAAAAAGTCTCATTGAAGATCTGAAATTCACATTTAACCGAGTGTCATGTATTTTATCTTACAATCTTACTTAAAAGTGTTTTGCTTACCTTGTAAATATTTAGTGATTTTCCAGATATCTCTTTTACTGATTTCTAGTTCAGTTCTGGTGTGTGTGTGTGTGTCCTCACACATGCTTGCGCAGGTGCACCCAGAGAATGCATCTGCCATGATTTTGATCTTTTACAATGTATTAAAACCTACGGTATGGCCCACGATGGGGCTATCTTGGTAAATATAGAAAAGGACGTGTTTTATGCCTTAAGTATTTTGTAAATGTTAATTAGGACAAATTGGTTGATAAGGTATAAGTCTTCTATAACTGTATCAGTCGGGATTCAACCAGAGAAGCAGAATCATTATAAGATAGAAAGAGAGATGTTAGATGATAGATAGATAGATAGATAGATAGAAAGATGATAGATAGATAGATAAATAGATTTGTTCCAGAAAATTCACCTTACACAATTGGGAAACTTGGTTAAACAGTCTCTGTAAGGCTGTTGTCTGTGTCTCCACATCTGATGTTGAAACTTGAAGTTCACTAGGATGGGCATCAGTAAGAAAAGATGAATTTCCACTAGCATGAACTGGAACTCCACAAGGACACACTTATTCTTCTTCTCTCTGACCTGGGCCAAGATAGTGTTTTTGCAGAAGCAGGGCATCTTCTGCACAGAGCTAAATACCCCTGGTCCCGGAGTTAGAGAAGCTGAACGAGAGTCCAGGAAAATGTATAGCAGTTGCAGACCCAGTTACTGCTTCAAGCTGATGAAGTAGTTAGAAGATGAGCAATAATGGTGTGTGGGCTTCAAAAGAGCTGTGGCTTCCCTTCCATCCTCCAACTATCCCCAAAGCCTTTTTGGTGACCCATAGGAACTGGAAACATGCAAGTAAGAGAATTTTGGGAAATGAGATTCAGCTTAGAGAAGCTGACACATTACAAAGCCATTACAGTATCCTTACTGCTTTTTAGTCTGCTTGTTCTGTCAGTAAATGAGAAAGAGTTGAAGTCTCCGAGTCATTGTTTATTTCTTCTTTTAGTTGAGTCATTTTTACTTTATGTGTTTTGAAGTTTTTCTTATTAAACACATATATTTAAGATTATTAACTCTTCTTGATGAATGGACCATTTTATCTCAATGAAATGGTCCTCTTTATCCCTGGTAATATTCGTTGTTCTAAAGTTTACTTTGTCTGGTATTGTTTTAAGTCCCCCAAGCTTTCTTTGATTAGGATCTGAATGATGTGACTTTTCTATTCTTTTACTTTATCATCCCTATGTCTTTATATGTAAAATGAGCTCATATAGATAACATACATTTTACTCTTGCTTAAAAAAAAATCCAATCTGGGGTGCCTGGGTGGCTCAGTCGGTTAAATGTCTGACTCTTGGTTTTAGCTCAGGTCACGATCTCAGGGTCATTATTTCAGGGTCCTGAGATCGAGCCCCACATCAGGCTCACCTAGGGCCCCTGCATAGAGTTCCCCACTGGGTGTGGAGCCTGCTTAAGATTCTCTCTTTCACTCTGTCTCTCCCCCCCTTCTCCCTCTCTCTCTCAAATAAATAAATAAATCTTTACAAAATCCAATCTGACAAACTTTGCTATTAATTGGAGTGTTTAGTCTGTATTTAACATAATCATTAATATGGTTGGATCTAATTCTACCAATTTACTATTTGTTTTCTATGCATATGATCTGTTCTTTGTTCGCTTTCTTCATTTTTCTGCCACATTTTGGATTCATTGAATATTTTAGGAATTTCATTTTCTCCCTACCACTAGCTTATATCTATACCTCTTTGCTCTATTCTTTCAGTGATTGCTTTAGGGTTTACCATATACATCAACTTATCACAATATACCTCAATAATAATGTATGTACAGTAAATAATAGTACTAAAATATACTTTCATTTACACATCTCATTATTTTTGTTACTGTTGTAATCTATTTTATTTTTTAGATGTTGTAAACCCCACCATTTTATTATTATTATTTTCCTTTAAACAATATTCTTTGAATAAGTTAAGAAATGAAAACAAACAAAAATCCCTTTTATTTATTTATTTTTTAAAATTTTCTATTTGAGGGACGCCTGGGTGGCTCAGTCGGTTAAGCGGCCGCCTTCGGCCTGGGTCATGATCCCAGGGTCCTCAGATCGAGTCCCACATTGGGCTCCTTGCTCAGCAGGGAGCCTGCTTCTCCCTCTCTCTCCCTTTGCTTGTGCTCTCTCTGTCAAATAAAAAAATCTTTTTTTAAAAAAAAATTTCTATTTGAGTATAACTGACACATACCATTACATTAGTTTCAGGTGCACAACATAGTAATTTAACACCTCTATGTGTGATGCTAAGCTCACCACAAAACCTTTTCAAGTTACCAATATATATTCTATTCCTGAACCTCCTTATTCTTTTAAATAAGTTTAAATTACCCTCTGATATAATTATACTTTTACCAGAAAAACTATCTTTAACACTCCAGTTGCTCAGTTCTTCTGTCCATTAATTCACTCAGCTTTTGTTTATCTGAAAAAGTTTTTCATTTTCATTTATGAAAAATATTTTCACAAAGTACGTAACTTCTGGCTTGAGCGCATATATTTTTTTCAGTACTTTAAAGATGCTGGTCAATTGCCTTCTGGCCTGGATACTTTTGACAGGAAGCTGGGTATCATTTTAATCTTTGTTCCTCTCTAAATAAAAGATCTTTCCTCCACCTCTGACTGCTTTTATGATTTTTTTTTTTTGCCCATAAGTTTAAGAAATGTTCTTACAGTGTGACTTAGTATGATCTCCCATTTATTTCTTATGCTTGGAGTTTCTTGAGCTTCTTAGGTTCAATGGTCTCAAAGTTTTATAAAAATTTCAGAAAATCAGCCATTATTTCTTCCTTTCCCCCACCTTTGTTTGTGTTTTCCTCTCTCTTCTTCTTTTGGGAATTGAAACACACATATGTTAGACTGCTTGTTATTTCCCATAGGCCACTTATGCCTTGCTCATTTTCATTTTCCAGATTTTCTTTTTAACACTTTATTTTGGATAACTTCTTAAATTTTATAGCTATTTTCTTTCACTTTGTCTATAATCTCTGGTAATCCCTTTCAGAATACTTTTTATTTAGATATATTACTTCTCATATCTAGAACTTCCATTCATATATATTTCTCTCCTTTTCATATTCATACTTCCCTTTACATTTTTTACTGTATTTAGGAGATTTAAAATAGCTTCAGTTCCCTGCCTCATTCACCATCTCTGTTACTTCTTTCTAGTTCTGTTTCTTCTTCTTCTTTTTTTTTTTGGTAGGTTTGGGTTATAATTTTCTGTGCCTGGAAATTTCTACTTGTGTGCCAGGCATTGTGAATTTTATATATTTTGTTGTTGGGTTCCTTTAACTATGTTTTCCTTTTTTTTTTTTTTTTTGCCCCCAGTTAATTGTGGGGGTGGGGGGAAATCATTTTCATTTTTCTGAAGCTTGCTTTCATCTTATTAGGATACACAGACGTCACTCTAGGGATAACTTAACCTCACTGTTAAAGCAATAAACTTCTCAAAACTCAATTCAATGTCACATATGTTGCCAGGTTTCTTGCTCTGATATTTATATCACTTTAAATGCCACTGGGCAGGCTTTTAAAAATTAAATGAATACCATTTTAGTTGTAAAGTTTAAAACAAAATGCTTAAAAATTCTTTTTAAGATTTTATTTATTTATTTGACAGCGAGAGAGAGAGGGGGGCACAAGCAGGGGAGTGACAGGCAGAGGAGGAGGGAGAAGCAGGTTTTCCACTGAGCAGGGAGCCTGATGCGGGGCTCAAACCCAGGACCCTGGGATCATGACCTGAGCCGAAGGCAGACTCTTAACTGACTGAGCCACCCAGGTGCCCCCAAAACAAAATGCTTATGATCTATACTCTCCTATTTAGGAGACAGTTATTATTAGAGATAAGCAATGCTTCTTATTTCCAGGACAAGTAGCACTCTCCAAATACTGTCCCATCTTCCCTTGTAATCATATTGTACCACATAACTGAGACAGATGAAATGTGAGTCCTATTTCTGGTCTTATGCCCATTCTGTATTCCTCTTCTGTTCTTCTTTTTCCCTTTGGCTGTTGAACATGGAAACCACATATTGAAATGGTGACAGTGTCCCGACATAACGGAAGCAACCTGGACCTCGAATCAACACACAGAGCATGCCTGATTAGAACATCTTCTTACCTACATCAGATAATGTGTGCTTGAGAGTTAAAGTTTTGTAGTATTAAGCTACTTAAATTTTAAGATTAATTTCCTGCTGAACTATATTCTATCAAATACTGCCTCATACAGTTCTTAAGGTAAAAGATTTAGGTAATATTTAGGATAAGGGAGTTCAGTGTTGATTAGAATGCACACTTGCTTGATAATTGTATAGCTTAAAGCCCTTGCTTCTGGCATCCTACTGAGAAGACTTTTGGTGTTTTAATACAGCAGCAGTACTTTATGTTGTTATTATTATAATTAACCTTAAACTAGAGATAAGAAGCTAGTATCATATAGTATTTCGATTGAGAAAACCAATGGTGTCTTTCTGGACAGAGCCATATGCCCAGCCCCAGGGAAATAGCAGTTGGTGAGAAAATTATGCCAGAGCCATGAAAAAACCCATACAGGCAAAATCCCAGTCATCTGGGGGAGGGGGAATGATTAAATCTAAGGGGATAACTGAGAATCAGGTAATATTTTAAAATCTTTTAAACTGAGTATAGACATTTAAAATGAACAAATAAGAAAAGGAATTTGGAAAGGAAAAAAAAATCCATTTTTCTATGTTGCTAACAAATTATAATAAACTTAGTTTTTTAAAACATACATATTAATTTTTTGCCAGTGTTTGTCCTGAGTCAGGAGTCCTTCGGTGACATAGTTGGGTATTCAGCTAAGGGTCTGATATGGCTGTAATTAAAGTGTTATTTGGGCTGCATTTATATCTGTATGATTGACTGGGGAAGACTGTTTCTAAGCACACTCTTATTATTGACAGAATTCATTCACTTGTAGTTGTAGGGCTGAGAGTCTTAGCTTTTGGCTGCCTGTTGACTGGAGACTTCCTAAGCTCCTAGAGGAGCTAGAGTCTGCTCAGAGTTCCTAGCCCCCATGAGCTTTCCCAACACAGCCACATACTTCATCACATCAGTATGGAGCGTCTCTAGAGTGAATCTACTAGCAGGAAAGAGTCTTGTATACTGTGACATAATCACGAGAAGGAAAATACAAAGAATCCAGCACAGGAGAAAAGGTAAGGGTATTTTTAAATGGTGATGACTGCTTTCCCACAACTGTGCATCTGGCTTAGGCAGAGGCAGGTTCCAACCGGAATGGAAGAGACAGGGCTCCAGAAGAGGCATTGCCAAGAAAGAAGTGAGTTAATTGATGTGTTTGATATAGTAAATAGGCAAAGCAAAGAAGATGCAAGTATTAATTTCAGTGAAAATGAAAAGCTGTATAAGAAGGAAATAATAAATGCTAAATACTGAGTTCACCAAAATTATAGTAAAATATTTCAGAGGTTGGGCAGAGGAGATGTGTATGTGTGTGTATATGTAGTTGGGGTAGGAAAAAAAGATATTTCAATGCTCATATCCCATAGTAGGGAATCAGTAGATTAATATAAAAGACTTAAGAAAAAACTAGCAGTATAAGTACCTCAGTGAAGAATAGGACATTAACTAGATGGAGTAAAGAGCTGAAAATCTGCCTGTCATGAGTAAACAGGAAGATGCATATATGAATGGCAAGGTCTGCTGTTTTTTGTTTTATCCTTCCTCATTTATTTGATTTTTAAAACTATGTACTTGCATAGTCATGATGAAAATAAAAATTAATTTAAGAATGAGTATAATGGGATCATTAGTATTTTACTCCATACACACTAGCATTGCATGAATTTTTTTTGAAAGTTATAGGTCTTAAATTTTATCTTAAAAACAGTAACATCTCTCTACTTCCTCCATACCCCATAAAGCCCAAGATTTGTGAGGAGGCAGAGAGACTCTCCATTGAAGATGAGATAGAAAGGAGATAATAGTAAGGCAGTTAGTGGGGAAGGAAGCTGGCGGACAATTGGGGAGAATAGATTTCCTTAGCTTTCCAATTTTCCCCAGGCTCAGCGTTGTATTAGAAGAAGCTGGGTTGTGGGCAAAGAGCTTCATCAACGTTGACTGTGTGTTAGGCACTGCAGAGAAGCTTTACTTACATTTTTTCACTTACATCTCACAATAACACCACAAGACAGATCTTGCTTAGCCCGTAGTCACAGAGAATGGGACTAACAGTGAGAAGTTAAATGAATTGCTCAGGCAAACCAAGCCTCTTAGCGCTGAAACAAGAATCCATACCAAAGGCTCTCTGACTCAAAGCCTCAGCTTCTGAGTCCTCTAAACTGAAGCCCTGCTTAGCATCAATCTTTAACACAAAAAAAATTGCATCATTTACATGCGAAAACCTCCTTCATTGTGTTAATTAAATATGTCCTCTACAATCTTGTTTACGTTAATTCATTTAATAATAGACAACTCAAAGGTAAATTTCAGTTTTGTTCCTGTAAAATGTTCCAGCCCAGAATTTTATATCTGTTTTTATTAAATTTGATATATTCAAATAGCTAAACAGTGTTTTATTGAGTAACTGTAGGTGGTTAATTTAAAATAATATTACTATGTATAGTACTGGATTCCTTTGTAATTTTTAGCTAATTATATGGCAGCTTGATTTATCTGTTGCTATTTGATTAACTTTTAACACATGATTTTAGCAATGCATCAATATTTAATGAAGTGATTAGCATATAGTTGATATTTTGCTAAATCTTTGCGTGAGACCTTGCTAATTATGAGTTTAAATAGATCTAGCGCTGGCTTTGGTGAAGTATATCCATTTTTAAGAGGAGAAGTTATGTTCTGTTTATTAAGGAATCCATATATTTTGGCATATTCAGGACTTACCATGAACAGTTTTAAAGAATCTCAAAATGGACTATGTTTGCCCCTGACCCTCTGCATTAACTGCTGTGACAAAAATAAATAGAGGTGTCAAGGAACAGTGCCGTTGAAACTCATAAAGAGACCCATTGTGAAATAGTTCCATTCATGACTCTTCATATGCATAACGAAGTCTTGCAGGCAAACCATGGGTGAAATGATCACCCATACGGCATGGGCCCTATTTGCATCAAGCACAAGCATGCAGAAGGCGAGAACAGACCGCGGCCTCTGGTTTTCCTGGAGGCCCCTCATCTTTATTACAGAGGATAAGTACTGCAGCAAAATGTGTGGGTGTGCGTAGACATATGTGTGTGTTTGAATTTGTAATTTTAACTTTCCATTTGGCAAATAAAAACGTATTTGTTGATTACTGATCACAAACAATCTCATCAGAATTATGCTGATGGCTTATACCTAGATCTTTAAGCATATTTTTAAATGAAATGATAAACAAAGATACCACTATTTCTGACTTACATTGTCAGCTGTTAAAAGAAATTGGTATAAGATTATATTCTCTATCTCTATTTGAAAGTATATTTAATTTTCTTTAACATTTATATTTCATGAGAAGACTTACAAGTAAGTCGAAATGTGGAAGGTACAGACATCTTTTTTTTCTCAAGCACCATGGTTCTGGTGTTCATCGGGGAAGGAGTGTGTGTGTGTGTGTGTGTGTGTGTGTGTGTCTGTGCGCGCACGTGTGCACGCCCACATGTACCCCCTCACCCCCCACCCCGCCCTGCGCACACTTAAAGATACAGAGAAGGACTGGATGTGAATGAGTGAAGGGAGTGCAGGTTTTGCACGAGGGAGGATGGATGCTCTCCCATATGGTCACTAACTAACTTGATGGACTCTCACCAGCGTCTTTTCCTGTCTCCGGGGCTGGAGCTCATTTAAAGGAGAGCATGATGGAGGCGGCAAAAAGGGACCAGCTGAGCCTTAAAGCCTTTGTTTAGCCTAATAGATCAGGTTAGCGTTTTGCAGATGTTGGGTTTCCAAATCAATAATCCTGTTGACGGCATCTCGCAGCAGGAGCTATTAGATGATGTAATTTGGAATTTGATTTGCTTCTTAGGTTAAGACAAACAAATCTCATTTGCAGTGTAAAATATCTAACATCATGAAAATAATGCCTTCCGTTGTGCTTTCTCACCCAAGGGCATTTTACAGAATAGAAGTCAAGGTTATTGTGATAGTCACACTGCAGAAGACTGCAGACCACGTTTGGAAAGCATGCTTGTTTGGCTTATTGGGTTATTGCAAGTGGTAACCATGCTAGCAGAGGCATTTGTAGCTTTGTATTGTGTTAGGAGAAATAGAAACCCCCGATATTACAGCTGCACTTTTGATTTGTCATTTATTTGGAATAAATAGAGGGTGGTGTGCCGGTTGCTATGGAAACGAGTTCTACTCTGGAGCAGTGCAAGACCTTTAAGCACGTTTGAAATTGCTTCTTTTTCATTATGTTTCAGTACTGAGGAAGGTGCAATGTACAATTAAATAGAAATGAAGGTTTAATTTAAAAATTAAATTACATTTTCTGGATTGCCCTTTGTGTACAACATGCTTAAGAGACAGAGCATTGCTACTGTGTATTTTGGAAAAGAAAAGGATCATATTCATTGCTGTGTGTGTGTAGGGGAGAGAGAGAGAGAGAGAGAGGGAAAGAGAGAGATTTACGATGATTCCTCTCATAGAAGTTTATTACGAAAATGCCAATGCTATCTAGGACATTCTGGAAATCTTGGTAAATATAGGCAGGGTTATAAAAAGAAAAATATATGTTTGGATTTGTTTGTAAGTTATAAATAGAGAGTTAAGTATTGTGCTGCGACAAAAAGACAACATTCAACTGTTCAGATTTTTAAAGACAATCTTTTAAGGAAATTAGTGAAAATAAGAGATCACTATTCAGTTAGGACCCTGAAATATAAGCATTATAAAAACATGAATCTGTGCACAGG
Organism: Neomonachus schauinslandi; assembly: GCF_002201575.2. Lineage (NCBI taxonomy): Eukaryota > Metazoa > Chordata > Mammalia > Carnivora > Phocidae > Neomonachus > Neomonachus schauinslandi. The sequence goes on along the minus strand of NC_058409.1, from coordinate 136,736,218 downwards.
AGGCAGCCAAAACAGGAGGATTTTGCAGATGAAAGCCAGAAGGAAGCTTTATTAAAACATAGGAAGTGTATTTTATATATGAAGAAGTGATATTTTTTAGCTCCTGAAATTGAACATGTTGAAATGTTTGTTTAGTCCTATGCATTAATTATATAAGTTATCCCAGAAATATCTTAGTTATAGCCATATGTTAAAACCTTACCTTTTTAGAACTCTTTACAGTATATAAAGGGCTTCTTCCTATGCTATTCCGTGTACTCTCAACAATTTCAAAGTAATGGTTCGGAGCAGCTTTTACCTCCATTTTACATAGAAGTGACTTGCCCAGAGTCCCCTGGGGTAATCAGTGGAAAACCTGGAGATCCTCATCTCTGGACTTCCAATTCTATGATCTTCCCATTTCTACAATTATATTTAATCTTGGACTACATTTACAAAACATCTTATTTTCTCTTGACTCACTGAGGAAGGTGTCATAAAGTATTTAACTGCTCTTCAGGGTTTACAGAAAGCGTGTGATGAGGTGTGCTTTAAAATTAAGATTTCTTCTTCGAAGCATCCTGACCTATGTCTTTATTTTTTTTTTACAGCTGTAAACATGGGTTTTCCAGTGAATTCACATCGTTCAGGCATCGGGGCCGTGCTCTGCTTTGTATGCAATTGAAATACCCCGGCTATATGGTATAGAGGACTGTTATTTGTGCATGTAATAGGTGTCCACGTAACGAGGTGCTATTTATGTCTAGTCGCTGTCTGCTTAATCAATCCCTTCCTGGCGATGCGCCCTCATGGCGACAGAGCCCCATACTATAAAAAGATGGCGTGGGGCACCAAAAACAGGGTGCTGTCAGGACTGGGGCTTCATTGCCAGTGAGCAGCTGTTGGCCCAGCCGGCCTGGGACTTTCATGAGGCTGCTCTGAATATGTTCACAGCAGGATGACGCAGGCTCCGTGCTGCTAAGAGCTGCATCCTCAAAAGCCCGTCTGCTGGGGAGCGCTGGCTTCATCCTCTTGAATACAGAGAGCCTTTCTTAAAGGAGACACTTTGTGCTTCGGTCAAACAAAAATTAAGCCGTTCAGGGTGTAATCAATGCCTTCGTAATATTCCCTCCCGAAAGGAGCTCTTAGGACAGAGTCTGTGAGCGCGTTGTCGTCGTCGAATGTGAAGATTCTCCTGTCACAAACCCTTGGTTAAGAAGCTAGATCTCAAAAGGAGGACAAAAAGAGGGATGTGTTGTTGTTCAATTATCTCAAGGCCTATTTTCTAAGTTTTGGAATATAAAGATTTAATAAAGTGTTGGCTCGTGATGGAGATGACAATCCTGTCCAATGTCAGGCTGGAACGTGTAGGAGTCTAGGTTGTTCTTTGTGAAGGGAGGCTGACTGAAACTGCAGGCTTTGCACAAGGGCACCTGGCCTCATGCTCCTGAGTTCTCAAAGCTGATGCTCTGGCCTCCAATGGCAACACCGGGCTTCTCAAGGGTTGTACCTCAATGCTAAAATAAACACCGAGAAGGCCAACATAAAAATCAAAATGGGTTGTCCCCATTCGTGATAGTAAACTGTTAATGAAGGGTAAACTGTTTATGGAAAAGGGCACAAATCGTAAGTGTACAGTTTATGACTTTTATAGAGTGAATAACCTGTGTAACCAGCACTGTGAATAACACAAAATATTACTATTACTCCATAGACTCTCTTGGAACCCCACCCCTGCCCCTGACAACCCCAAAGGTAGCCAAGGGACTATCTTCTAACAGCATAGGTTAGATTCTCCAAATTTGGAACTTTATATAAATGGAGCCATACAATACATATTTATGTGTATTTAGCTTCTTTTACTCAATGCTACATTTGTGAGATTATGCATGTTTTTGTGACTAATTATGGTTTGTTCATTTCTATTACTGAATATTATACCATCATATGAGTATATGCCAGTTTATTTAATCATTTTTTTCTGTAGATGACTGTTAGTGTTATTTTCAGTTTGGGACTGTTATGAACATTTTATCACATGTGTTTTGCTGAATGTACCTACTTTCTTCCATTGGGCGCATACCTTGGGGTCACTGAGTTGGTAGGTTTGTCTGTCATATATACCGATGAATTGTTTTCCAAAGTGTTGGACAAATTTACACTCTCATCAGCCATGTACAAGAATTGCAATTTCTCTACATCTCACCTGTCTGTGATTTTGACTGCACTTTAATTTTAGCCATTTGAGTAGATGCACAGTGTATCATATTGTAGGTTTTCACTATCTGGCTCACTATTAAAATAAAGCAAGTTTTCATATGTGAGTTGGCCATTCAGGTTTTTTTGTTGAAGTTACCTATTCCAATATTTTGCCATTTTTCTATCGACTCAGTTGTGTTTATCCTGTTGTTTGTAGGTATTGATTTTATAGTCTCGATTTGTTTTTTTTCTAATGCATGTTTTGTTAATATTTCTTCCCATGCACACCCATACACACCACACATCCCAGAAGAGGATAGCACCATCAATTACTTTGGTCAAGGAATAAAGTGACTCTCATGTACCCCAGTATTAGAAGAGTCAAAACATGTGGCTTATCACGGTGATGAAAATGAATGAATGACTCTCACATGTAAGAACATAGGTGGATGTGACAAATACAATGTTGGCAGAAAGAAATACAGTCCAAAAGAATAATACTTGCACGACTTGATTTATCTTAAGTTCTAAAACAGGCACAACTAATCTATGGTTTGAGAAATCAGTATAGTCTCGTTATTTAAGGTAGAGGCAAGAGAGGAGCTTCTGCAGCACTCCCGTTGTTTAATACTTGATCGGTGCGGTGGCGGCATGGGCCTGCTCACTCAGTAATCATCCACTGAACTGTAGGTCTACGACTTCTGGGCTCTTCTGAATCATTAAAGAGGTAAACATATATTTACATGTATATCATGGAAACATATCTGTTTATGTGTTTCATGTGTTGTTCCATTTTATGTATTGGGATGTGACATGGAACAAAACAAAAGGGGTTGCTATTCTTCTGGAATATACTTTGATAGTCTTTTTTTTTTTCTTAGCTTTATTGAGATAAATCTGACATGCAACAAAACTACTTGTTTGATATACTTATCTACTGCAAAATGATTATCAACATGCTAGATAGCACACCCATCATGTCATAAAATTATCTTTTTTTTTTTTTTTGCGGTGAGGACATTTAAGATCTACTCTCAGTATCTTTCAAGGATATAATACAGTATTACTAACTATAATCATGCATCAGATCCTTAGGACCTACTCATTTTATAACTGGAAGTTTACACACTTACAGTCTTATGTGAATGTATAAGTATGTAGTAAAAATATAGATGGAAAAGATTTAGCCATTTCAGTACAGTGACAGAAAGAGAAAGAGATGGGATTAGAGAGGGAAATAAATGAGAACTGGAATCGCAGATCAAATATCTCACATTGCAAAATGTTAGTTTGTTGATTTGTAAATTTGTTCATTTATGCTGAAGGGTACACACTTACCTGTAACCATGTTCAATTAAATTTCCTACCAGTATGAAAAATTTTTACATAAAAAATTTAAAAAAAAAACCTTTTTTTTTAGACCCTGGCAGCACAGACACACACATAGAGACACAGTATCTTGAGGGGCTCACAAAAAGTCACAGTTAGATGAACTTGGATAAGGGCTTTGATCTGACAGAGACTCATAAGATCAGGGAACAGGAACCACGATTATAAAGCTCCTGGAAGGCAACGTTGGGGAATGTGAACATTATCTAAGAAGCTTAGGCAGCATCAGCTTTATTTTTCGCAATGTTTCCATTGACTGTATCCTGTATGAACTGGACAGGAACAGCATTGGAACAATGGAAATAAAAATAAAGTCTGCACCAGAAATCTAGAAGGGAAATGATACATTTCAGGGCTGTAGTAGTGATAGTGAGAATGAAGATATTTGGAAGTTTATGAGAAAAAGAAAACACATGAGAGTGTGCTATGTATGATGATGGACTGAACGTGAGCATTTGAAGTAGCTAATGGAGTCAAAGAGAGATCCAGATTTAGGGAGTCAGCAATTGCAGTAGAGAAGGGGTCCTGACACAGTCACTGAGAGTGTTCTGTCTCAACTCCGGTTGCAATTGTTGAGGTTCCAAGCCTAGATAGAATAAAACAGAGTTCTTGACCAAACAAACAAACAAACAAACAAATACCCTCTCTAATGAGATTCAAAGTATATCATTAACAAATTGTGTTATTTCCAATTCACAGAATAATAGATAATTTACGAGGGCAGAAACTGTCCTATGAAACAGTCTGTGGCCCTTGGTTTATATACTTGTAAAAGGGTAGGGATGTCTGAGAAATGTGGAAAAGAAAGTGACCCTATTTTATTAACTAATTAGAGTTTTCAATCCATTTGAAATGTCAATTTCCCTGGTCAGTTTCATGCAATACATTTTTCTAAGTTCTCAATTTCTATATTATTTTAAAACATTCAAAAAATTGTGTTTGGGGGCGCCTGGGTGGCTCAGTTAAGCATCTGACTTCAGCTCAGGTCATGATCTTGGGGTCCTGGGATAGTGCTCCCCACTCAGCGGGGAGTCTGCTTCTCCCTCTCTCTCCCTCTGCCTCTCCCCCTGCTTGTGTTCTCATTCTCTCTCTCTCAAATAAATAAGTAAAATCTTTTCAAAAATAAAAAAATAATAAAAAATTGTGTTGGTCCAACCCACAATGGATTAGTCTTCCCTCCCTCACACACACCCAGTAAAGGAAAAAAAAAGCCTTCCCTACATAAAGTTTATTAAGATATTTTGTTGTACAATCTTAAAAATTCTCAGCATCGAACTCCAAGTTATTTAAGGGACTGGACTTTTTGGATTTTTGTAACTTCAGTGACTGCTACAGTAACTGGTTTATTCACATTTTTTTTTTAAAGATTTTATTTATTTATTTGAGACAGAGAGAATGAGATACAGAGAGCATGAGAGGGAGGAGGGTCAGAGGCAGAAGCAGACTCCCTGCCGAGCAGGGAGCCCGATGCGGGACTCGATCCCGGGACTCCAGGATCACAACCTGAGCCGAAGGCAGTCGCTTAACCAACTGAGCCACCCAGGCGCCCTATTTATTTATTTGAGAGAGAGAATGAGAGACAGAGACCATGAGAGGGGGAGGGTCAGAGGGAGAAGCAGACTCCCCACCGAACAGGGAGCCCGATGCGGGACTCGATCCCGGGACTCCAGGATCATGACCTGAGCCGAAGGCAGTTGCTTAACCAACTGAGCCACCCAGGCGCCCTCACATTTTTTGAATAAATGAAGGGCTTGTTCCACAAGATTTTCTCCCACATGCAAATATTTCATTTGATCTCATTCTAGACAAGGTAACTATTCAAATAAACAATATTTCAAAAAGGAGACATTAATGTGCAATAAGACATGCATCTTATTAAGTAAAAAGTGCTTATTGAATATAAAAATCATTTATAAAATCAATTAAGATTCAGCTAAAACAGTTTGAAATTATTATTCTTTTGGATCAATAATACACATTCAATGGTCTGTTAAATAATTTTCAAATCTTATTTCCCTTAAACACAAAGTATTTCCCCAAAAGACTATCAGTTGTAATTTAGACATTTACCCAGGCAATCTATCTTTGGGAACTGAATAAAATGTGACCTATTCAAACACAGTAACACAACTGCCAAGCTCAATAATGAATGACATAATTCTATAGAACCATTTTATATATTATCTATTTATTTTATACTAAGAGTCCACATGAGCAAGTACACAAAATAAAGCATCATTTCAATGAGGGAGAAAGTTGAAAACTTATAGAATTACCCTTATGGAAGAGTATAGAAATCAGTATGCTATTTGTTAGCAATAACTGAATACTACTTAAATATTTTTATTTTATATAAATGTTTGTGTTATTTCTTTGTGACATTTGAGCAATAATCTTTAATTTATTTATAAGCTTAGAAGTACATCATGAGAAGTACTGTTAGCTGCTATTTCCCCATCTGTGTACCTAGTTCCCAGAGATTAAGATTGGTTTAAGCCAACAAGGCAGTCCCATTATCCTTTGATGAATACTTATCTTTTAGCTAATAAAGCCTTACACAAGTAAATAAATGATTGAGAAGTTATTCATATCTGTATCTTTTAGGTTTTTACTCATTTTTAATTAACAAATTCATTTCTTTTGAGTAACTGATTTTAACCTGTAATTCTTCCTAGCAAAGGCAGCCATATATATTGAAAGCCTTATTTTCTTTCATTTTTCCAATGAATTTATATTTAGTCCTCTAAAATGATCAACTGAAACATCCAGATGGATGGTAGGAATTTATTTTATTATTTTGTGTGACTCACATTTAAAATTGCTCATTACCATTTTGCCCTTTTATATAGAACAATACGGAGGGACATATGAGCACCATTTTGACCAAATAGTTGAATGACTAACCAAGGATTCACTTGTTAACGTAATCAAAATAATTTTTATAAATTACATATTGAGTAACAACCTTGGCCATCTTTTAAAATAATAATTCATCTCTTAGTTTTCAATAGTTTATGTTAGAAGGTGCTTACCTGTAGTAACTACTCTTGCTTAACTATCCAGCATATAATTCTTTCTACCTAACGAAGTGTAAATTTGTTTGGGACTTACTTGTGCCACCCACAGCTTACAGTTCTCATGGTAATAAACATAAGTGTAATAGCTATGTTATGGAGCTCCTATGTATGCCAGATCACTTTTATGTACTTCAAATGTAGTTAATCCTCATAAATTCTATGAGATGCTATCATTATCCCCAATTCACCAAGAGGGTGAAGTAATCTGTCAAGCTTTCACAGGTAACAGTAACAAAGCTGGAATTCTAACCCAGTCAAAGCTAGAGTTTGATGCCAACCCTAGCTGCAAAGATGTGCTCTAATTTTTTAAGTCAATTATAGTAAGAATTTCCCCAAAACTAGAACAGGAACCCAGTTTTAAGCCATTAGGGATGTATTTTTCCACTGCAAACTCTCAGCAATACAGGGGCTGGTCCTGACTTGGAATAGTCCAACCAGTGGGATTGGGAAGAAAAATCCCAAAGAGAAGACATTTATTCCAGGATTAGATTTCTTTCTCTCCCTCCCACTGGACATGAAAAGAAAGTATGTTGCCAAAGGATCTTATCAACTCTATTACAAGCAAAAGGCAAACCAGGCCCAGTGCAAATCGTAAGCACAGAGAACTATAGCAGTTTAGAGAAGGGCCATATTTACTGAGGATACTTTGTGTGATAAGCAAACTTTAAGGGTATATTCTGCCAAACATTGTACAATGCAGTCAGCACACATAGTAAAATAAAACAGTCAATAGAAAAGTTGTGAAATGGTACTGAAAAATGAAATCGCAAAACAATATGTTCAGGATGATTCCATATGGGCTCACTATACATGGATGTAGGCTCATAATCCTATGTACACACATACAGGTTCATTTAAACGTCCATATATCTGGCTGTTCTGCATTTGTTCACATGGCACTATGATGCTCAATCTGTTCCTTTTCTATTTAATAATCTAAGATGTATATAACTTGTATTAACAATGATAATATACCATTATATTATTAATATATGATACTGATGTATATTAATTTATTGGTATAATATAATACATCATTAAACACTCAAGAAGGAAGATTTTTAAGGGCTACTTAATGTTCTAATATATGAATAAGGGTTTAATTTTGCTGCAACTTTCACTAATATATAAATGATGTTTAAGTTAATAAATTGAGCTTTTTTAAATTTCAAGCACCTAAAATTACTTTTTTTTTTAAAGATTTTACGGGGTGCCTGGGTGGCTCAGTTGGTTGAGCGACTGCCTTCGGCTCAGATCATGATCCTGGAGTCCCGGGATCGAGTCCTGCATCCGGGGGTGGGGGGTGGGGTGGTCCCTGCTCAGCGGGGAGTCTGCTTCTCCCTCTGACCCTCCCTCCTCTCATGCTCTCTTTCTGTCTCATTCTTTCTCTCTCAAATAAATAAATAAAATCTTTATTTGACAGAGAGACACAGCGAGAGAGGGAACACAAGCAGGGGGAGTGGGAAAGGGAGAAGCAGGCTTCCCGCTGAGCAGGGAGGCTGATGTGGAGCTCAATCCCAGGACCCTGAGATCATGACCTGAGCTGAAGGCAGACGCTTAACCGACTGAGCGACCCAGGCACCCCATCAAGCACTTACAATTATTCTTTAGGACAAATAATTATGTACATTTTGAGAATTTTGATTTCAATTACCTTTGTAAAATGCATGAGAAAGTGTATGTCTTCATTCCTGTCACCTGACATTTTTATTTTGCATTGAAATAGAATGTATACACAGTGAAGTGTACATATCTTAAGTATGTGATTCAAAGGAATTTGGATAAGTATATAAACACCCTGTAAACACCCTCTCAATGAAGTTACAGAAATTTCCATCATCCCATACTGTTTCTTCATACCTTCTTCCAGTCAACCACCACCACAATTGGCCCCCACTCTTTTGATTTCTATCAAAATAGGATAGTTTTTCTGCTCTACTTCAGATATACGGAATCCTATGACATGTTCTTTGTGTCTGACTTCCTTCACTCAACATAATGTTTTTGAGATTCATCCATGTTTTTTGTGAATCACTAAGTTATTCTTGTTTACTGCTAAATAATATTTTATCATATGAAAATATTTCAAGTGATCTTTTTATTCTCTTTTAATTCTCCTCTTCATGTACAGTCATTTTTTCTTAAATTGGAGGCTATCATGAAAAAAGTTGCTATGAACATTTTTATACAAGTCCTTTGTGGAAATATTTTCATATCCCTTAAGTAAACATCTAGTAGAATCGCTAGGTCATATGATATGTAAATGTTCAACTTTATTTTATTTTATTTTTTTTTAAAAGATTTTATTTATTTATTTGAGAGAGAGAGAGAGAGCACATGAGACAGGGGGAGGGTCAGAGGGAGAAGCAGGCTCCCCGCCGAGCAGGGAGCCCGACACGGGACTCGATCCAGGGACTCCAGGATCATGACCTGAGCCGAAGGCAGTCGCTTAACCAACTGAGCCACCCAGGCGCCCTAAATGTTCAACTTTAAAACGAATTGCCAGATCACTTGAGAAAGAGGTTCTAACCAGCAATTTATGATGGTTCTAGGGGTTCGCTTACAATAACAATACAAAACTTAGATACGCACTGCTAAAATGATTTTAATTTTTAAAGATGAGAGAAACTATATAAATATCCAAGCCCTGGACATCTTTAGATATATTTGATAGATCACAAAAGAGTTCATACACACTTCAGTGAGAATGCACTCTGACCTAACTGCTAAGGTGAATATTATTAGAACATATTCAAAAAGCATTCTGAAGATTCTACATGTCTTCTCATAGCTTCGAACTTGGCCATTTGCTTTTGCTTTCAGAGTTCTTCTTTGCATGGCCATATTTGTTATATTTTTATTTTTAGGCAATATGTTCCACTGATTTATTTAAATTTACTTCAGAAGGTTATAAACCTTAGTATTTTGTGTACTAAGTAAAAAATAAATTGAAATGTACGGTGATTAACATAACATAATAAAATTAAAAAAAAATTGAAAACAGTATGGGTAAAACAAAACAAGTGCGTGTTGGATTTTTGTACCGGTAACAAACCTCTGAAAATGCCTTTAATTATTACTTTTTAAAAACCCTTAAATTATGGAATTTGTTGAAGCTCTCAGATCTTTATGATAAACCAGGAACTTATCCCAGAATGTATTAATTACATGTAAATGCATATTACAGTGTAAAAATATACGGGAGAACAAATGATCTTTGATCACTGGAAGCAATACAGATGCATTTGAAGGGTTGGTTTGGTTTATACCAGGTATTCATTATCCATATGGAGACGGTCGCACTTTATTCTTGGGAAAGATTCTCTTATGTCAGGAGCCCAATAATTTAACTCTGAATTCCTGGCTAAAAATTCATAATAAGACTTTTCCAGACAACTCTGTAATATTGATATTTTGCTGATCTTTTCACTGACCTATAGTTCACTGAAAAGTTGCCTGACTATAGGCAATGTAGACATTTTTTTCCTTTCAGATTTCTTAGTTTTGACAAATACATAAAGACACAACAGAATCTTTTAAAGGTTACAGGGATTTTAACGAAAATATAATGGAGTAACACAAGCAAAGCATTTTACTTAAATTGATGATAATCAATGTAGATCATTAAGAAATGATTTTGCTGGGGTGCCTGGGTGGCTCAATTGGTTAAGCAGCTGCCTTTGGTTCAGGCCATGATCTCAGGGTCCTGGGATCGAGCCCCGTGTCAGGCTCCCTGCTCAGGGCGGGGAAGCCTGCTTCTCCCTCTCCCACTCCCCCTGCTTGTGTTCCTGCTCTCACTATCTCTCTCTCTGTCAAATAAATAAATAAAATCTTAAACAAAGAAAGAAATGATTTTGCAATGAGGAGGAACAAAGTCTTTTGACTATCACCTTTGACTATTACTATGGAGAGCTTAGTTCTGAGAACTTTTGCATTATTGTAATAACTGCCTGGAAATTATTCATTTATAATTATGTACCTGGCATAACACATTAGTGTGTTAGACTTCTTAGAAACAAAATATTTTTTTAAAAATTATTGTGCATGAATGCAAAACCTTTCCAGATTTTAATAGGTATATTATACGACACTCTTATTCTTCTTTGCAACATAATATGAAAATTAGATAGAACAGATATATTTAACTGTTTTTGTTTGGTTTTTTCATAGATATGGAGTTTAGGCAAGGTTCCTAAATTATAACAGAAATAGAATAAGGATCCCAGGTATTTTACTTCCAAACTCTTTCCCTTTTTACCCTATCTATTGTCATGTAGTTATAAAAGGTTAGTGTGGTGGCGGAAGGTGTGACGATCAAAGACTTAAATTTGGAGCTTAAATTTGATTGAAAATTTCCTTTTCCTAAGACATTTATTTCTGAATTAATTGACATGGACCTTTCAGGACCTATGACTCAAAGTAATTTGTTTATGGTAGAGAGAGGTCGTACACAGTTCTAATAAAGACAAAACTTGGAAGCCATCCTTGATTTATTCCCTGTCTGCATTCATGTTTCCAATTATACTAAAATGGGACTTCTTAATCCATTCATTCATTCAAAAATATTTATTGAATACCTACCATGTGCCTCACCTCATACTACGTGCTTTGTATACAAATTCCCAGCTCCATGGATAGAGATGGGGCAACAGGTTATAAACAATATAATTAAGTGAAGTATATGGGGTAATATCTAAAATCAACAATAGAGTAGGGAAGGGGATAAAGGAAATTGGAAGGGCTGTAATTTTATTTTTTTAAGATTTTATTTATTCATTTGAGACAGAGAGAGAGAGAGAGAGCTTGAGCAGGGAGAGAGGCAGAGGAGAAGGAGAAGCAGGTTCCCCACTGAGCCAGGAGCCTGATGTGGGACTTGATCCTAGGACCCTGGGATCATGACCTGAGCCGAAGGCAGACACTTAACCATCTGAGCCACCCAGGCGCCCCAGGGCTGTAATTTTGTATAAGTTGCTTAGGATACACTTTTCTGAGAAAGTTATACCTGAGGAAAGGCCTGAAAGTGGCAAGTGAATGAGACTTACAGATGTTTGATGGAAGAGCACTGAAGGGAGGGGAACGGAGATTGCAAAGTCCCTGAGGCAGAGGTAGCATCTTAAGTATTAGAGAGAGAGCAAGACAATCGGTGTGGCTACTGTGAAGTAAACTAGGGTGGGAGTCAGAGAGTTTGTGAAGGCCATCGTGTTTAGGGCCACTGAGAAGACTCTGACTTTCACCTTGAGTGAGACTGGAAGCCATTGGAAGTTTGGGGCAGAGGATTGACATAATCTGATTTTTAACAGAGTCACTCCAGATAGCCTGAAGGAGGGCAGCAACAGAAGCAGGAACACCAGTTATGAGATTATTGCAATAATCTGAACTGAGGTAATAATCTGAATTGACTTGGATGAAAGTGGCAGCAGGGTTGCTGGTGAGAAGTAGTCCAATTCTGGATATATTTTGAAAGGAAAGCTGACAGAATTTGCCAAAGTATTGGATCTGAGGTGTGAAAAATGGGAAGAACAGCCAATAACACTCATGGGTTTGCTTTCAGAAACTAGAAGGATAAAGTTGCCATTAACTGGTATGGGGAAGACTTTCCGTGGCTACTGCCAGATTCTTAATTCAAGTCCTCATGATTTCTCGGTAGGAGATTCCATCCAACAATCTCCTCATTGATCTCTCTGTTCCACTGACATCTCCCAGTCTACTCTCCACCCCATCACCAGATTTTTTCCTTTCTGAAGCATAGTCTGATCTTATCCTGTCTGCTTAAAATCTTTCAATACCTCTTGAGTGACTGCGGAAGAAGGCACAAACTCTCTTTTGGCATGGGGCCCTTGAATTTCATCTGCTAGAAACTTCCTTCCATTCCTTATTCAATTAAACTCCTTTCCCATTTTTCTTTCCTTATGTAACTCTTATTTTCTGTCAGGATTCAAATATGGTCTTTTTTCCCCCAGCAAATTTTCCCTTAGTCTCTAAAATACATCAGACATAAAATATATTAGCCTGTATTGCAATTTACCTTTTATTTTAATTAAAATGTTTATTGCAATGTACAGTGACATACAATAATATTTGAACATGCAAGATTCTCCCTGTTTGCAAAGAATACCACTAGTTCATCTTTTATTAAAAAAGTATGCGACCAAGTGTATGCAACCCTAAGTCTTAGAATTTCATTTGGCATGTTTTAAAACTTTATATAAATGACGTCATAGAGTAAGAATTTATGTTAGTTATCTAGAGCTGCCTCACTCATCATCCCATAACTTAGTGACTTAAAGCAACCATAAATCCTCTATTATCTTTTACAGCATGTATGGGCTATGAATTCAGGGATGATTCAGTGGGGGAACTTCTATTTAGAGTTTCTTCTGAGTTTGTAGCTATTTAAAGGCTTCACTAAGGCTGGAGTGTCCAATTTATATGTCTGGCAAATGGTTTACTCTCTATTAAGCCTCACCATGGGCTGCTTGCATGCGCTTTTGACACTGAGGACAAGTCTCTCCAGAGTGAGTGATGCGAGAGTAACCAACATGGAGGCTTCTTTGCCTTCATCATGTAGCCTTGAATCGAAATAAATGTGTATAACTGTATTCACATATGCAGGCCTATCAGTACTCTTAATAATGTACATGTGCATTCTATTACTCACATTGGGCAGCCAGCCAGGATTCTATGTAGGAGGAGACGATTTAAATTTGTAAATTCCGATAGGCTAGTATCATCACAGGCCATTTTGGAGGAAGAACATTATAGATTGTGCTCTGGGCACCAATGATTTATGTTCCTTCCACATTCAAAATGTGCTTATCCTCTTCCAAAACTCCCCAAAGTGTCTTCTTCCTACAGCAGCAGCTCAACGTTTAGGACCTCATCATCTAAACTAGATCCAGGTGCGGAAGTGTGTTCCTTGGAGAATAGTTTCTCAAGTACAGCTCCTTTAGTTGGAAAGGCCTATAAATTAAGGAGATAAGTCATCTGCCTCCCCCTGTGTCATGCACCCTACATGCAATGGTAGGACAAGAGTAGGATAGTCACTATTGATACTCTCATTCAAAAAAGAGAAAGGCAAGAGGCACAGAGGAGTTGCTATTCTGTAGCGATTATGAAATGTGCTGAGCAATCGAGTGGCAGTTCCTTGATTAGGACTCAGTCCTCCTACTCTCCACTAGTATTTCCTGTATCTCTTGGCTCTACCCTCTAGGTTCTACCTTCTCAATGTTTAAGTTATTCTTCTTTTTCCATAAAAGATAGCCTGTTTACAGGTGAATAGGTGTCTGAGTCCATTTGGGCTGCTGTAACAGAATATCAGGGACTAGATGGATAGTTTATCGACAACAGAAATCTATTTCTCACAGTTCTGGAGTCTGGGAAGTCCAAGATCAAGACACTGGCAGGGCACCTGGGTGGCTCAGTTGGTTAAGCGACTGCCTTCGGCTCAGGTCATGATCCTGGAGTCCCGGGATCGAGTCCCGCATCGGGCTCCCTGCTCGGCGGGGAGTCTGCTTCTCCCTCTGACCCTCCTCCCTCTCATGCTCTCTGTCTCTCACTCTCTCTCTCTCAAATAAATAAATAAAATCTTTAAAAAAAAAAAAGACACTGGCAGATTCCCTGTCTGGTGAAAGCCCACTTCCTGCTTCATAGATGTTCATCTTCTTGCTGTGTCCTCACATGGCAAAAGGGCCAAGAGAGCTCTCTGGGGCCTCTTTGATGAGCATGTGGGCTTCACCCTCATGACCTAAACACCTCCCAAAGGTCCTACCTCCAAATACCATTTACTGGGGGTTAGGTTTCAACATATGAATTTTGGGGAGATGCAAACATCTATAGTTGTAGATTTCTTAGTCCATTTCCTGGCTGCAGAAGTTTGGGGATCCTAGACCTATTTTCATTTGGAGTGTTTCTGCATTTTGTAGTCCAAGCCAATGCAATTCTTTTTAAAACTTTGTAGGTCTCCCTTGAGTGTTTCTGAGTTTGCTCATTTAGACAAAGACAACATTCCCAAATCCCTCTTCAAAAAGCACTTCTCCATCTTACATTTCTGCTGCAGCTTGTGAGGGTAACACCCCCAGCATTGTTAGCTCTATGGTTCAAGAGAGGAGATCTAGGTTGGCACACACTAAAAATCCTTAGAGGGCTGAGGCATTCCTCAAATGACTTAAATATTTATTGAGGTTTGCTCTTCTTAGAAACTCTGGTGTAATGTATTTAGGTAAAGTATATTATCTAAGCAAGTTATTACCCCAGCACCAAAGCATACGTGATTCATAAACAAAGAAAAGTTACCTAAGTAGAGTACCCATATGACTAGAAAATTTAACTCTCGAAAACAGAAGGAAAAGGAGTTTCTTAGCTCAAGTGTGTGTGTGTGTGTGTGTGCACATGTGTGCATTGCTTGTGCATGTACATGTGGGGGGATAATGGTGGGAAAGAAATGGTGAGTTGACATTAGAATACTCAGAAATATTACTTACCAAGATTAAAAATTATTTATTTGTACTTTCTCAATAAGGTTATGAATAATCTCAACTTGTGTAAGTTATAGGACAATTAAAATATAGGGATTCAGGTACTCGAATTTCTAGCTAAACTCATAAATTGCCATAGGTTAAAAAAAATGAGGGACTAATTATTCTTCTATTTTTTTTTTTTACCAAAACTGCTCTGAATTCAATATTTGTCTGCACTTCAAATAACACTAATTAAAATTATCCATAGAGGTTTTATTTGTATGTCTGGTTTTGAGGCAAATACGGACAGTGGTAAAGAATTATTTTAACAAAGAGTATTTCAATATATTATAAATAATTTTCCTCCCTTTAATTACTACGAAAACTTCAAAAATTGCAAATGAATGAATAAACTAGCAAAATGAAATAAGCATGAAAACTGGTTTAATAACCTTAGCTATCAAACTAATTGTGAATAACTAGAAACACTTCATTCAGAACTGTTTTATAGAGTGATTAAATGTGATTTGCATAATTTTCTTTTGAAGTAAAAATAGACCTAAAATATTCTATAAAATGGAAGCAAGAAAGCACATCTGAATGAAATATTTCATAGCTCAGTGTGGGAGAGTTAAATTTTTATTTTATCCAGTTTTATGGAAAATATATCTGAAATGATTTATTCCATTTATTTATTCAGCTAGTCATTAAATCATCCATTCATTCAAAAATATTTTGAACTAGATCTCTGCCAGGTTTCAGCATGCAAATTCTCACATAATTGCCAAAATCCAAATTGACTCTGTTGAAAGAGGTAATAAACAAACATTCCACATGTAACTATAATTCTGAAAGTGATCAACATATTGAGCAGTCCATTTGCAGGAAATGAAGGAGTTGGAATTTCAAAGCCTTTAGTAGACCATTAGACTTCCACAAATGTTAGTTCTTTGTTTATTTGTTTGTAAAATCGCAAGCCCAGAAGAGAAACCAAACAGCACAAAGGGATAAAAAATACTTTTCCAAATCTTTTCAGGTCTTTGGCCCCCTCTCAACCAGTGAAAATGAATGAGGAAATATATTTCTGTATGTCAATTTTATTAATAAAAAGTGCTTTTCTTCTGTACTCACTAACTAAAGTAGAACAAATATTCTGATAATATGAGGTACAGTAGATGACAATTTTTACATATCTAAGGCAACAAGGGCGATTCTTGTTCTGTGTTATGTGGGACTCTATTTTCCTGGCCACATCACCCATTTTTATTAATCTAGCTCTAGACAGAAGTGACTGAACTTTAGTACTCAGGAAAGTTTACTGCTCTTTTCAAAGTTTTGAAGAAATCATAACATAGCCGGAGAAAATGAAAAGCAGCAAGGAAGAAATACAATAGTTGATGAATTTGACTGGTCTGTTAATATCTTTCTTCCTTTTGCTTCCCCGATTTGGCCTTTTCAGCTTCAGGCAGAGGTACTACTGAAAGAATTCCCAGGGTGGGATCAGTCATCAAATTACGGGTTTTGTTTTTATTTGCTTAGTAATTGTTAAAATAACTCTAATTTTTAAATTGCTTAATATGGCTAGGCATTGATCTAAACATTTACAAACTTTTAACCCATAAAACAATCCCATGTGGTAGGTGATTGGATTCTCATTTTGCAGATGAGAAAATTGAATCTTAGATGAATTAAGTATCTTGCCCAGGTTTATATGGGCAATACACAGCAGAGTTGGATTTGGAAATGAGACTGAACCCAAAACAATTAGGCCACACTTAAGGATGGTTCCAGGTTTTGTGAAACCCGAAGCTGAAAGGACTTTGAGAGCCACCTACTGAGAATAAGTCATTACAAAATTAAAAACATTGAATTAGATACAACACAATGCATTATGATCTCTGGTCATGCACCTTTAGGTCATGATTCTGGGTAAGTTGACACAGTGGGCAATAGGCATATTACTGAAAGTCATGCTTCCTTTGGGATGACCAACAATTACTTAGGCATACACAAAAGTAACTGCAAACCACTTCCATATTCCACTATACCTTGAATATATTATGTACATTACATTATATATTACATATTACATTATGTATTGTTATATTATATTAATTTTCCACATGTAGCTTGGTGTATCCCAGACAAACCTTGTTCTCACATATTGTTCTAGTATGTCTATTAATTCTGCCCACTTTAATGATTGAATATCTCCAAATTTGAATAATAAACCAAAGGATTACCCCAATTAAAAACTGAATCAACCCTAAGTCAAATCTTACCTGGGAAGAAAATTTCTTCCAACTATAACAAATAAATAATACAATAATTAATTACAACCTGTCTTGACTTGTAGATTTATTGTCTTAAAAATATGTTTGATTTACATGGAAAGTTTGAAGAGCAATGACGAGTTAATTTCTGGCTTTAACAAAAGAACACCAATAAATAGTTAAATCCAGAAGTATAAAGGCAAAGAAAAAGCACAAGCATCAGTAAAAATAAAAAGAGAAAGGATACATTTCCAGTCATCAGGCCATACACTCTGAAAGTAGCAGTCGAAGGAAAGGAACCAAAAATTCACCTATGATATGGCACAATTCCTCATCCTATCTCCACTTTTCAGAGGTGATAGTAGATAAAGTCACTGAATAAATAAAACTCATACTACTGTTTCTCAAATCTTCGAATTTGAACAGACACAAGCCAAAGGGTGAAAGAAGCAACTGGGTGAACACCCTAGTGAAACTTTGTAGTGTATGTTTATAATCAGCATCACAGATCTTCTAAGAGAAGAAAGAATGAATGGTAAGGGTCATAACTTTCCAGTGCTTCCTACTGATTTATGGGAACAATTGGAGTCCAAATATATGCCAACATGGGAGAAACATAGATCCCTGACTAAAGTCAATAACACATTTCACAACATTTCAGAAGTGAGTGTGGATGCAACCCTCCATAAAGGCTGCCAGCTACCCAACTCAGCCATCCACCCAACTCAGCCATCCACCCTTCTTCCTCCCTGAACTATGTGTACTTCAGGTTCAGAATGAGAATAACATCTCCTGAAACCAATCAGTTTTTAACTCAAAAGGGTAAGGTTACACATTGTGTAAGAAATATGTCGAAAATATTTCATGTGTGTGGCATCTGAGAATGATGTTCATGTGAATGATGCTTGAAATAACAATAAATAGCATGGTGACTGCACCACTGAATCACAGTTACAGAAAAGCAAAAAAAAAAAAAAAAAAAAAAGAAAAGAAAGAAATAGCATAGAGATAGAGAAGAGAAGTAAAATTTAAAAATCAACTTAAATTTTATTAAAACAAAGGCATGGTTTTTTAAAGCATTCATATATAGCAGTCCAAATCTTGATTCTCATGAGAAAGAACTTTAAACACACTTAGGGTATTTTTTCCCTGATGTTTAACTTCATCTTTCAAAATACTATGTATAGAGTACAATATACAGATTTATAAGTTGCAGACATTATTGACTTCTTCTGATGGTAGACAGAGATTTTAAAACAATTAAATTACTGCTTTCCTCCTTCCTCCCAATAAATTTATATGCCTTTTTAGTGTTAAAATATTGCTCAATAATTTAATACTATGATTAGGTAAAAGTAGTATATTTTCTTTCCTTTAGAACTTTCTGTTATGAAACTTCAATTTCTCTGAATCATTGGATAAGTCTCTCTACACTATCACCCCTGTAATTTGATTCTCAATAAAATTTTTCCAATAACTTGTCTGACAACATGTCTGATCCTTTTTATTGCCTGGTGATAATCTCCCCACATATCCTTTATCTCCATACTTTGATTCTATGCTGGCTCTGTATGCTTCCAAGGTCTGTGGCAAGGATGCCATTCTGGAGCTACCCTTCATTTCTTCTCATGTTAGAGCCCCAATTTCTCAGGTTTTATTTATTACTTACTTCTTTGTTTTAAGGAAGCTACTTCTACAGGTTGTGTAAGAAATGGTATTTAGCTTTATTTAATTCTCTTATAGGTGGCTCAATATAATTGAGACACAAATGCTGTTAAAAATACACAACATATATCCTCTGAGGGCTTTATGAAATGAAGGAGATATTCAAAGAAAGGATTTGGTTAGCTAATTCCCAGGAAAACAGAAGTAAAAAATGTTACTTTTTATTGTTTATGACAGTTACATAGAAGATTTATAGTAATATAATATACAATACACCATAAATTATATAAATTGTGAAAAGGAACTGCCAAGAAATCTTGTAAGTTTGAGGTGCTGGTGGTTATTTATATAGAAATCACAAAAGAAATTTGTGTGTGATATAGATAGGGAAAATGAATACACATTTTGATATTTGAAATCAGGATTCTTACTGTGGAAGAAGGATTTGTAAGCAGGGAGTGGGTGAAGTTGAAGAACTCTGTGGTGTTGGGTTTTAGTTAGAGATATCAATGTGAACACCCACGTTTTACAACCATATATACCGCACCTCAGATTATTGAAAGAGCCTATTAACAATAACCACAGTAGCAACCACATAAGCATATGTAGGGCAGATTGTGATTCCTAGAAACCCAGTCCCACTAACAGGAATTAGTCACCTTAAGGAAATATCTGATTCCAAATATAGAATGTATAAATAAGAAGATGAGCCTAGGATAGCTTTTCATACCAGAAAACAAGAGACATTCCAAGAATAATGGACACATGTTAAAAACAATAGCAACAAAGATTTGGTTTAAATGGGTTTCTACACTGAGCATCTAATTTGAGCATAAAGAATAATGGTGGTATTGACATGACATGACAAAGAATCCACATGTCCTACATGCTACTCAAAAAGGGAAGTTGGTGAGAAGAGATAGCTAACTATATATGTAGAAAGAATGATAGGTTTAGAAGAATTACCATCTTGCAAACATTTTTGTATTGATTGATTCAGGCAAAGTGCATCAGTGGATGATAAAACTATTGGATGAAAAGTTGGTGGAGAATAGGGTATTCAAAAGGCCTGAAAATATCTCCTCACAGATTATATAATAATTATAAAGTGAAAAGGAACCTCTGCAAAAGAGAAATTTGGTGGGTACTATACTAAACAAGTCATCAAATTTGCCATCAAGATATATGATCTGCTGACATGTTTGTCTCCTAGAGTGAGGCAACTCGAAGTAAGATGTCAAGTATTTTCACCTGTGTAATCACATGCCAACAACGGTTAACCTGATCTAATTTATGTGGAAAGATTCCAGAATGCATGATATTCTACCAGAAAGATGGCTCAGCACTTCAAAATATTGAAGTCATGTAAAATGCAAACAAGATGAAGGAATCTATACTAAATCAAAGGAAATTAAG
The DNA here is from genome assembly GCF_002201575.2 of Neomonachus schauinslandi. Lineage (NCBI taxonomy): Eukaryota > Metazoa > Chordata > Mammalia > Carnivora > Phocidae > Neomonachus > Neomonachus schauinslandi. Next base: position 136,715,764 of record NC_058409.1, on the reverse strand, counting down.
CATAAATACTAAATGTAATCTGTAATTTTTGTTTGGGTCTTAGAATGGGGAAATGCTAACTAGGAGAGATTTGGGGATAAATGAAGAAATTTGACTGTAGTTATTGTTAAAGTAATATTATCTAAAATATTCAACAATATTCATTCAACAGTGCTGTTTTTTTCATATAATGATATAATGACAGTTAGTTATGTAGAAGACCACCCCAGGTTAGGAGACATATGTTAAATATTTAGAGATGAGGTGTGGCAGCATCTACGTCTTACTCTCAAATGTTTGAGCAGGAGAAAAAAGTGTGTATGTGTGTGTATTTCTTCCTGTATCCAGCTTGGTAAATCATGTTTTTTTTGTTTTGTTTTGTTTTGTTTTTTTAAGAAATTTGTCTATACAATCTAAGTTGTTAAATTTATGGGTCCATAAAAAATCCTATTATTTGTACATACATTTTTATGGATACCATTCTCTTATTATCTTTTCAATAAAGGTTTGCTAATTGTATCCCATTTTTTAATTCTTAATGTTGCTATTGTGTGTTTTCTTTCATTTTTTTCTCTGGAATTAATCTTGCTACTAGTTTATCAGTTGTTAATCATTTAAAATAACCAGTATTTGGCTTTGTTAATTTTTTTATGTCTACTTTATATTTCATTGGTTTCTGCTTATTGATTTATATTTTCTTCTAAGTTCTTTAGGGATAATTTGTTAAATTTTTGAGGTTTCTTGAAATGAAAACATTCATTTTAACTTTTCTTCTTTTGTTTTTTATATATATCCATTTAAATATATGTACCATATATACATATATGTAAAGCTAAAAACTCTCAAATACTACTTATATCCCCCAAATTTAGATACAATATATTTCATTATCATTCAGTTCAACCTACTTTTTAATTTTCTTCTTGTTGTGTTCCATGACCCATGAATGAATTTCTAGAAGGGCTATGCTTAATTTCTAAATATTTGGGAATTATTTGAAATATATTCTATTTTGGTAAGTTCTCATTACATTTGAAAAATACTTGTGCATTTTGTAGGTATTAGATGCAGGGTTCTATACGTGTCTACTAAAGTTATATGTCTTATATTGAAGGAGTGTTAAAACTTTTCAACTTTGATTGTGTTTTTTTACCTATTTCTTTTTTAAATTTGTTAGTTCCTGCTTCATAAATTCAGAGGTTATATAAGGTCCATACACATTTCGGTTGCTATGTCTTCCTGAAGGATTGATCTGTGTTTTTGTAACACCCGTGGTTGTAAATTTATTTTGTCTGATACGAATATAGCTAAACTGGTCTTTTTTGTTATTGTTGTTGTTCTTGATATAATTGCACGATACAACATTTTCCATAGTTTTATTTTCAAGCTATCTTTGTCCTTGAATTGAAAGTATACATTTAAAATGTGTTATACTGAATATACCAGTTCCTTGATCTTGGGCTTCCCAGCCTCCAAAACTGCAAGAAATATATTTCTGTTGTTTATAAGCCATCCAGTCTATGGTATTTTTGTTATAGGAGCCTAAACATATCAAGATAATATAGCATATTATTTCAATGACTGTTTTTGTAATGATTATAGTATGTAAATCTGTTACTATTAACAATATATTTATTTGATGAGGCTGAACTACACTCTCAAGAAACCAAGTGATGAGAAATCCCAATGTCCATTTTCTACTGAGAGTACATGCTATTTAACAAACTTTTATTATGGGGGAAAAAAATCTCACAGAGTAACCATGTACATCATTGAAAGTATTTTAAAATATCATCATGTTGTAATTGATAACTATAGAGTATCTCCTTTATAAGAAAAAATAACTAGTAGTACTGATTACATATTATATACTACATCACAATTTGAGTTATTTGACAGTTTCAATTTCCCTAAGATGTCAATTATGTAAATTCATAGTGTTTACACTTTGTTTTTAGTGTGGAATGAATGTGCTCAATGTAACTGTCTTTTTGATAATTATGGGTCATAAAAGAATTTGCTTCCAGGTATGTAAAATTCTGGAGGCATAAGAATTTTAAAAATTAACTCTGAATAATTCAAAATATGGTAGCATTAATATAGTATATGCATGTCCAAATCAACCAAGAAGATTACAACAAAACCAATAGTTGAATTAAACTTGAGATTAACTTGGGACTCACTTTCAAGCACAGCTGCAGACCAAGTGCAACCTTCTGCCATGAGAACATAAAGACAGCTGGGTCCAGGCAGCAATGTGAACCTCTTGGGATTAGAAGGAGACAACCAGGTGAGATAAATGTTTATCAACCCAGGCAAAACAAGAAATATTGATTATATGAGATCTGTCACAAGATAGGTATTGGAGAATGACACTCCTCTTCCTGAGGTGGAAATTGTAGTTCTCATTCTTCTGTGTATTCTTGGTACCTTGAAATTCTAAGTGGTCATTCTTTCTGGAAGGATATGCAAATGGAGGGTGGATCACAGAGAAATCAGAGAATGAGGAAAATCTGCAAACAATAGGAGGAAAGTAATTGCTTGAAACGTAGAAATGAACTGAGAACCTGAGGTCCAGCGGGAGTATGTCTTTGGAAAATAGGACCCTGGAGTCTGTTGTTAAAGAGAATTAATGCGAAAATAACTAGTGGTGACTATGTGCCAGGAACTCTTGTATGTATTGTACATGAATTAATTAATTTAATTCTTCCTAAATATTGAGGTAAGTATGATTCTATAGCATCATTTTATGGATGAAGAAGCTGAATCACAGAGAAGTAACTTGTTCAAGGTCACTCAGACCTTGGTGTATCCAGTTGAACAAAGATCCTCTGGTTCCAGAATCTGTAGTCTTTCCCGCTTCTCTCATGAAAAACCTTCAGAATAAAGGCAGATATTGGATAGGCTAAGTTTACATTTACTGTGAAAGAGCAGGGCATGCTTAATTTGTAGTGAGAACCAGACAGAAAACCATTGGTGCCTCTATCAGTTAATGAGTTAACTCTCAGTAGATGAAGAGTTGGAAGTCCTGCAAATGGAGTGTGGAAGGGAAGAGGGATGACCTCCAGATTGTGGTAGGACAATCTCAGATCCAGGGACAGAATTTGGATGAAGGTAGGGAAGAGAGCAAAGGAGAAAGAAAGTGGACCAGAAGTAAAGATGGGCTTTGCAAGTGTCAGAATTTTCAAACTTTCAGAATGGGTAAAGGAACCAAAAAAGGATTATTAGAGGGGGGCCAAAACAACAATGAAGTGTCACTAGAATGGAAGTGTACATGATTTTTCCCCCCAAAGGATCAAAATATTACTTAGGTACCCATAACTCATGAAGAGATTGCTTTCCAGATTCAGAAAGATACCATGGACCTCATTACATCTTTCAGCTTTGATAAACCAAATATAACTCAGAGTTATTTGTCAATATCATGAGTGAGCTGTCCCCACAGAGGATGTAAAGTGGCTAATTCTAATTTTGAGAATTCCAGAGCTATCCCATGAGGCCACCTAATAAAGCAAAAAGCCAGTAGATTAGCATAATTCCCCGTGAACATCTACTGTTAGGAGAAGGTGACAGTGTCATAAGGTGGAAAAAGTAGATGCTTTTTGAAATCTTAAAGTCATAGTTTCTTCCTCTGAGTAGTGTCTGCAATTTTTTGTTGTTGTTGCTGTTGTTGTTGTTGTTTTTCTTAATTTTCTTTGACATTGAGGACACAAGTTCTTGGGAGTTTGTTTTTATTTTCTTTAAAATCAGGATGAGAATGTTAACTTGACAGTGCTGTTTCAAGTGTTAACATGGCATATAAGTTTTCTGCACAGTGCCTGACTCCATAAATACTAATGTTTTCTGATAGCCTTTGAAATTGTTTCTATAATTTTACTATTTTTATTTTTTAAAGATTTATTTATTTGAGAGATGGGGCAAGGGAGTAGAGGGAGGGGCAGAGGGAGAAAAGCAGACTCCCCACTGAGTGCTGAGCCCCATTCAGGGCTTGAGCCCAGGACCCTGAGACCATGACTGCAGCTGAAACCAAGAGTCAGACACTCAATGGACTGAGCCAACCAGGCTCTATAATTTTAGAATCCAAATATTTCTGATATTTATGTCCTGACTTATAATAACGATTAGAAAAGCTCATAAAGGAAAAAGGAAAAAGCAAGGAAAGGGAAGTATTTTAGAATTGATTTTAATGACAGCATAGGCTAAGCTGTTTTAACTTCAGGGGCTCAAGGTAACAGTCCAGGGTAAGTGGGTGATCCAATCAGGGAATGAGCATTCTCTGGGATATGGCCCTAGGGCTTAATCACATACATGGAGAAAGCTTTCCAGGGCCATGACATGGCCCAGTCTGTGATCTGGAAGTAGCCCCCATCTCTTCTGCTTTCATTCCATCATTCAGTGCTGGAAGACTGATGTTAGGGTAGACAGGTTGAGGAGACCTGAGCTCAGAGAAAACAAAACAAAATGAAACAAAAGAACTCCTGCCATTAAATGGCAACATTATCAATGCTATGATCCCGGTATGAATACATTGCAATGAAAGCATAGATGAAGGAGCAACTAAGTATTTTGAAGTAAAGAATAGCTTTGCTCAGCCCTCACCTTTATTGATTTCTATTAGTATTTCGTTATGTCGCCAGGATACACATACACTTCCCTTTCATTGATTCGTGTGACAGTGTACTTTTTGGTGTCAATTTTAAGATATCTGTGCTGTTTTTTCTAATTTTTAAAATCTCACTTCCCAAGTTTTGGTGTTTCCCCAGCATTTGCTCTTATGTCTAGCGCACTGAAATAATCATAATGGTAGAAGTGTGTTCTTCAAGTCATTTAAGTTAACTGAGTGGCTCTTGCCTGAGTATACCACTGCTCTCATTTCTTCATTTTTTAAGATGAGAATTAAATATAAGCAGATGTTTGAAATTAATGTAACTGAAGATTGGAGAGGGAGAAGGGTAATGAGTCAGTGGCATCAAACCCTGGGAGGAACAGAGAAGCTGACTCAACATCACTGAAACATGGGAGCTGGGGGTACCTGGGTGGCTCAGTCGCTTGGGCAACCCACTCCTTATTTCGGCTCAGGTCAGGATCTCAGGGTTGTTAGATTGAGCCCTATGACGGGCTCCATGCTCAGTGCAGAGTCTCCTCGAGATTCTTTCTCTCCCTCCCTCTGCCCCTCCCCTCCTAAAAAAGAAAAAAAGAAAGTAAAGAAAAAAGAAACAGAGGAGCTGAACTGGGAGAGGAGAAACAGGTGATAAAGATGGGCCATAATGGGTGTATGTTGAGTTGATTGAACATTCAAATGGTAAGACTTACTAAAAGTCCTCCATTGAGACATCATGTTGAGTCCTTGCATTATCACACCCTCTTCTAACCCCACCCAACCATGGATCAAATGTGCTAAGAATGTTAAATTAATGAAAGTTATTACTTCTTTCCTATTGAACTATCCAAGGTGTTTTATGTGTCTTGAGTTTCAATTTCATTAAGAAGCTATCAGTAACACATTTACGAACATTAATTGACACGAGTATGCCCTCCCAAATGTAAATATATTTTGTGATACTACAGTGATGTAATTTTGCATAATCATTTTCCAAATATTGTTAAATACTAACACCTATCTTAGACAATAAGTTAGTTTCCCACCGTTAGAAATTGAGAAGTTTTGTATACATACCTAGGGCTGCATTTTCTGGGTTGTAGGTACACGTTTTTAACTTTACCAGATACTGCTAAATGACTCCCATCGGGGTTAATCCTCTTTACTACGAATTGTGTATAAAATAGCAGCTGACTTTCCAAATGTAAGAACTAATTACCAAATCATTCATCTTGAAACAAGACTTCTCTCTGATTTTTTTTTTTTTCTGGGTAAACCCTTTACTAACATACTGTCACAGTATAATAGAATTTTTTTTTTTTTTTTTTTTTTTTTTTTAAGATTTTATTTATT
>NC_058409.1:136643606-136709732 GCF_002201575.2 Neomonachus schauinslandi | reverse complement strand
TTTTTTAAGATTTTATTTATTTATTTGAGAGACAGAATGAGAGAGAGAGCACATGAGAGGGGGGAGGGTCAGAGGGAGAAGCAGACTCCCCGCTGAGCAGGGAGCCCGATGTGGGACTCGATCCTGGGACTCCAGGATCATGACCTGAGCCGAAGGCAGTCGCTCAACCAACTGAGCCACCCAGGCGCCCTATAATAGAATTTTTTTAACACATTTTTTTTAAGAATTTATATTTTCGATTTGCCTTTCATATCACATAGTGTAATAACTCCATTCTTGAAGTCAAATATATTACTGAAATAGTAATTAGGGATGCTAATTTATATAACGTAACTACTGTTTTTTTTTTTTTTCTGAGACATGGTAGGTTTATTGGCTCATTTAATATACGCACTGAAAACAACACAATGTCCGCGTCTAGAGTGCCCTCCAAATTTATGAGTAATGCTGAAATAACCAAAGATCTGTTATACACATTAGAGGCAGGCATAGAGAAAGGTCACTAATTTTGCTTCTGCAGATCTATATTTGCACATGTTGCTAGGCAATGGAAGAAAATCACAGTCCTGAAGTTCTAGATCGCCTTTTTCCGACATCCGTTATTTAAAAAAACACAACTCCCCAAAAAAGCCCCCAAAAAGCAAATATATTTTTGTGTTGTAAATATATTTTGTGATTTTACAGTGATGTAATTTTGTATAATCATTTTTCAAATATTGTTAAAAATTAACACCTTAGACAATAAGAAAGCTAATTTCCCATAGTTAGAATAAATGAAGTATTATTTCTCATTTTCTCTTGTTTTCCTTGTGACACACTTCCAGATATTTTATTCAACATTATATTTAGAATATGGCAGTTTTCTTCTGAAAGTCCAAAATAGTGTTCAGTAGTCTCTTGGCATGTATAGGTTTAATATTTGGGTCTTTAATTTTTCATGAGTGGCATTGTTGATTATCTATATACCTTACTACTTTTGCTGAGGAATATATTTGAGAATGAGTTTCGCAGACCACTCAGAATTCTTATCCCATGCGTTTCACGTTTCTCTACATAGGCTCTCTTTCTTGTGAACCAGAAACCAATGACCTCTGAGGCTTTACCTACCCACTTCACACATGCACGCGTTATTTCAACTCCAATGGTGGAAAAAGCCATAAGGTTTGGTTCACAACATTTCTTTAATCATAATAAAAAAGAGCCTGGTGATGGCCAACCTTGAGATTGTGGGCTTTCTGAGGTCTTCAAGAAGCACTCCTCTTGAATGTCAAGTTATCTGCTGACACAGTATGCCGTTCATTGTGACATCTGTAGGCAAGGATCAGAGCTGATGGGATTTTACTTACTTATCTGAAGTCTACAGATGTGTCTAAAGCATTCTCTAAGGAACACAAGCCAGAAGGAAGAAAGAGCCTGTGGAACTCCCTTCAGGCCTTCAGGGCTAGAATACATGACCGTCTCTCTTTCTCTCTGAGAATGGGCACTCTCCTTGCATTTTGTTGATTTTCATCTGCTGTGAACCTGCCTTCTTACTGGAACTATTTTTAGTGTTATTTTGTCTTAGGCCTTCTTCAGTCCCTTCACTTGTGCTTAAATTGGGGTCTCTTGACCAGTGTTGTCAGTGTATCCCGGACATCCCTTCTGAACATCATCACCTTGTGTGTCGTAACTGCATATGGACCTCCCCCCAGACTGCATATTTCAACATGGTGGAGTCCTTACCCATCCCCTACCTATGACAGGTATTCACACAGGGCCTGGAATATAGTAGGGGCTTAATAACCATGTGTGGAGGTAATTATCATGTGGCAGTTAAAAACATGAATCTGGGGTCACGCTGCTTGGGGAAGAGTTCAGGCTCATTTTTGTTTATTTAGAGAGAGAGAGAGTGAGTGGGGAGGGACAGAGGCAGAAGGAGAAGAGAATCTTAAGCAGGTTCCACGTTCAGTGTAGAGTCCAACGGAGGCTTGATCCCAAGACCCTGAGATGACAACCTGAGCCGAAATCAAGAGTCTGAAGCTTAACTGACTGAGCCACCCAGGCGCCCTGCTGAGTTCAAGTTCTAATACTGATAAACCTTATTTACCTTCAAGACTTCTGCATAGGGCCCCACACCTTACATGCTGCTCAAATTACTGAGAACCATTTACATATGCTACACTATAAATGGTCAAACCTGTAGTCCTCATTACTGATGACTTTGGGTAAGTTATTAAATTTCCACTAGTCTTGGTTTTCTTTTCTTTTTTTTTCCTTTCTATTCTTTTCTTTCTTTCTTTCTTTCTCTTTCTTTCTTTCTTTTTTTCTTTTTTTTTTACAGATAGAGAGAGACAAAGGGACAGAGGGAGAGGGAGACAGAGAATCCCAAGCAGACTCCATGCTCAGTGTGGAGCCAGTTGTGAGGCTTTATCTCACGACCCCAAGATCACGACCCCAGTCAAGAGTTGGTCGCTTAACTCACTGAGCCACTCAGGCACCCCTGGTCTTGATTTTCTTTTCTTTTTTTTTTTTTTAAGATTTTATTTATTTATTTGAGAGAGAGAGAGAATGAGAGACAGAGAGCATGAGAGGGAAGAGGGCAGAGGGGGAAGCAGACCCCCCTGCTGAGCAGGGAGCCCGATGCGGGACTCGATCCCGGGACTCCAGGATCATGACCCGAGCCGAAGGCAGTCGCTCAACCAACTGAGCCACCCAGGCGCCCCTGGTCTTGATTTTCTTATCTTAAAATTAGAATAACTATTGTCCTTACTTCAAAGAAGTATAAAGATTAAAAGAGTTACTATATATCAAGTGCTTAAAACATTACCTTTACAGAGCAAGCACTGTTACTTTTATTTTCTTTTTATAACTATTATTAAATGAGATGTGAAGTCATCACAACTGTTGCCTACCATTCCATTAAATATATAAGCCATTTACTTTTTCCAATCTCTGAGTGATCATTAGGTTTTTTCCATTTTTTACCTTTATGGTTATTTCAAAATAAAAAAGCAGGCTAATACATGTCTCCATGAGCACTCATCTCTGGGAAAGACACCTAGAAATAGAATTGTGGATCCAAGGACATGCACATGTTAATCTAACCAGCTAAAGACTAATTGCCCTCTGGGATCACACTAGTCATGTATATCTTCTTGTTCCTCACATCTTTACAATACTTGGTTTACTCCTTACCAAGCTGATAGGTGTGAAATATTTCACTGGTCCTATGCTAGTTTTCAATTGCTGCCATAACAAATCACAAATCTAGTGGCTTAAAATAACCATTTATTATCTCTCAGTTCTGTAGATCAGCAGTCTCAGAATAGCATGACTCAGCTGGGTCCAGACTTCAGAATCTCACAAGGGAAAAATGGAGGTTTTTGCAAGGTCTCTTTCTAGAGTCTCTGGGGATGAAACCACTTCCAAGCTCAGTCACATTGTTGGCTGAATTCAGGTCCCTTTTCCATATTGGCTGTCAGTCAGGGACCAGTCTTTGCTCTTAGAGGCTGTTTTCACTTATTCTTTCTGTATGTTTTACCTCCAGCAATGATGGGTCCAGACCCTATCATACTGAAATTTTTAGAGTTCTCCTTAGGCTTTACCTCTCATTTCAGCTGGAGAAATTTCTCTACTTTAAGGGTTCATTTGATCAAGTTGGGCCCACCAAGATAATCCAAACCAGTCTCCCCATCTTGAGGCTCACACCCTTAATCATATCTGCAGTCTTTTTTGCCTTGTAAAGCCCTGAGTTGCTTGGGATCAGGGCCAAGACATCTTTAGAAGGGTGTCATTCTACTACCACAGTTCTTTCAATTTGCATTTTGCTAATTACTATTGCGGGTGAGCATATTTTCTACGTTAATCGGCTATATTGGTTTTCTGTGTTTTGGATTGGATATTCATATCCTTTATCCAATTTTCTATTGGGTCATTTCTTTTTTTTTTTTTAAGATTTTATTTATTTATTTGTCAGAGAGAGAGAGAGAGCATGAGCAGGGGAGTGGCAGAGGGAGAGGGAGAAGCAGGCTCCCCGCTGAGCAAGGAGCCAGATGCAGACTGGATCCCAGGACCCTGGGATCATGAACTGAGCCAAAGGCAGACACTTAACCGACTGAGCCACCCAGGCATCCCTCATTTATTTTTTCTTATTGATATGTGTGGTTTATTATATATTGGGCTAATAATCATTTATCAGTTATGTGCATTGAAATATTTTTTAAATTATAGCTTAACTTTTAAATGAGTTCATGATGTCTTAAAATAGTCAAAGACTTCACATTTTATGTGGTCAAATTTAAGTCATTTTCCCTAACCCTAATATCATAGAACATGCATTTATATTGCCTTCTAAAAGTTTTCAGCTTTCTCTCTTTTCATTTCCTTTTCCTATATGTGTCTTTAAACGATTTGGAATGAATTTTAACACATGAGGAGATACAGGTATAGTTTTGCCTTTAATAAAATTTGCATTGTCAGTGTTTAATAGTACTGATGTCTTTTTTGGTATTGATGTTAAATTCCCGTATACAAAGTTTCTATGTATTTCTGACTCTTAACTCTGTACTTTACAATTAATATCATAACTTGCCATTATTAACTGTAGTAAATCATGCAAACTCGTAAGGAAAATCCTTCATTATTAATATTTCTTAAGTTTTCCAGGGCTTGTGTATTTTAGGATCAGTTGGCTAACTTTTGTGAAAAACTGTTTAGTAATGTTAAATATTATATTGAACTTATTTATTTATTTTTAAAGATTTTATTTATTTATTTGACAGAGAGAGACACAGCGAGAGAGGGAACACAAGCAGGGAGTTGGAGAGGGAGATGCAGGCTCCCGACTGAACAGGGAGCCGATGCGGGGCTCGATCCCAGGACCCTGGATCATGACCCAAGCTGAAGGCAGCCACTTAACGACTGAGCCACGCAGGCGTCCCTTATATTGCATTTATCGTTCGTATTACCAAGAACTATGATCTTCATAATCCTAACTTCCTTTCATTAAAAAAAAAAATGTTTCACATTCATGTAGGTTTTGTTGTTTGTTTTATTTTGATAGCTGCTATGATTTCGATGTTTGTGTCCTCCCAAAATAGGTTAAAATCCTAACCCATCAAAGGTGATGGTATTAGTAGGTAAAGCCTTTGGGAGTATTTAGGAGATGAGCATGGAACCCTCATGAATGGGATTAGTGCTCTTGTAAAGAGATCCCACACAGCTCCCCAGCCCCATCTGCCATGTAAGAATACAAAGACAAGTCTGCAACCCGGAAGAGGTCCCCCACCTGACCATGCTGGCATCCTGATCCGAGACTTCCAGCCTCCAGAACTGTGAGAAATAAATTTCTGTTTTTTATAAGCCACCTAGGTTGTGGTGTTTTATTATAGCAGCCCAAATGCACTAAGACAATAACTGTTACACTTTTTCCCTTAAGGTTTTTGTTGTTGTTGTTAGGCTAAATTCAAGAACCTATGGCTTTTTTTATAATCTTACTGATTTTTTTTTTTTTTTTGCTTTTAATAGTTTATTTGGTCTTTTGAATATTCTATGTAGACAAACCTAACAGTTGTGGATATTTATAATTGTGTTCCTTTGTTCCAAACCTTTATGTTTTTTTATCCATTTGTCTTGTGTTTTTGTGTTGTCTCAAACTCCCCTAAGATTATGAAGAGAGGTGATGACGATGGTTATCCCTGGTATGTTCATTCTCATTCTCATTTATTTGAGAGAGAGAGTGAAAGAGAGAAAGAGCACAAGAGGGGGGAGCGGGAGAGGGAGAAGCAGACTCCCTGCTCAAAGGTATCCTTATACTTTGACGATTAAACAAACATTTAAAAACCCAATTTAAAAAATACATTGCTGAGTTTAATTTGTTCATTTTTTATTAATGAGTAGCATCTTTTTTCATAAGTGAAATTGGCTGAAATTTCCTCATACCATCTTTGGTTTGAATGTCTCATTAAATGAATTAAAGAAATGAAGATGCTTTCTCTTTTTCTTTATCTGAGACTAGTGTGCACATAAATTAAATACTAACATTTCTGTGAATGTTTCATAGAACATATCTGTTGAATTATCTAAACCTCAAAGGTTTTGAATTCTTTTACCAATATTTCCATTTCTTTAATGGTTTTAGATGTATTCATATTTTTTGTTTCTTCTTGAATCAGTTATGATTCCTCTAGGAATTTGTCAACTTATGTTTTCATTATACATGAAATATTGTTCTTGATTTCTTTCCAATTTTATTATTTATGCCTTCTCCATAGTTTCCTTAGGCCTCATATCTTTTGACATTTTCTTATGTTTTCTGTCTGTTAAAAAAAATTTTATTAATATCTCATGGTCTCACCTACTGCTTTATCCCTAAGAAATCTCAGCCCTGTTCACCACATCCTTCTGAGATTGTGGTTGTTGTCCCTGCCCATTTACAGTCACAATTGAACAAGGATGTTCAAAGTAGCACCCAAGTCCCTGGTTCTGTTTTTGTCCTGCCTCGATTTTGTACATCGTACTCCTGATGGTCAAGGTCAGTTAGTCTTGGTGAGAGGGCAACTCCTTTCTTGCCTTCTGGTCCCTGGATATAAGGAGCTTAAAATGCCCAAGTGACAGCCATAGCTTCTAATAAATGGTACTTCTCCTATGTCCCTCAGCCCCTTTCAGTAATAGAATCCAAGAGTTACATGAGTAGGAAGCAGAAATTACCTCAATGGATCACTTAAACAGATGTTAAGTGTGGCCACTTCTACTTACACCCGCTGGCTTGTGGACTTATAAATTCTTCCTAGTGGGGAGACAATGCTGTACAGAGGTCTCCAATTGAGTGCATTATACCTATCCTGAAGAATGGCATTGTATCTTAATAGAGTTTGGCTTCCCTACTGGCTCTTCAGCTGCCAACTGGCCACTAAGTGGCTGGCTGTTCCCTTGAGGTATGGTGCCATCATACTGGGGACTCAGCTTTAATCTCTGTGACTGGCATGTTGGTTCTTCAGCAGGGACAGTGTGAGATCAGCTTTAGTGAGTGGTGGTCTGCAGCATTTGGTTAATTAAATCCTAAATCAGCCATTTCCTCTCCAAGTCATCTCCCTGAGGCCAAAGTGTCAATAATCCTATAATGGGAGTCCTTAGGTTCATTAAAGACTTCCAGTGTTTCTAGGAAATGACCAGAAACCATATTATATCAATTTCATTTCAATCTGAAAATTTGGAATTTATTAGATGAGCATTGTATTTTAATGACAACAGAAAACCTTTAGAGCACTGAAAAGAAATCATTTATGCATTTTAATTTGTTACAAACTCAGAAAGAGTTTCTAAGACAGTATTTCATAGAGCAGTGTCCCTTAAACTCCTGTGTGTCTCACAATCACCTGTGAGGCTTCTTAAATACAGACTACTGGCTTCACCCCAGGTGCTGATTTAGCAGGTATGGAATTGGGCTTTGATTTACATTTCTAACAAGTTCTCTGCGATGCTAATGATGCTAATGATGCTTTAAGAACCAAGGCACAGGGGCGCCTGGGTGGCTCAGTTGTTAAGCGTCTGCCTTCAGCTCAGGTCATGATCCCAGGGTCCTGGGATCGAGTCCCACATCGGGCTCCCTGCTTGGTGGGAAGCCTGCTTCTCCCTCTCCCACTCCCCCTGCTTGTGTTCCTGCTCTCGCTATCTCTCTCTCTGTCAAATAAATAAATAAAACCTTTAAAAAAAAAAAAAAAGAACCAAGGCACAGAAGATACCGCTCACCTGGCTTGCCTTTGCTAGACTCTGGGTTCTTTAATTCAGTGTATTGAACAATCTATGATGTTCTGTTTTTTTTTTTTTATGTATCAGTTTTAAGATTTTACCAGCAAAGACATTTCAGACAAATCAGTTTTTTTTTTTTTTTAAAGATTTTATTTTTTTTTTATTTATTCATGAGAGACAGAGAGAGAGACAGAGGCAGAGGGAGAAGCAGGGTCCCCGCGGAGCAGGGAGCCCGATGCGGGACTCGATCCCAGGACCCTGGGATCATGACCTGAGCCGAAGGCAGACGCTTAACCGACTGAGCCACCCAGGCGTCCCCAGACAAATCAGTTTTGATAGGACTTGATTCTTCTTCCTCTTTCTTTGATTTTTATATTTTTGGTAATTCAAGTTCTGATCATCTTTTTTTTTTTTTTTTAAGATTTTATTTATTCATTCATGAGAGACAGAGAGAGAGAGAGAGGCAGAGGGAGAAGCAGGCTCCCAAGGAGCAGGGAGCCCGATGCGGGACTCGATCCCAGGACCCTGGGATCGTGACCTGAGCCGAAGGCAGACGCTTAACCATCTGAGCCACCCAGGCGCCCAGTTCTGATCATCTTTTTGTGTTGTGCAACCTCTTATCCCATGAAAACTGTGCTGTTGTGTGCCTTTTTTTTGTCTGAACTGACCAGGTACCATTAAATCTCTACCCCAGGAATGACTTGCCAGATGTCTGATAAAACCCTGCCTGCTTTTATCTTTCAGCACATCAGGGGGTACCTTTAAGCTCTTTTTCCTCTCAATCCTTCTAAACTGAGAGCTCAATGAGTTTTGTCCCATTGCCTAGAAACTGGATTTTGCTTTCTGGTCTACCTTTCATTGAACCATATTTCTTTTGGTTATCAGAGTGCACAGACCCTAAAAGCAACCAGCTCTGGCTCCCAGTCCAGATAAAAGTTTTTTTCTCAACATCTAACAGGCTTGAGAGAAGAATACAGGAGCTCTTATTAGGGCTCTCACAGCAATTTTCAGATCTTTTTAGCAGTTGTTCAATATCTACTATAAATACTGAGTCTTCAAAGAAGAATACCTAAGGAAATTCTCTACAGTGTTTCTCAATAGTCTACTCCTAAAGACGTAAAACTTCTTATTTATTCAATTGGTAGATTTCTGTCTCTCCCAATACACGTTTTAAGTGCCTGCCAAGCTGTTGAGTGAAATGGTTTTGTTGTGCTAATTACTTGGTACCAGGGACAAGACAATGACCTCTGTCAAAGCTGAAACTGGAGGCATTACTGAGCAGAAACATTGTGATGATGACCTTGTATGACCCTTTGAGCTTCAATAAATCAAGGATATTATTATTCAAACAATATCTAATTTTACATACATCCATTGTCCTATATAATGTTCACACTAATAAACAAAAAACACATGCTATCATGCTTTACCTGTTTTTCAATTTTATGAGAATGTATGCCTTAACATCCTTGTTTTAATTCTCTAATGGCTTACAATATAATTAATAGCCCAAGTAGAAGATGTTGAAACTTGGATACGAAACAAACCATTTTTTATTTGCTATACTGTAGGTAACCTCAGTCCTCAAGAACTAACATTTATTATATCCATTCACTTCACACATTCTGTTTATCCTTTATGCAAATTTAAGATCATAAAGCATTCGGTGGACTTGTTAGTTACACATGTTTTATGACACTGTTAATGCATCTGTGCACATCTGAAATGATACACTGGCAAAAAATTGATTAACCACTATGTATTTTACAAACTGAAACTAATGGTTTAACTGAGTGGATTAGTTAGAACCTGTTAGATTTCTGGGAGCACATGCTGAATTGTTTTCATGCCTTTCTAAATTTTTTATAGCAAATTTTCTGCAAATAAATGACTTTCAAAGAGTGCATCTCAATTTAGAGGCAATATGAGTGTGTTTAGTTTCTCAAAATATATGTTAGAACTAATAAAAAAGACTAATGAATAGATTATCACACTTTTTATGGTGTGCATTTTGGCAGTCATATTAATATAAAACTAGTTTAGGGACCTGCAAACTATTCAAAATTTTAACTAAAAAGTTTGCTATGACTATACTCATTTTGAAAGCTTGACCTCTTCTCCTTTTATATCTTGTGACTGTAGCTCAGGGAGGAAATATGAATTTCACTTAATCACTTACATTCGTATTGTGTAACTTTTAATGGTGCTCACAGATGAATCTGCCTTGAATTTTGCAGCAGTGAAAGCCATTGTGGTTGTCTCCATGAGAATAAAATTTTCTTTTTTGCTAAGTTTTCTCAGTAATATTCCTGCCAAGTTTAAATATATTTACCCTGAGAACTCTTATTTATGAAGAAGTCTTAATATTGATAAGACAACTTGAAACATATAATTGATTTTTAATAACATGGCCTAGATATTCATGATTTATTACCTGGTTGCAAAGAAATTGTTGTGTTTTGGGGCGTCTGGGTGGCTCAGTCGTTAAACATCTGCCTTCGGCTCAGGTCATGATCCCGGGGTCCTGGGATCGAGCCCTGCATCCGGCTCCTGCCCGGTGGGAAGCCTGCTTCTCCCTCTTCTACTCCACCTGCTTGTGTTCCCTCTCTCGCTGTGTCTCTCACTGTCTCTGTCAAATAAATAAATAAAAAATCTTAAAAAAAAAAAAAAGAAAAAAAGAAATTGTTGTGTTTTAAGTCCTTTATGATGCCAGTCATCCCATATTCTAAATTTGCCAAAATTCCTGGCATTTTCAATTTTAGGTGTGGTTTGTGTCATTTGGTGTAGAGACCAAGCTGCAGTAATTAAAAAAAAACAAAAAAAACAACACAAATCAAAAAACCCACAACGTATAACATCTCAAATAAGGTAGATGACTTTTCTCTCATGTAATTGTTCAAAGCTAGTAAGTGGTTCAGGGTGGGCATGGAGCTATATTCTAACATGGGCATTCAGAAATTCGGATTCCTTCTCTCTTGCTGAGCTCTTCCATTTCTTGCCTCTTTTACATATTCTGACTTGCTGGCAATCAATTTCTTAAGGGAAAAGAACAGAATGAAACCAGGGGCCGCAGTTGTCAGCCTGCTGTCTTCCCTTTTGAGAGAAGGCAGGTTGGTTTTACTATGTTCAGTTATAATTCTTATTACCTAATTAATGTTAGAATGTATAGTCTTTAAAATATTTTTATGATTGAAATGTTTACATGCATAATTGGCATATAAAACTGCAGTGGTAAAATATCCACTATATGAGTGTATCTAATAAGAAAACTTTAGCAAAGATACTCAAAATCTTTGTGCCTGTAACTCTATCAAATTAACTTTTCTATCTAATTTGACCATTTTTAAGTATTTGGATCCTTTAGGGGGTTGCAGGAACTGTTTAATGTTCTTGAACTTTAAAATGTGGCATTTAGTTTCCTGCCATCAGATCTCTATAGCATTCCTCATAAATACATCAGCTGTATTAATTACGACCTCACAAATGCATTTATTGATTTATAGAATTCACACTCTTACTATAAAAAATGTGACATTAAAAATAAACATTAAACCAAACATTAAATATTATTGGCATTAATTACCAAGTTTGAGGGAGATTTTAAAATTATGAAATATGGGACGCCTGGGTGGCTCAGTCGGTTAAGCGGCTGCCTTCGGCCCAGGTCATGATCCCAGAGTCCTGGGATCGAGCCCCGCATCAGGCTCCTTGCTCAGCAGGGAACCTGCTCCCTCTCTCTCCCTCTGCTTGTGCTCTCTAGGTCAAATAAATAAAATCTTAAAAAAATAAAATAAAATAAAATTATGAAATAGAACTTGATTTTGAAATCATGTTACAGGATTATGTTTATTGAATGGGTAAGTGCTCAGAACTTTCCCACTTTTTAAATTTTTTTTATTTTTATTTATTTATTTTTTTAAAAGATTTTATTTATTTATTTGACAGAGACAGACACAGCCAGAGAGGGAACACAAGCAGGGGGAGTGGGAGAGGGAGAAGCAGGCTTCCCGCTGAGCAGGGAGCCCGTTGTGGGACTCGATCCCAGGACCCTGGGGTCATGACCTGAGCCGAAGGCAGACACTTAATGACTGAGCCACCCAGGCACCCAACTTTCCCACTTTTTTTAAATGAGTAATTTCTCAGGAAGGCAACTGCTCTGAGTAGATATTCACACATGTGTGTATCCCCATACATACATCTTTGCATAATGAAGACTGAAAAGTGTGTACAAATTTTAATAATAATTTTTTTGAATGGAATGAAATATTGCAAGTAATATTCTATCATTCTGCCTATGTGTCCATAGAGATATTTTCTTCCTTTTTCAACATTTCTGAGGAAACCTACGGTTTATGCTCTGTAAGTATGTTAAACAGAATAAGGTGTATTTATATATATTAGAACAGATGCAGTATGCTCATCCCCCTGGTTTCTGTTGCTTAAAGATATTTCTAATTCTGCTGCTGTCATGAATTTGCATGTATCAGTTTTGTGGTAATGGGAAATAACCTTTAGATGTTGTAAGTTAACTTTTAAGAAGTATACTCGGATTAATTAAGGACTAAATTTGTTTCTTAGATAAGAAAATATGTATTTCTGAAGATGGAGGCTGCATTAGTAAAAGCTCAGAACTCAACTATGTGACATTTGGTTTAAAAAAGGAAAGAGAAAAAATATGTGGGATTCAATCAAGTTTGCATATGCTGCTGTCTAGATAGTGTGGATGCTCAAATGCCAAATATAGATTAAAAGATATAAATGGGTTTTTTTTTTTCCTCTGACGACAACATACTTCTAATACATGGTATTTAGAGGAGAAATACATACAAATCTTTTGAAACTTTTAAGAATAAAGGGATTCAAATTATTGTATTTGGGGGAAATATTTGGACAGATTATATTAAATAACTTCAAAATGTCCAGGGGTTCAGTTAATCTATTACATTTCAGAGTTGCTACTGGATGTATTATAAAAAAAGAGGAATTTTTATTTGTTAATTTGGAAAATATTAGGCTAAAGAAAGACTATTTTTTTTTTTTAACTGTGAGACATATCGGTTCCTTTAATATAATAAATAATAGCTAGTATTATTGAAAGCTTACTATGGGTCAGGTTGCTATGATAACCACCACATTAGAGCAACAAGAGTCAGGTCACTATGATAAAATCTGCACGGCAATCTTATGAAATATTGTTATTGTCATCTGGACCTAAAAATATTTGGACTTTGAGAGGTTAAACAGTTTGCCTGAGTTTTTCGGAGACCGTAACTGCTAAAGAAGTTCTGTGGAAAAAACAGAACAAAGTGGAAATCTGGATTCTGAACTACCAGAAAATACATCACCTCTCCTTATCCACTGATGTCCAGTGCCCACTGATGGTCCCCAATAGTAGACTGTAGTGTACTATCTTTCCCAAATTTACAGTCATCTCAGACCTTATACATTTTCCAAAGAATCTCAGAGTCCTTCTGTATTTACACAACCCAATTTGTAAATATTCAAGTGTTATTGCCTTACCTACAACCTCTAGCTATATTATTATTTTTTTTATTTTTTATTTTTTTAAAGATTTTATTCATTTATTTGATAGAGAGAGAGAGTTAGCTAGATCAGGAACACAAGCAGGGGTGCGGGAAGCCTGATGCGGGGCTCGATCCCAGGACCCTGGGATCATGACCTGAACCGAAGGCAGAGCTTAACCACTGAGCCACACAGGCGCCCCATCTAGCTATATTATTAATTTTTTTTTTGTTTTTAATATTTTTTTTTCTTTCAGAATCAGAGAGGGCCATGATATGGAAGAAGGAAAATCTGAAAGTAGGACATGGGAAAATTAGATACAGAAGGAAAAATGTATTGGGTAGAAGCTGGAATATCAATGATGAGTTTAATTGGCAGTTTAAATCAAGTTGAGCTCTTCCTTATTACTGTTATTAAAAATCATAATTTAAAAAAAATGAATGTAAAAATCATAATTTAAAGATTATTTATTTTTAATAGTTTGTTGCTTAGCTAAGTGTTTGGGCCCTGAAGCAATTCACTGAAGAAAACCATTTTAAAAAGTCAAATAAACAGAAATAATCTGAGGATGATTCCCTGCTGCTTTTTTCTGAAAATCATAAAATAACAAGAGGACCATAGGGTGTTTTGAGTAACCCCAGCATGGAGTATGCATAAAATGAAGAAAATATCTTCCTTGACCTATTTAAAGCATGGATTTTCAACCTTTTTCTTTATTCCTACTGCTTCCTCAGACAAGGAATTAGTATAACTCAGTAGGAGCAGCAGGTTGGTAAAATTTAATGCAAATTTTGCATAAACTAGAGCTGTTTTCTCACTTGGACCTGAGAAGAGCAGGGTGGAACCAGTTCTATATAAAAGACCGCATAAAAAACATACTAAATTATTTATTTTGACTCAAGGTAGTCACATACCAGAGAGTATCATCTCTTCATGTACATTTAATTATCTTCAGGTTGAATTATTCATGCTGAATAGTTTAGTGAAAAATCTATTCTATTTTCCAGAAACCATTCCCTTTTGCCTGAATTTTGCAAAGAGGTAAATTTAGTCTACTCTGAAGGAGTCAGTCTTGCTTTATAATAAACAGTTGACTTTCACCTAATGACATTTTCTTGTGTTGGGGGCTGTCAAACGAAAACATCTACACCAATGATATATTGGCCTCAGAGGAAGGAGTCCTCAAAATGTCCTCCATCTTGATGTGATTACAGGTATCATTTCTGGTAAGCTCTTAGGGGTCCTAGGACAGCTCACATGTCAGTGCTGAATGGGCTGAATCAGTACATAAGTAGGGTGACAGTTGTTTTAAGTCTTGGAAGCAAAAATGGGTCAATGAAGCAGGCAGGGTGAAAATCTTCCCTAATACTAATTCTCTTCTTGTTTCATTTGAATTGAATTTTTGGTTCAGCAGATAGAAAAGGAAAATAAAAATTACATTTGTCAATCTCTCTTGCATCTAGATGTGCCCATGTTACTGACTGAATTATTGGCTGGTGGACATGAGAGGAAATGGGATATGGATGTCTAGGGCACTGTTTGCCCCACTTCTTTGTCATTCTTCCCTCTCCTTTGGGTGTTTGCACTGTAGAAGCCACTAAATCAACCCATCAGGAAATCTTGGGGATGGTGGTATGGTAAGCTGTAAGGAGCCAGAACCCCAGAAGACTTTCTAGAGGAGAGCTACCACACCAGCACCAGCCTGGATGTCCCTGGGTTTTTAAACAAAAGAGATTTATACTTTTATCTTGTCTTTCATGTTGTTCTTCACCTCCAACATTCCCAATTTTAAATTATCTGACTGTATGCACATGAACCAATGCCAAGGGTGCCTAGTATGAAAGAGGTGGTAGCCTGGGCTGCCAAGGGGAGGATAGAGAATGACCCAGAAATGATTCCTTCACTATCCTTCATCATATAACTGGAAACATTAAAAACCAATACTACTATTCTTGAAGTTCATGAAACATGTAGTTTGAAGATACAGCACCGAAACAGCGAGACAACTAAGCGTTTTAAGACATTGATAAAATGTACAAAAATAGAGATATCCTGTCAGTTTTTGTTACTATTGCCTAACGACAGTCTTGATCAACCCTAAATAACAGAACTAATGAATGCATATGTGTATGCCTGTGTGTGTGTTCATTTGAATATAAAAATTTTAAAGATAGCCCTCTAATTAAAAGTAGAACCTTTATTTTTGTACTTGGCTTGTCATTTTAGAAGGGGTAAATGGCAATAAATGTCATATGCATTATAAGAATTAAATTATACATTAGGAAGACATGAGCAACCCTGCTCAAAATATATGAGTAGTGAATGTCAATTTTATTTGGGTATTTTGGGCATCATGATTCTAAAACCTCATAAAAGAGTTGGTGCTGGAAACGAAAACCAACTGATGATCAGTATGTTTTATGAAAATTAAATCCTGATAAGAATCTAAAATGATATCAGTTTTTGCCATTTTGAATTTCAAAGAAAGTATTTTTGGTTTTGAAAATAGATTCTGGCAGTTTATATGAATCACCTAGAATTTAGTCTGTTATTTTTCATCAGCTCATGCTGATTATTTCAATGAAATTGCTTAGCTTTCCTAGTACTTTTGATGTACCAATCCTTTCTCATGGGCATATTTTTAAGAATAAAAAAAAATCTTTATTTTTTTCTTTTCACAATATATATTCATTATATAAAAAGAAAAAAATGCAGAAAAGCACATTGGAACATGAAAAACACTATAATGATGCCTTCTTGAGAGAGCTACTTTTACAATCTTTGTCTATATTTTGGCTATTTTGTTGTCTTTATTTTTTTAAACATCTGTGTTAAAAAAATTGCATGTGCAATTCAAGCTCATTATAAAAATGTCAAAAGATCATATGTAGTAAATTATACATAGTAAACTCTGAGTTCCTTTCCTATGCCCAGCCTCTAAGGTAAACACTGTTAGTGATTTAGAGTGCATCTTTTCAGACATTTTTCTATGAACTTCTAGGTAGATAGGTAGACGTATTAACACAAACACACATACACATAGAGACATATATAATACCTCTCATAGACACATTTTTACAACATACATGTGATATGCCTCTTTCTCTTTGCACACACACATGCACACATAGATACACAAATATATATTCTGTGACCCAAAGTTTCCACTTAATAATACATCAAATTTCAGACCAGCTGAGTATTAATTTCTTTATTTTGAAAATTTCCAATTAATACTGGTCAGTTCCAGTAACAGAAAATTTAATTCTAAATTCCAAATCTAGTGATCTTTGGGAGTTCTTTGAAAAGTGAGAAAGGAAGAGACATTATGAGAAAACTACTCAACACTGCACTGGAAGTCCTAGACAGTTTAGGAATGTTAGGAAAAAATGGATATGAAAGAGATCCTGATTGTAAAATGAAAATTAAAACAGTCTTTATTTACAGATGACATGATCATCTATGTAGAAAATTCCGTGAGATCTATAAAAATATTACTAAAACTAAAAAGTGAGTTTAGCAAAGTCACAGGACCCAAGATTAACATACAAAAATCCGTATAATAGAAACAATCATAAATTTAACTTCAACTAGTTTTTGAAGGAAAACAGAATATACCACCCCAAAATATGCCTCTTTGGCATAAGGATTATTTTAAGCTGATTATTTTTAAGAAACAGCAGATCTAGGAAAAGTTCTGAAAAGCAGAAGTTTTGCAAGAGATACTTGCATTTGTAAGGGAAATTGCCATTTGTATAGTTGTTTCCCCTCTCTGTACCAAGAAGAGAAAGATAACTAAATTTCTAGAAACTCTTATTAGTGGAGAAGGCAAAGATGTAAATCTGCATAAGAGCCTTACCCTTGTTTATTGTGCTTTTCCTGACAACCTCTCATAACTGTTCTCTTCCCCCTAACATCTCTTTTGTCTTTAGCTGGAGATGTTATTTAATATTTGGGACCTTTTTGGGGAGTTACTCAGTTTTTCTGGGTGTCTCCCATGTAGACAGGAGGTATATAAGTTACTAAACTTCTGTTTGTTTTTCCACTCTTAATCTGTTCTTTATTAAAGGGAGTTGTCTCAGTGAAGAACCTAAAAGGGTGGAGGAGAAATTGATTTTCCTCCCCTATACTTTTATTTACTGAAAATCATCTTAGATCACATGAACCTGAAAAACATTTTGGTTAGTTTCTTTAATTCTGATAGTATACTTGATTTTTTAAATGTTTGTTTGTCTTCAATGACATGGGAAACAAAAGCAGAAGAAAAAACTAAATTTCCTTACTGCTTATAACCCATTGACAAGTCCTTGAAACAGGCAGAATGATCGTCCTCTATGAATTCAGCTGCCTCGATGTTAATGCTTTGCTAAGGGCAAGAGGAAATCTTAGCCGGACCCTGCAGGATCCTATAAGTCTCCTTTAACATATAAAAATTCCTTTAGAAACTTCCTCTATCTCTACCTCCCAAGATATATGCTGGCAATCATCCTCCAAGGATATGGCCCACTCATATACAACTGAAGGGTCTCATGACTAGAATTTTATTAGACAGTAATAAATGACTTTTTCCTAACAATAGCTAGGCCCCTCAAAGTCCTGAAAACCTTGCTTCCAAAATTCCTTAGAGACTTACACTAACCCTAACCCCCTCCCAACTTGAAAGTATATAATTAGTCACCAGTCACAATCCCAGGGCAGCACTTTCTGCCCATGGGTCCTGTCCCCGTGCTTTAATAAACACTGAATGCCAACAGTTCCTACATCTTTAATCCAATTAAATAGAGCTCTTTACAAATTAATTTTAGCAATACCACTGGGAGGTTAAAAAGTCACACATCTATAACCTAAATAGGTAGACCTAAACATACAAATAGGTGTTAAAATTTTAGCTATGAGACAGGTACAATAATGCAAAACTCACTAGTTTATAAAAGAAGAGTTGGATCCAAGTTGTGTTTTGGACAGATAGAACAAGTTAATTTTACATGCTCAGATTGGTAATTTTTTAATTGTATTTTTAATTTTAATTTAATTTAAATTTAATTTTACTAATATTTGTGGGAAAGACCTTTAAGATTTTTCATTCACTTAATTCCAAATTTCTTCTTCTCCTCCTCCTTCTTCTGCTCCTCCTCCTCCTCCTTCTTCTGTTCTTGACAAGAATTACCCCCTAAAGTTTGTTTCAAGAGATGGCTCTGGGTTCCTAGAGGAGACAAGGCAAATATTACAACTCAAAGACACAGAGAAAGGATGTAAGTTTCTCCAAGAAGAGTTTTGCTTCCTAAATCTGAATCTTTTACAATATCTGCAAGCCTTTAGAGATAACCAAGGGAGGTTTTGGGACTGGTAAAAAGAAAAGATGGGCTTTGAATTGTTTCTAGAGCTGCATATCTGTTCTTATGCGAACTGGATTTATAAGACAAATTCAGTTGGTTTTAATTTTTCAAAGCACTGAGTGGTAACCTGAATGATATCAAAACCCAGCCATCCAACTACATTACCCTCAATTTGCTTCTTTGTATCAGGGTAAGGATCTTTAAGATGAAAATTGAAAGATTCCTATGTTCTAAACTTAGGCTGTATTCCTTATGAATGTTTTAGTAAGTCCTTCCCCAGTGGCTTCAGGCTGTTTTCTTTCCTTCTGGATACATAGTTTCATTTTAGGTTACGGGAGAAGGCCTACAAACATTTCTTATCAGGCTCTGAGTATCAGCTTCCACTTTGGCTGACTTTTGGGCATAGAGTATCTAAGAAAAAAAAAATTAGTATCTTGTCAGGTTTCAGCCAAGACAAATAGTAAATGATGTAGGAAACGTTTGGGGTTCAGAGCCAATTGCCAAGAAAGAATTCTTGAGATGTCTTAGGTGCAAAAATGTGGTTTTATTAAAGCACAGGGACAGGACCCGTGGGCAGAAAGATGTGCACTGGGGTCATGAGGAGTGGCCCATTATATACTTTCAAGCTGGGAGAGGGTTAGGGATAGTGGCAGCCTCTAAAATATTTTGGAAGCAAGGTTTCCAGGACTTTGAGAGGGCTACTATTGCTAGGAAAAGGCCATTTATTACTGTCTAACAATACCTTAGTCATGAGACCCTTCAGATGTATGTGAGTGGGTCATTTGCTTGCCAACATATATCTTGAGGGGTATAGACAAAGGAAGTTTCTTTGCTTTTGTCTTTTATTTATATGCTGAAGTAGACTTACAGGATCCTGGGGGGTTGGGCAGCGGAGCTCCCAGAGAGAGGTCACTCTGCCTGTTTCAAGGACTTGTCAATGGATTACAGGCAGTAAGGAAATTTAATTTTTTCTTTTACCTTTGTTTCCCACATCAGTAAATATTTCTGGCAGTATCCAACAACCCTATACACACATACACACACACATACACACACACAGAAGAAATTTAAATAAAAAAATACCATTTATAATAGCATCAAAATATTATGTATATAAGGATACATCAGTCTTGTACACTGAAAAGTACAAAACATTCCCGAGAGAAATAAAAGAGGATCCAAGTAAATGGTCAGATATACCATGTTCCTGAATCAGGAAACTCAATAGTGATATGTCAAGTCTCCCCAAAATGATCTCTGAATTCAACACAATCAAAGTCCTCATAGTCTGTTTGAGACATTGACTAGCTGATCTTAAATTTGATGGAAATGAATAAGCACTATCAAACAAAGTTGGGAGACTTACACTGCCTCATTTCAAGATATATTTTAAAGCTATTATGCTAAGCAAAGTAAGTCAGTCAGAGAAAGACAAATACCATGTAATCTCAGTCACATGTGGAATTTAAGCAACAAAACAAATGAGCTAAGGGAAAAAAGAAGAGAGAGGGAAGTAAAAAAGGAAACAGATTCTTTTTTTTTTTTTTTTTAAAGATTTTATTTATTTATTCATGAGAGACAGAGAGAGAGAGAGAGAGGCAGAGGGAGAAGCAGGCTCCCAAGGAGCAGGGAGCCCGATGCGGGACTCGATCCCAGGACCCTGGGATCAGGGCCTGAGCTGAAGGCAGACGCTTAACCATCTGAGCCACCCAGGGACCCCCAAGAAACAGATTCTTAAGAACAAACTGATGTTTACCAGAGGAGAGGTGGGTGGGGGATCGGGAAATAGGTGGTGGGGATTAAGGAGTGCACTTGCTGGGATGAGCACTGGGTGTTGTATGGAAGTGTTGAATCATTATATTGTATGCCTGAAACTAATATTACACTGTATGTTAACCAACTGGAACTTAAATAAAAACTTTATTAAAAAAGCTAGATTAATCAACAGTGTGATACTGATAGGCAAAGAGATAAATGGAAAAGAATAGAGTCCAGAATTAGTCAATGGATTTTTGACAGTAGTGCAGAGGCAATTCATCTGGGGAAGGATAGTTTTTTCAACAAACATGGCTAGGACAGACCCATAATTTTGCCTCACATACCTAAATTAACTGAAAATGGATCAAAGGCCTTAATGTAAATCTTAAAATTACAAAAGTTATAGAAGAAAACACTGGAGAGTAACTTTATGACCTATTTTTGTAACTAAAGATGTATTGGAGCATAGCCCTACATTTTTGCTTATGTATTGCCTGGGGCTGCTTTTGTGAGAAAACAGCAGAGTTGAGTAACAGAAATCATATGGTCCACAGAGCCCCAAATATTTATCAGCAGGCTCTTTTCTGAAGTCTGCCAACTCCTGCTATAGGTTATAAGGAATAGAAAATGCAATGAAAACTGGCTCCATGGCTGAAAAAACTGAACTACCAAGAGGAGACTGACTTCAGGGCTGTCCTAACGCTATGGCCCTGAGTTTTTGTGGGTAGGCTTTGTCTTCAGGCCACCCAGCACAGATGGGAATATATAGAAAAATTAAAAAGTTGTTTCTTCCTAGGGCTTTGGTTTTAGTTTCTGGGAACTTTACTCAGATGTTCTTGATGAACGAACTTCATGTGCCCCTGATATAAATGACAGTGACAAGGGAGTGACAGTCTTTCCAAATTACCTTGTTTGCCATGAATTTATGGCTTGGGCTGATGTTTCTGAATAATTCATGGATGGGGAACGGAATTACCTTTGACCACCATCTTGTAGGTGGGAATGGGTTGGTGAGAACTAGTATGAAGTGATGGTAGTGATGCTCCATGTGTTCCTTCTCCTAGTACTCCAAAATCCTGCTTATTTAACTTTTGCATAGTTGGGTTTCTGGTAAGTTTTGTTTTTCTTTTCTTCTCTTCTCTTCTCTTCTCTCTTTTTTCCCTTCCCTTTTCTTTTTTTCTTTTCTCCCCTTCCCTTCCTTTTTCTTTCGTTCATTCATTCCTTCATTTGTTCATTGGTTCTTTCTTTTGTTCTTTATTGGTTTGTTGATTTTCAGAGGTTCCATTACTAAAAATGATTGTAATGTACTAGGGTTTCATCATCATGAATATTCTCAGCTGTTGGTTGGAGATAATACCATTTATAATAAAAATGAAGCATCTTTCCAGGTACCATATTGTAAGAATTTTAATTAGAAATGTATTTTCAAATTTCAGATGCCTTTTATTATATATTTAAATACTATTTAAAATTTTTAAATTTAGAGATGTGATGAATTATATGGTTAGATTTTCTAATATCATTCCACTTTTACATTTCTGGAATGTATCTTTTTTTATTAGGGAGTATTTACCTTTTAATGTACACAGATTATATTTTATTTTTGATTTTTTTTCATTTCTTTTTATTAGTAAGGTGTAAGTCTTTGTTTGGGGGTTTCACTGGGTTTTGTTATTAGTTATATAAACTGTGATGTCAAAACTCTATAAAATGGCTTTGAAGCATTATTTTTTTCTTATGAATTGGAATGCTATGAGCAAACTTGAAATGTTCTCTTTCAAGATGGTTTGATATAACTGACTCTTTAAAACTGTCTTTGCCAGGCACATTGAAAAAAAAAATCACCATGATTTATTGGTCTAATAACATTTTGCTTCTCTATTTAATCGTTTTTAGTAACTTATGCATAAAACACTTAATCTTTATTTAAAGTGATTAGTATATAAACCCAATAACATGTATATAAGTAAATCATTACATGAAAAATAATTGTAAAATAATATAAAAGCTAGTCTTTCAGGGACTAGAAAAATTATATCTATTTTAGAAATATTCAACCTCAAAACTGGCCATATATATTATGAGCAGAGTTTAAAAAAAGTCTAAAAAGTTTCATAAGTAGGGATTCCCGGGTGACTCAGTTGGTTAAGCATCCACCTTGGGCTCAGGTCATAATCAGTCTTGGGATCCTGCCTCAGCAGGGAGTCAGCTTCTTCCTCTCCCTTTGTCCCTCCCCTCCACTCTTGCTTGAGCACCCTCTCTCTCAAATAAATAAAATGTTAAAAAAGTTTCATGAGTAATTTAACACGAGAGCCAAATGTTTTCTTCTTCTTTTTTTATTTTCCCCAAATATTTTCTTCTTATGAAGAAAAAGAAAATAGCAATGCCAGTTACATAATACATGGGCTACTGTAGAGATCAAATTCCCTGTCTCTAATGCAGTTTTATAAATATGTGTTTTGTTTTTAGCTTGTAGAATATTGTAGATACTTTGGGCTTTCTCCTTGCTTTACTGACCCAATATAGAAATATACACATTTAAATAAACTATTTTGCTTTAATAAAAATTTAAAATTACCTCTTAGGCATGATCGTTTTCGAACAGTATAGATTAGACCCACTGCCCATTTCCTTGCTTCCTGAAAATTCCTAGACTTGTAGTTAGTCCCTTACTAGATGGCTCTAGAAAAGAACAAAGCCTGTTCAACTATTGAAGAGGTTACTTTTATATCAGAACTTTGCTAAGCAGACAGAAAGCCTTCTGGAAAACATCATGCTTAATAATCAGATATTCCTGGGGCACCTGGGTGGCTCAGTTGGTTAAGCAACTGCCTTCGGCTCAGGTCATGATCCTGGAGTCCCGGAATCGAGTCCCGCATCGGGCTCCCTGCTCGGCGGGGAGTCTGCTTCTCCCTCTGACCCTCCCCCCTCTCATGTGCTCTCACTCTCTCATTCTTTCTCTCTCAAATAAATAAATCTTAAAAAAAAATAATCAGATATTCCCACACAAAGATTTTGAAATCAGATTTCCCCCTACATATCTTTTGATTGCAAAGCTATTTAACACTTAGAATCCTATAATGCTATGATTTGTAATAAAGTGATAATTTAAACATAGAACACCTTTAGGATTAACTCAGGACTGCATTGTTTTTTTCTTGCAGAAGAACAGGTACATTCAATGAGGTCTTAAACTACAGATTGCTGGATTTTCCCCTAAAACCAGTTTATCTGTTATGAATGTGTATGACAATATTATACTCATAAAATACAATAATTAAAATTACAGAAGTTTTTCTGGAATTGTGGCTTTACCTCTGGATATTTAGTATTTCTTTAAATAGTATAATTTCTTTTTTAAAATATTAAAGTTTGTAGAGCTCATTTAGCTGGGTGAGAAATTGGACTGTTAAGTATCATTAAGAAAATAAATTAACACTGATATCAGAAAACAAGTGTTTATAGTTTCTGAATGATATATAGCTTTTAATAAAAATGAAAGAACTAATTGTCAAAAGCATTAGGACTTCAAAAATTAGAGTGCCCATTTCAACATTCAAGGTTATGGATGTGAGTGTTTGCTTTATGATGGTGTAACTGGTTCCCAGCCACCATATTTTTATGCCTAAAACTCCTGCATACTTATTATGTAATTATTTATTTACCATTTAACTATTTATTTGTTTGCTTATTTATTTTTCCTCTCGTGGTGAAAACTTGGGAGTAACAAATTGTCCCCATTTACTATTGCTTTCAAGCAAATGGCACCAAAATCTCAGTATCCCTCTCTCAAAAAGTTATGTTTCACACAATTCTCACAGAATTCCTGTGAGTCCTCTCTGATCAAAACCAGTTGCCAGATTTTTGTTCAATATTTCTGCTAAATTGAATGTAGGGATTGCCAATTTAATTGGCCTCAAATGAGGTAATAATTGGATCTCATTACAGCCAATTAATTTTGCACTAAGAGAGGTTATAAAGGGAGTCTTGTTTGAAGCTGACTCCAAGTTTTAGGTAAAGCTCTGCCTGCCTGACCACATCACATATATCAAAAAGTGGGGGTTCTAGACATGTTTGGACATACGACAAAAAAACAAAACAAAACACAATTTTATGAGCTAAATCTACTGTGGTACTATCTGAATGCTATTTAATATAATTTTACGTAATAAATAATTGACCAATAGAGTAACCTTTTGACTGGTTTTTAGATATATTCTTGCTGTGTGATACCTGCCTCATAGGCACTGAAGTTTTAACAACTAGAAAAAGGAAATCACCTCTGATTTAGAACAAAACCTCATACAATGTACAGGTCCTCCATGCATGGTTGGGCAGGTTGATCACTGCATTTGTGCACTTGGACAAGAAGACAAATGGGGGCTGAAATTCATCTTGGGAATTAACCTTCAAGTCATTTGCCCTTGTAAACACCATGTTCTCCAAAGGAAGGGGCACTTTTTTCCTACTTACCCGAAGATGCAATTGGATGGCTGTACCATTGAGTTTGGGAAATTCAGTTAGCCGTAGAAATATGTGATACTAAAACATCCTACAGATTGCTGGATTTTCCCCTAAAACCAGTTTATCTGTTATGAATGTGTATGACAATATTATACTCATAAAATACAATAATTAAAATTACAGAAGTTTTTCTGGAATTGTGGCTTCTTCCTCTCCCTGTGGCTTAAAACTAAGCTGAGATTTAGCCCTGAAGTACACAATCTTATATTTCTTCTATCAAACGTGTATTGCTTGAACATTGTACATATGGAGAACTTTTAAAATTTAGAATAAACCATTTCACCTCTGTGTTTTAAGCTCTATTTCTCAGCGGGATCTTCATAGGACTTTGACAAATACAACTGGGAATAACGATCAATTAAATAAGTGAAAATGATGAACAGCATGAAATAATAAAAATTGTTAGGTTGTAACATAGAACTGCCGTTTTGTGGTTCAAAAGTAGTCAAACATCATTGATTTTTTATGGTTAAATCTAATAAATGCTTTGCTAATGAAGTTCTTCCATTAAACCGTTTCCATGACCTAGCACCCCATCTTATGCTTCATGCTCCTCATCCCATTAAAAGCATAGTTCTGGACCCTTTATCTATTTGTATATTATTCTGTTTTTCACTTATGAGTACATTTATTTCTTCCCTTATTTAATATTAATTATTGAATGCCTAGTTCTTACCAGTCAAAAACAGATGAGGGATGCATAACTTCAACTTTTAGGAAATATCAAGGTTTTTTTTTCTTTTTTATAGAATGTCAGCCGGCTCTAAAGTTTGTGTCCTGGAATATGTGTTTTTGAATGCGGGGCTTGGTATATGTATATAAAATAAAAATTCAGTTTGTAGTAAAAAAAAATGAACTGTGAGAGGGGGTTGTTAGAACCAGTAGTGTGTATCCTCTGGGATGACTAGACCATCTCAAAGACATCTTTCTGCATATGAAGAGAGAAAAGTAAGAGGGTAGTGCATTTCCTCTCTCTTAAAGAGAGTATCCAGCGACCCTCCACCCCTGTATCCTGGTTCTCAGCCCTCACTGTGCATTAGAATCAAGTGCGGAGGCTTAAAAATATATCCTTGGAGATCTGACTTTTCTGGCTTTAGGCTCCAGCATTAATATTTTTTAAAAGCTCCCATGTTATACTAATGTGCAGTGCAGGTGGAGACAGACTTTTCTAGAGCAAAGCTAACACAGGATGAAAGACACATAAGCTTTCACTAAGTAAGACAAGGGAAATATCAGGAATCAGGTAGGAAGGCTTCCTTTAACAAATAAAAATTGTTGATCAGACTTTATTTGTTATTCTAAAACTCTAATCAATTTTTTTTTTTTTAAGATTTTATTTATTTGACAGAGAGAGACACAGCGAGAGAGGGAACACAAGCAGGGGGGAGTGGGAGAGGGAGAAGCGGGCTTCCCGCCGAGCAGGGAGCCCGATGTGGGGCTCGATCCCAGGACCTGGGATCATGACCTGAGCCGAAGGCAGACGCTAAACGACTGAGCCACCCAGGCGCCCCAAACTCTAATCAATTTTAACAAATTATTTCCAAACAGCTTTTTAAGACACACCTCTGATTGATGAATAAGACAGAATCCTTGTTTTTAAGAAGTTAAGAAATCAGAATATAAAAGTCGTCAGTCCAAAGAATTATGATACAAAACCCAAATTGATGTATCCTTTAAGGACAGTGCAAAAAAAAAATGTCTACTGATTTCTAGAGGAATTCTCTCTTCTTTGCACACTTCCCTCAGACTCCATGAAAGGACCTGTTCCTAGGCAGAGTTAAAGCTCAAGATGATAGAGCATTAATAAGAGGGATATAAATGAGACTTCTTAGGGCATATGGCCTTGTTCTCCCCGTCTTTTCTCAGAGTATTTATATTTGAGGCCGACTTTCCATCTTATTAAAGTAGTAAACTATAATGATTAAGAAAGCTTTGGCCTGAGACAGGGGGCCCAATATTGCTAAGTTTGTGTTGGATCTAACTCCAGGCCTTCTTGCCAAGAAAGAGGGTCCCTGTGGATACTTGTATTCAAACTATTTCAAAGAGAAAACTTTGGTCAGAACACTTTGGGGAAATAATTGTTCTTTATGTTTCTGCATGTCTTGGAAACAGAGTCACCAATGCCTTTGTTCTAGACCATCTCTTCTAAGATGTTGACATGATGAAAGGCTTTAGAAGATAAAGATAGTATCTGTCTCTGGAGCAAAGAGCAAGTTTGTTTATTGTTCAGTACAGGAAAGCTGTATTTCCTGCTGATGAACTGGCCAGCCATGCTTACAGTCCATTACAAAAGATCTAGGTCCCTCTAAATTCAGCGTGTCACCTCTGTAATATAAGCCACTCTCCCTTCTGTTGCACACAAGGAGTCTTCTTATTTTTGTTTTGTTTTTCAAAATATCAGTTACCTTTGGAAGTTCATCCCTTGCCAATGAAACTTCTACTAATTTCTATTCAAGATGCCAAACAGCATAATGTTTATTTTCTCTCTTTTGTCGAAAAGTGTTAAAATGACAGTAAAAAAATTGAAAAGAACTACTGCAACATAGAGCAAGAAAGGGACCATCAGATGATTAAATATGTAGGTACATTTCTAGAAGATGAAAACCAAGTGGGATAATGCTGACAAATCTGACAGAAGAAAAGGCACCAGAATATTCAGAGGAGAAGGCCGCCATAGACATAGGAAATGTTTTTGTTGGCAGAACTGTAGAATGATTCCAGCATTAGAGTGTGAAAGACTGGATCAGATTTGAGATTTAGCAAGTAATCCAGATATGCAATTAAAGAATGTTCTAGGGAACATGAGTGACAACATGTCCCTTGGCACCTCCCACAGGTGCAGTGAAAGATTGTCTACCATTAGTCTTCATCCTGCCATTATATCTCCAGAACTGTTATAGAAAGAGATTGAACCAACTCCCTAGGAAGAATAGGTGTTGTAACACAGTGGCTCACACTCCACTCTAAAGCCTTCGTTGACTGGACATTTCTGGACAGGACACCCTGCTGGTTTGATCCTTGCATGCACACCAACATAAAGCTTGTCCATTGACTCACCCATCCTCTACGCAAAGCTTTAGTTCACCCTCTCTTTAGCAGAAAAGTACTGCAGGGAAATAAATCAGCACAGTGGAAATTTTAATCAACTCATATCTTCATCTGTATAAATGAACAATCAGCTAGGATGCACAGAATTTTAAGAAAATGAGCCTTTTAATAGTTTAGGTTCAGGGGCACCTGGCTGGCTCAGTTAGTAGAGCAGGCAACTCTTGATCTCGGCATCATGAGTTCAAGCCCCACATTGGGCATAGAGCTTACTTTAAGAAAAAAAAAGTTCAGGTTCAAAATAAACATAGAGACAAGGTTATTCAAATTAAATCAATCCTCAAGGGACATAAAATCAGTCTTTCTCTTATTTAGTATACTCAGAAAAATTCAAGATGATAAAACAAATATGACAGCTTTGCGGAAAGACTGTGAAAACAGGAAATATTTCTGAAATCAGAGATGTAAATGTTAGGGCAAAATATTAAATGAAATGACTGGAAAGAAATTTTAGGGAAAATCTCTCAGAATATTGAGCAAAGAGTCAGGAATGGAAAATGTGAGAACAAAATATCAATACAGGTAATCCAAAATATAAAAGTATCCAGATTGAGCAAAAGGGAGTCACAAGTCAAGGGAGACATCAGTAGAAAATTAGAAGGCTCAGGGATGTCATGAAAAAGGCACGTGCATTATTTTTCAACATAGATAAAATCAATTGCAAAATAGAGAAAAGTTAAAAAGGCCAACGTTCAAACAAAATGCTTCGTAATTTAGGGGCACCTGGGTGGCTCAATCTTTAGGCTTCTGCCTTCAGCTCGGGTCATGATCTCAGGGTCCTGGGATCAAGCCCTGCATCAGGCTCCGTGCTCTGCAGGAAGCCTGCTTCTCCCTCTGCCACTCCCCCTGCTTGTGTTCTCTCTCTCGCTGTGTCTTTCTCTGTCAAATAAATAAAACCTTAAAAAAAATGCTTCATAATTTAAACAATTAATGGTGAATAAAAACAGAATCCTTTTGACATTTGCTTGTGCTGGAAGAACTACATTTAATAATTTGAAATACACCTTTTGTCATTTACTGAAAAACTTCATGCAGGAAGTAGTGCAGAAACTCTCAGCCAGAGACCTTCACCTTCAGTACTTGGCAGATCAATTTTATAATTTCCCTCATGCACATAGAACAATTCAAGTTTCCTAATGTCCTTTTCTAAATGTGTCTCTGACCCCTTCCAGGGAAACAGGTCCTTGTATACACATGTAAACAAACCTCCTAAAGGCCATTACTTTGAACAGATATTCACGTATGAATTTGAAAACGAGAGTCAGAATAAATGGGACCAAATGTAAACAAAAAAATTCAATTATATGGTTGTCCAGAAAGTCAGGTATTCACTCAGGGGAATGGAGGAGAGTTTATGACTTTGAAGATCTTTAATAAGGTTGTAATAGTTGTTCAAGAGAGTTGGATATTAAGGATAATATTTGTTGGCTGAATTTTAAATTTTAGAATGTGGGGAAAATCATTTTGATTACCATGGAGTTCAATTATATCTCATCTTGACATTTAGAACATTCTTGAGCAGCATAATTTTACTGATATACGTTACTTTTCTTTCTCCATGGCCAATTATAATATACAGTGCTGCTTTGAATATTGTTCACACAATTCAATATGTTAAAGCCCTGTCATTCATGGTTTAAATTTATGAGAAGTTCAAAGAGTTAAATCGAAACATTGACTATGTCATTAAAATATATTCTCAAATTTGTTTCTCCAATTAAATCCTCTCTTTAAGGCGTCAGTCCTATAGTTTTATGGACATTCTGCTACATGTGATCTAAAACTTTGTAGATATGTCCTTTAACTCCATTTTCCCCCTAATCCCAACTCCTATTCTTCATCGCCTTATTTCCCTTAATGCTACAAATGTTTTCATGGTACTTGTTTTTAAAACATCATGGTGGTCTTAGAGCTTTTTCTCTTCTTTATCCAAATTGTTATGGATTATCAACTTCAGTTGAGTTGTAGCTTTGATTCTTTCTCATTTCCATCCTTTCTATAACATCCATTCAAATGCTCTCAATTCAGTCTCTTTTTGTCTCACATTAGGATTATTGATGTAACCTCTTATATGGAAATTCAGCATACGTCTTTCTTCCTTTTAACCTCTGCACGCTAAACCAGATTAAAATTTCTAAAACCTTGCTTATGTCTCTCCTCTGTATGAAAATATTTAATCACTCTTTTACATTAAAATTCCTTGGCCTGTCCCTCAGAATTTGTCACTGTATGACAGAGAAGCAGTCCCGAGACTAGGCTTGAGGATGCATTTCAGTCCCTTTAATTCCTCACCTGGCACTTTGGTGTTCTAGCAAAAGTGCAAAGTAAAGCAAGGTGTTTGCAACCAAAGGTAGCCGCAAAGATGAGGTCAGGGCTATCACCCTTCTTTCTCATATATCAAACTCTAGTACCATCTCCCATCTGACCCCAAACCAAAGTTCTCACAACCGATGGAAGATGGTTACTTTTAGCATCTACTGGGCAGGGATGCTGCTAAACTTCCTATAAATCACAGAAAAGCCTCACACAAACAAAAATTATCCATTCCTAAATGTTGTTTGAGAAACCCTGATAAACCAGTGGTTTCTAAAGAAGATATCCTGCTTCTAAGGCTTCGGCATCATTTTTTTTGAGAAATACTGTCATGAGTCAAGAGGGAACCAGATCTTCAAATCCACCATACCGAATTACCCAGAGAAGCTGTTCAAACAATTGTAATAGGTATGAAACTTTTTTATGGATCTAGAGAACACCCACCCACCAACCAACCAACCAACCAACCAACCAACAAACAAATAAATAAATAAAGCCACTCCTGGGAAACAATAGTGTGGTTACTATGTAAACTGGTTACTATGTAAAGTGGGCTAGGAAATGCAGAAGGCCCCAAACTGGTGAAGAATGTACGGAAAAGGCATGACGCATCAGTCAGATTTCTAAGCTACGTGGTGCAGAAGATTTTTCTGGCTGATTAAGGGAGATAATAAATTTAATAAAGAGATTTTGGGCAACTCTTGAATCAATGAGAAGGTGGGAGGAGTGACCGAGGACAGTGCTTCCAGACCAGGGCCCCCAAACACACCAGAGAACTCTACTGAAAAGCTGCCCCTTCCACTAGACGCCACAGTATGCACGCTGCCCCTCCTGCATTCAGAACTCAATTTTACTGAACCTGTATTCAACTGCTAAGATGCTTATTTTGCTCTGGGAGCCTGATCTCTCTGGGCAGTGAGAGAGACCCAGAAGGAATATGACACCACGGCAGCCCCTCCCACAGGCGTCACCAGCTCCTGACACCAAGTTAGGCAAGTCACATCTACAGAAAGAAGCCTAAGTCCCATACCAATATATCAAGGACAGAGAAGGCTAGGAAGCCAGGGATCTGGAATTTTTAGCACTCATAGGATGGGTGTTTTATGTCCCTCACCCAGACTAATAAAGGGAGGAAGATTCTTCAAACAGAGGAAAGGATGTACATGTTGAGCAGCCTTCCAAAGTGACCACTAAAGGGTATTTTAAAATTTTTAAAGAAACCACTTTCTGATTTTAACATGAAAATTGATTCAAAAAAGACCATTCATTAGAATGGTTTGTTCCTTTTAAATAAGAACAGCAAGTTTTTTTTTTCTTTTAAAGATTTTATTTATTTATTTGAGAGGGAGAGTACCCAGTGCTGGAGCATAAGCAGGGGGAAGGGGAGGGGCAGAGGGAGAAGCCTGCTTCCCACTGAGCAGGGAATTCTATGTGGGCCTCGATCCCAGGACCCTGGGATCATAACCTGAGCCAAAGGCAGACTCTTAACCCACTGAGCCACCCAGGTGCCCCAAGAACACCAAGTTTTGATCAGGGGAACTCTATACTTATATAGAACTAGTTTCCAAATAAAGATGGTTAAAATCTAATGATAACACACTGATTCTATATAATTTAAGAATTAATATAAATGAATTGCTGTTCAAAGTGTCTGCTCTTACATTTTCCTTTCCTGTGGAAAGTTAATCTTAGGCATTCAAATAGTATTGTATTATTTTTAAGTCACAATTCAGGTTGGAAAATGTGTAATTGAATTTTATCCTCTTTAACAGTAATAGCCCATTCTCTAGGCTGTGAAAGGAAAATGCATGCAATTTCCAGAGTCATTGCATCTATTAATATTTCCATACCTGGGCTTAGGTATGCAAGAGAAAGAAACACAAATCACTTTTCAGTGTTTTAAGGTTTAAAGATGAGCCAGAGTTTGCAGTTAGCATGTTTAATAAAGTTTACAGGAATATGCAGGCTCTAGGATATAACCTCGGGGTGGTATCTTTAGAAGCTGTGGTCATTTTAAATATTTCTTTCTTTCTTTTTTTTTTTTTAAAGATTTTATTTATTTGACAGAGAGACACAGCCAGAGAGGGAACACAAGCAGGGGCAGTGGGAGAGGGAGAAGCAGGCTTCCGGCCGAGCAGGGAGCCCGAGGAGGGGCTCGATCCCAGGACCCTGGGACCCTGGATCTCAGGACCCTGAGGTCATGACCTGAGCTGAAGTCAGACACTTAACCCACTGAGCCGCCCAGGCGCCCCAAGTGAAAAAAAATTTTCAGTAAAAATTTTGGACCAGTCTATGACTTAAAAAAGATGTAATTTTCTCACTTTTTTTCTCCATTATAGCCATATTCTATCCTTTAGAATACAGAAAATACCCAAGTCACTTCTATCCTGCAATATATGCATAGCATTTTATTTTCTAGTTGATCTTAATCTTTGAATATTAGAATCCTAAGACTTTGCTTTCACATTATAATTTCTCTGTCATTGACTTGGATGATTTACAAGGTTAACTGCATATAGAACTTATAATATATTCTAAATGCAGCTTTTGGAAAGCAGAACTATAATTTATAAGTGGAGTTTTACTTATGAAGCTGAACTGTATGAGACTGAATTTGGTAGGTCCAAAAATGTTTGGCTATTGACAATTTCGTGTAGCTTAACCCAGAGAAACTTAGGTTTTTAAAATTAGAATTAGTTGAGTGTAAAGACAATTCTTAGCCCTCCAGTCTCCTAGAATTCAATAAATTTTGGGAACCGAGAAGAGTACAATGAATACTTCAACTTGGACCTTCACAAAATTAGTGAGCTCAAATTTCTCTAATGGAACTTACTGCAGTATTAAAAATGGAAACAAAACAAAACAAACTTAAACCACTTTGGCTTTTGGTTAAACAATTATGCAGTTTAAAGTCTAGCAGTCCAAAACTCTATGCCACTTTTTATTTTTAAAAAGATCTAAAACACCTTAATTTCTGATTGAAGACCTTAGCACAATAACTTTTTCCTCCAAAGCTACCTATGTCTATTTTCCTGCCAGGCTTCTTCCTGATCCTTCACTGTGCTCTCGCTAATTCCAAACAAACGGATGTGTGGTTTTTAAAATTTTGACATTTACATATAGCTTTCTATTGAATTTTAGTTATCTGTATGAGTGTTTTCATTCTGTAGACTGACTCCTTAAGAAAAGGCTTGTATCACTTTTTTTTTTTTTTGCATATGACAATACATAAGAAGTGCCTTTGCTCATAAGTTGTTCAAATAGTGGTGTTGTCAATGGATGAATGAATCAAGAAAATATGATGTATATGTATGTGTATACACACACACAGTCTAATATTATTCATCTTAAAAGAAAAAGAAATCTTGTAATTTGCAACATGGGTGAAACTGGAAGACATTATGCTAAGTAAAATAGGCCAGACAGAGGAAGACAAATACTGCATGGTATCACTTATATGTGGATTCTTTGGGAAAGAAAAATGTACTCATAGAGAGTAGAAAAATGGTTCTACTCCCCAGGAGTTGGGGAATTGGGTAAATAAAGGGGGTTGGTTAAAGGGTAAAATTGCAGTTGTAAGACGAGCAAGGTCTGAGAATCTAGTGCTTAGCACAGTGACTATGGCTGATAATATGAATAATTGAAATTTCTGAGAGTAGAACCGTATGACAGAATAGAATGCTAGCTGACCAACTGTAGCAATGTAAAAGCAAATTTCTTGCCAGTAGGACTTGGGAACTACAAGGCAAGTTGGAGAAAGAAGAATAAGGGGGCTCATCTTATCAAGGGTAAAGTAAAAAGAGTATGTCTTCAGTTAATAGACCAAAATTAGAAGTTATGCATTTTATTTTAAATTATAGTGGTAGCTTACAGATACACAATGAAATAATTGGGAGGTTGAGTATATTGAGCGAGGTAGAAAATAGATAAATCCTTGTCTTTTATAGCAGGAAGTCAATAGGTAATATATGATATTGTAAATCAAGAAAGAGCTAGAGAAACATGGTATTTAGCATAAAAAGCAGCAACCACCAAAGAATTAAAAGTGGGAACTATGAAAAGTCTCATCTGGAGAGGGCAATTCGGTAGTAATAATTGGAACAGAGATTGTGCTTTTTATTATGAAGCTTTCTGTGCTGTTTAATTGTTAAAAATTATGATGTATCTTAGCAAAACCATGAGAAAGGAGTTCTCTTTGTCTAACTTGTTTCTTCTATTTCTGCACTACTAATAAGCACATCTTTACATGTAGACTTAACATTCACTTCCAATATCCAAATTCCAACTCATTTCCCTTCCAAAAGTCAATATGTAGCAAAGAGACTATCATGACAGGTGGGGGTAGCTGCATATACTTATGCTCGTAAATCAAATGGCCTGCATTTGTTTCACATGATGACAAGGACTATTACCAAAATCAAAAATAAAAACAAACATAAGCCTAGAATCTTTTATCTAGAGAATGAAAATGGTAGATTTTGTATTTGACATATGGCTCTGTGTTATTACCAGTTTATATATTTCATTTCTCTCTCAGTAGAGAATATGCTTCATGAAGAGAGGAGTTTTTCAATAACACTCTTACATTTCATAGTGCTGAACACCTTGATTTGGGCATATTAGCTGCTCAAAAAGTCTAAGTTGAAATGAAGTAAATTGCAAAGTGCAGGTAGAAGAACCCTATAAATCTGAAACAATTGGCCAAATGCAGTTCATCAAATTAATTCTGACTTCAAAGGTAGTGAAGGAGCCATTTCAACTATCAAATTAACTTCTCAGAAACTCTGGATCCCATCCTGCAAGGTGCAATAATATCCAGGGCTGGTAGTCTGGAGGGCTGATTTCCAGCATCAGCCCCAAACTAGCTTCATATCTTCCCTGAGCCTCAGTTTTTCTATCTGCTAATGGATGGAGATTTCCTTCTAGGGCAAATACTCTATGACACTACCTTGCATTCATGTCACTTTGCTTTTGATCACTGAGTTCAATGAAATGGACTCGCACTGCTAATCCAGTGTACTGTCTTTGTCTTAGAATACTTGAAACTTTGTAAGGCTCAGCTGGAGATACTTCTGGTTCTCCCCAGAAGGAAAAAAAAAATCCGTAAATTTGTAAAAAGAAATAAAGAGTAGAATAAAAATCATTATTGAGAGTCCTTCCAAGAAAAAGTTGCCAATACTGAAATGACATTGATCTCTCAATGAAGTCTATCTAATGAAGGCATCTCAGATATTTTAGCACATACTAAATATAATTTTGCTACATCTATGCATTTCTGCTCCATATATTTCTGTAGCAAGAGTTAAAATTCTTAAAATATAAAAAATGCTGGTGCAATGAAAGGCAAAATACACCTATCATTAATTTTTCTCAGGCTAGTAAGGCTATGTATGGATGCATACAATGATATGATTTCATCAGTTTCACGCTTATATAATGAATATAAGATAATTTCATAGGCTTAAATAGTCCATCACAGAATATTTTTTTATCACAGAATACTTTTGTATTCATGTCTTCGAGAACTACTTGTCTTTTAATAAATAAAAAATAAATAGAATTTCAAAAATATGAATTGTTCAATAGCACAATTTGTGGTCAAAGATTTTAAGAAAGTATATCATAAGCCCATTAAAATCCCACTTAAAAGATACTATTTAAAATATAAACATACCTAGGATATATTATACTATTTTTTTTTCAGAAATTTTAACCTGGAAATGGTAGCATTTAAATAACAGAATTAAAATCTTGGGTGATAAAATATCTCAGATACTATACAAATGTATGTTTTTGTAAATATAAAATTTAATTGATATGGGAAAGTATCACAGTTCAGATAATATAGTTTATATTTGGGTATATTATATTTCACATATTCATTCATGCAATCAATATTACCAAATCTAATCAGGACTTTCTTAATCATGATTTTTTTTTAATATTCCAAAGTGTCTGAGGTATTTTATATACACACACAAAATTTATACAATCTCACAAAACACTTTGATTCCTGAAATAAAATGATAGGGAAAAGAGTACGAGAAATGAAATGGGGAAGATTCATTTCTACTCATCCATCAAAAAAATAAAAAAATAAAAAACAAAAACAATCTCCCCAAAATTAAAAAAAAATAAAGGGAGCAGGGGCGCCTGGGTGGCTCAGTCGTTAAGCGTCTGCCTTCGGCTCAGGTCATGATCCCAGGGTCCTGGGATCGAGCCCCGCATCGGGCTCCCTGCTCAGCGGGGAGTCTACTTCTCCCTCTCCCACTCCCCCTGCTTGTGTTCCCTCTCTAGCTGTCTCTCTCTCTTTCTCTGTCAAATAAATAAAATAAAATCTTTAAAAAAAAATAAATAAAGGGAGCAGTTTGCTCCCTCTGGTGCATTATTATCTGATACTTTTCTCCTTCTGGACAGAAGTCCCTCCTATCCTCACTAAACTGGCTTCTGTGTGGTTGAGCCAGCCGTTAGGATGGCAGGAAAGTTTGCTAGTTAATATCCTGGCGTTGAAGAACACTGCTACACTTATTTGGGACCTCCTGTTTCTTCAGCTGGGATGTAGCCTTGGGGGAAACAGGTAGATAGGTGAGGAGAAAGGAGACACCCTTTCAGTGGGCCAGAGCTTTTGAACGAACCCTGACACTCAATGCAGCAGCAGAGGACACCAGCAGCTTGTTGGGACATGCTGTTCCCAGCTGGAGAGTGATTTCATGGACGCAGCCATCGAGAGGTCTTTCTGGGTTTCTCCAGCATCCTGGGGTCTACTTCTGTTGCTGTCCAATGGCAAGATCTAATAGGCTGAAAGAGGCAGAGGTGTGGTGTTTCACAAAGGCTGTCCTTACGCTTTGTAAATTGAAAAGTGAAAAGAAAGCATGGCTTATTTTAAAAAGTACCATGGCCCCTACTCTCTCACCTATTCTTTTTTTTTTTTTTTCCTTTTTTAACTTTTAAGGGCGTTAAAGAGAGAGAAAGAGGTAATCATTCAAAAGCTAAGAAAAGTAAAAACAAAACAAACAAACAAACAAAAAAACAGAAGAAAAAGACATTTAAGAAGTGTGTGACTATAAAGGTAAAGAGAAAATATAGAGATGAAGAATCCCTCCCACCACCAGTCACCAATAGTAACTTCTGATTCAATTGCAAATTTCAGCATCACAACCTAAGTACATTTTAAGCACTTGTTAATTCAGGTAGGAATTGGCTGCTCAGTTTTTAGTGCATCCCAATGCATTTCAATTGCATTTACCATTTAGAAATTCCATGTCCTTTTCTGGGACATTTTGTTAACTCGTCAGTTTGAATAATATTAATTATTATTGTGGAAGTACCATATTTACCATTATTTTATTATATATATTTTTCTCACCCATGGGAATGTTAGCTTCCTCAGCCAGGGACCATGTCTCCCATTGCTTTTCCATCAGCAGTGCCCCAGGGGTTTAGTCAAAACCTAGTAAATACTTGTTGATTTAATGGTAAACAGAATCTTACATAACTTGCTTTAGATTTTTTTAGGATTTATTGAAATAACTCTTCGCGGGTTGTATCTCAAGGACAGTGCTCAGATCTTAATACAATAGCCCAGCCACTGTTTGATCAGCATATTTGAGAATCTCCTTTCTTTTCACATACCAGTGGTTTTCAAATATCTCTTATCTGTGGCAATCATTCCTTCAAATAAATCTGTATGAAGAATCTAAGCTTAATAAGAAGAGAAAACAGAATTACTCTTGCTTAAGTGATATTTGAATGCCTTTAGGCGGGCTCATCTGTCCCTCCCTTATTCCTGCGTACCAATCCTTGAAGTAGCTTTAGGGAAACGAAGGAACCAAAACATAAAATTTGAAACT
Organism: Neomonachus schauinslandi; assembly: GCF_002201575.2. Lineage (NCBI taxonomy): Eukaryota > Metazoa > Chordata > Mammalia > Carnivora > Phocidae > Neomonachus > Neomonachus schauinslandi. Next base: position 136,671,595 of record NC_058409.1, on the reverse strand, counting down.
TGTTTGAGAAATTCACTTCTTCGGAGCCTGTGCTTTCTGTCATTAAATTATTAATGTATTAACATATGATAAAATAGAAATAATTAATATTAAAATTTAATAGATTTAGTTTAAAATTATGAATTATTTGGATGCCTGGGTGGCTCAGTTGGTTAAGCATCTGCCTTGGGCTCAGGTCATGATCCCAGGTTCTGGGATCGAGTCCAGCATGGGGCTCCTTGCTCAGCAGGGAGCCTGCTGCTCTCCCTGCTTGTGCTCTCTCTCTCTCTGACAAATAAATAAATAAAATCCTTTTAAAAAATTATTAATTCTCCAGTTTTGTCACATACCCTCCATTTGCTAGGCGTTTATGAAATGTATACTTGACTTCTGTTTCTTGTATTAGTCAGCTAGTCTTTTTAGAATCAATGCTACATCTTTATAAATGCCCAATATATTTTCTTTGATTTTCCTAATGGGACTGAAGAGCTTAAAAATGTGGGAGGACAGCCAAGATAATTTCAGTAGATGGTTATGAGCTCAGAGGAGTAAAAAGAGTATTAGAGCTCTACAATTTCACCACTGTTGTCTTCAGGCCATTATCTAATATCTTGCAATTGGTTTTTAGCTAACTGAGATGTAAGAGACTAAGGCCTAGGACTATCAAGGTGAGGCGTCTTACAAGACATTCTCCTCACATTTACTTGAGCTCTTCAGAGTAAGCATGAACCTGAGAAGTAAACCTCCTTCTCCTCCTACTTTTCCAAACTCATGGTTCTAGAGAAAAGGGTCTTAAAAGAATTCACATACATGAAAAGATGTATCATCTTCAAAGAATGGAAGATGTGGTATTTGAATTAGCTCAGTTTTCTCCAAATAAATATGTGGATTTAATACCATACCAATAAAAAATTCAACTGGGTTTGTGAATGTGTGCATGTGTGTGTTTGTGTATGTGTGTGTTTACATTCTAATGCAACCCAACAATCTTATTCTATAGTATATACGTGAAGGGCAAATATGATCAAAGCATTCTTGGAGAAGTAAAAGTTGGGAGAATTTGCGGTAAAAGATTAAAACATATCATAAAATAATAGTGGTGAAGTTGGTTTGGAATTGGTTCATGAGCAAACAGACCAATAGATGGGAATAGAAAATATGGAAACTATATATATATTCCTGCATAGCAGAAGTCATAGTTTCATTTTAATATCTGTCTACTAAAATATATTGTCACTTTTTTTCAATAAACTATGGAATTTTCTAACTTATTAATGCTGTGTCAAGAACGTATTTATAATTTACCATCTAACACTATGTAATTTGGGCTTTTAAAAATTTTGTTTTCCCAACAAGGTGGTATTTAAATATTCATCTACCCCTTTTAGTTAATGTTAAATTTGGAGCACATTATTTTCGTGGAGATATTTTCAAAAACACAAATCATAGAGAAATGACACACAATAGAAGAGCAATTAGAATAACAATAGATCATTAGTTGTCCTATATTAAAATTTTATCTCACTTTCTCTTGCCTATTCATCATCTACTTTGAGATATCTCTGATATATTCTTTTTTCCCCCAAAGATTTTAGTTATTTATTTGAGAAAGAGAGAGAGAGAAAGAACATGAGCAGGGGGAGGGGGCAGAGGAAAGGGAGAAGCAGGTTTCCCGCTCAGCAGGGAGCCTGACACATGGCTCCGTTCCAGGACTCTGGGATCAAGATCTGAGCCAAAGGTAGACACTTAACTGACTGAGTCACCCAGTTGCCCCTTGATCTATTCTTCAATGGATGCTCAGAGACATCATGTCTCAGTATTAGATGCAATGACAGATCCATTTTCCAGATCATTTTTAAAGGAAAAGCTTACTTAACCTTTTATTGTTCTCAAGCGGAAACTATTTTCCAAGAGGGGACAATATTGGAGTAACATTTTGCCATTTTAAGTTTATTTATACACTCTTCCTCCCTGGAAAAGAAATCATTACTGTGATTGTCATGTGGGCAGGAGTCCAGTATTCAATGGTGTAGTTTCTCTTATGCAACATGAAGGTGTAATGTTTATTGTGCCTTATGATTTGTGACTTCTCTACTTTGGATCATCCTGTATCCAGAAAAGGTCGTTCTATTTCATGTTTCTATTATCAGGTGACTAGAGCAAGGCTTTTGTACTCTGAAAGTAGGTGGCAAAGGAATCAAAGTCAGGATAAAGCAAAACAAAACCATCTGGGCATTGATCCAAGCTGCATCTTCAAATCAACAGTCTTTCAATAGAGCTGGTATTTTGATCCCCATCTGATGCCTCTTTCTATTTTTTCACTGGCTGTCAATGCATAGAAAGAAGGGTGGTGATTTAACCTCAGAAGGCTCCAGCCCAAATTGAAATTACTGTCAGGAACTACCCCTTAGCCAACATATAATTTAGACAATAAATACTTATTAAAAAGGGGTTCTTGTATTAATTCCTTTGTATGTACTAAAAATATATACCCCAGTTATTTAATTTTATTTAATTCCATTAAATCTTGGTTAGGAAAGGTTTTCACAAGGAGTTCTAAGTTTAGCATGAGGATTATTTACCCATTCTTTTTCATAAATGTGTGGCTTCCAAATAAACAAGAAAATCAAAGATTTTTATTGTTATTCAAAAACAGCACATTACTTTCAACAACTCTGATCTATGTTTTTCCAAACAGTCTGACATTTGGTGGCAGTTATCCTTGGATTTGGGGGTGAAAAACTCAAGACTATGGGTGTTTTGACTTTATCCGATACTATGATCTCTATTCTCACAGAAATGTGGCCAAGGATCAGAACAAACTGCAGCCCGATATGCTCACTGCACACTAACTGGTGGACTGAAAGAAATTTGATTCAGCAAAATTAGAAATTAGGGGTCTATCTATCCAATATGCAGATTTGTCATGTTGGAAGAAGACCAGTGCTGAATTGTTGCTTCACATTCCAGGCACATATTCTTATTAGTTTAGAACACAGCATGTCATGATCACTGGAAACACATTCAACATTCACCTACTTAAAGGTACACCAAGCACCACTACCTCCGTACCCCAAATCATCTTGTGATATCAAATTTACATCACTTGACACTTGAAAATGTTTTTTTATTGCCCATATCTCTGTGTCAAAATGCATAGGACTTTCCAGTTGCCCTTGACTATATATTCTTTTTTCCTCCAGGAGAAATGCAAAATTACTCAAAAGCACAATTTTGTTTCAATGAATTCTGAATGTGGCAATCATCTTAAATAAAATGAAGTATACCCTGTAGTGGAAACTAAAGTGGTCTATCCCCTCTACAGACCAACATATTCATCCTCAGGTACTGCTGGGAATATGTGATTTTGATGGCTCACATTTCTGTTCTTCTCTGGGAATTACCCTCAGGCTCTGTAAACTGCCTTACATCCCTATCAGTGGCAACATGTATCTTACAATTTCTCCTTGTGCCTAATCTTGAGTTCTTCATTTTCCTAAGTGGAGTAACTTCCAAGAGCACTACTCCTGAATAACTACTACATGAAATTATTTATCTGAGTGTATGTTTCTGGGGAACTTGATCTAAGATAATTACTACCTAGAGGGGACACAGAAAGTAGAATTTTAGAACTACATTACTTACCTTTTGGTTGGCACTGAGGACTCCATCATGATGGTAAATGGGATATGGATAGAACCTAGAATATTTTAGAAATAAAATTATTGAACTATATTTTGAACTTTCAACCCTAACATCTCTTATACCAAATTTAAGGGCCTCATAGGAAGGGAGTGGGACCGTGAATCCAAGAAGTGTATATTTAGGTAGATTCACTTGAGACTTTGATCTAGATTCCAGTGAGTCCACTAGCCTTTCAGAAGTGACACACACATTGGTTTGATGGCAGTGCTTCTCCTCTTCCATAATGTGAGGCAAGTGAGGTGTATATGGGACAAAATTTAAGGAGGCACTCATTCTCAAGGTTGTACAAATGCAGGGCCCTCTGGGATCCTGAGCTCCTCCAGGCACCTCACTCACCTCATCCTAGTCTTGGCCCTTCTCTCTTGATTGAAGATCATGAAAACTACTTAATTGAAGCACTTCAAGACAATGCTCACACCCCCTTAGGATCTATCCCATCTCTCTTATTGTCAACGAGACCAATAACAAAGTTTGAATCTCAGCGGAGTATGGATGACAAGATGCTGAGCTTTCTAAAGGAAGAGAAGGACTATGCATTGAAGAGGCTGCAGGATATGTCTAATATGTGCCAGCAAGAGATGGGACAGCATACATGGGGAGGAATCATTAGGTGCTGATAAAGGGGTGCAGAATGTGAAGTTGGATAAGAGAGAGTTTATAGAAATTGGAGTACTCTTGTGACAGAAGATTCAACACCTTGGTGAGGACCCCTGATGATGTTACCAATATGCTTCTAGGATGGCCCTTTGAAATTTGGTAAAAATAATTGCTCACACTAAGTATAAATGCCATATTGTAGAGGAATGAGTCAACAGTGGGCATGCCAAAGTGTATATCCTATGTAGGGCTAGAAGACTCACCAGCTGATTTTATTCCATGAAAAGATCCAGAAGACACTCTATTTACAGGTAATTATAGAATCAGATAAAAAATCATGAGCCCATACATAATCCTAAGCAAGTTTTCAGACTCAGAATCCATTCGCTTATTTAAGGAGAGGCTGAATGTCAATGAGAAAGCGACTTGCAATATCACTTACTGTAAATTACTTGATTCTCGGAGTTATCTATTGCCGTTTAGTTATGTAATTAAGCACGGGGGAAAAAGACCTTTCAAGGATTGCTGAACATTGGTTTGAATTGACATGGACTATAGGTTATGCTATTCTTCTGCCCTCTATCATAATATAGTTCAAAGGGACCTGGACCATCTGGATATTCTGCAGGACAACCCATCAATCCACTCTATTGCTGCCATCATGTGAATTGCAGCAGAGGACCAAGATGTGACTAGTATATGGGAAGCCTCAGTAAAAACTTCTGAGACGGTGAGAAGTACACTTTACCAAGATTCAGGGCCTGCCATATAAATTAAGTACTTCGAGGTCCAGTGGGCTGAGGTATGCTGGAACATCTTCCATAAAGGACACATTATTGAATTGTAAGCTTTCTATCACCTGATACTTCGTAAGCATGTCTTAGTTCAGGAGGCAGCACATTCTGCATTTCTCCATCTCATTTACTTAGTGACACGGAGAGCTACCAGCTTCGAATTGGACCTAGATAGAGAAATAATTCTACAGCAAATCCAGGTTGTGGGTCAATAAAAACTATTGCTCGAGCCTAAAATTAAGCAGACATTCTGTTATTAGAGATATCTATGGTGAAAAAAAAGATGTTTGTGTTAGTTTTATAGCCAGCCTCACTCCAATGGGAGGATCCCAACATAGAGCCCCTAGGATTCTCAGACAAAGCCATATAATCCATAATATAGAAGTCTACACTATGTGCAAATCAGCTCTTGGTGTACTAGTGCGTGCTCGTAGAGATGGCTTCCTTGACTATGGGGTATCCAGTGACTCTGTGGCCAAAGATAGATTCTGTCAGAACCACTAAATTCTAAAGATGGGTAGCCCTAGTAATAAAACTCTGTAGATGAAAATGACACATTAGGAACTGGGCATGAACAGGACCAGAGGGCATGAGTGAACTACCAGACAGGTGGCCCAGACCACCACTGGATCATCAATGTGCTGAACACAACTGCACAAATTCTAACTTGTGGAGACAGCTTAATGGGAACTAGTCAGTGAGTGAGGATAAAGGAGTTAAGTTTAGAATATTTTAAATTTTTGATGCATTAAATTCATCCAGATAGGAATGCTGATCAGAATGAGAGCTATGAAGGAAATGGTAGAAAAGTGGTTGCCCGGGGCTGGGAGTGGGAAATAAAGAGAGGTTGGTAAAATGGTATAAACTGGAAGTTAGAGGATAAATAAAGTCTGATGATCTAATATATAACACGATGACTATGGTTGATGACACTGTATTGTGTATTTAAATTTTTCTAAGGGAGTAGAACTTAAATGTTTCATCAAAAAAAGAAAAAAGCAAATACATGAAGTAATGTATGTGTTAATTAACTCAATGGGGACTCCTTTCACAATGTATACATATAACAAATCGTGCTGGGGGCGCCTGGGTGGCTCAGTTAGTTAAACGACTGCCTTCGGCTCAGGTCATGATCCTGGAGTCCCAGGATCGAGTCCTGCATCGGGCTCCCTGCTCGGCAGGGAGTCTGCTTCTCCCTCTCCCGCTCCCCCCTCTTGTGCTTGCTCTCTCTCATTCTCTCTCTCTCAAATAAATAAATAAAATCTTTAAAAAAAAAAAACAAATCATGCTGTACACTTAAAAAATCTCACAATATTGTCAGTAACACCTCAATAAAGCTGAAAAAAAAAGGAATGAGAGCTATGAACAGAAGCCTGGGTTGGACATACAAATTTGGAAATCATTTGTATAAGGAGAGCTGTTGAAACCATAGGAATGAATGAATGAAAATCGAATAGGATCTTCATAATGACTTTGAAGAACCTCAACATTTGATGTTTTGGAGGCAGAATATTAGCCTGCAAAAGAGACTCAGAAGCAGCAACTAGAGCTGTAGGTAGATGACTTGGAGACTGAGGTCCTGAAACTAAGGGGAGGAGGTTTTGTAAAGAAGACCGTAATTATGAATGTCATATGAGGCTGGGGATCACGTAAGATGAGAATGAAAAATATACATTGCATATAGTGAGTTAAATAGAGACAATATTATTTCAGTGACAAAATTGAACAGGTAGCAAATTGAATTGGATTGCTGTATGTCTATGCTGACAGAATGGAGACCAAAGGAAGAGTCATGTCTCTTAAGGTATTTGACTGTAAAGGAGAGAAAAAAATGAACCTGTGTTTGGAAGGACTATGTCAAATTGTTAAAGCACTATTCATTTTGTTTCTTTGCATGTTTTGTTTGGTTTTAAAAATGAGCTTGTTTAAAGATTGCAAAACTTCAGCTCATGGGGACTTCCAGCTCCCACTAAGGAAGCAGAAAGCTGGGGAGAACATTCCTCCGACCGTCACAGCAATATCCACTACAAAGCCCGATATGGACCACCAGCAAATTCAAAATTTTTCTTGAACCCATCTGAGAGCTGATGTTGCAGAGCTACCAACCAATCCAAAATCTAAAGAAAGACAGTTGTGTCGAAGGAGAGAGACTGGAAGTAAACATTTGCTTATGGGGGCAGATGGGCCAGACATTGATAAAAATTCAACTCAAATTTTAATTAATTATAAAGAGTTGAGTGTGACCTAGTCAGAGGTCTGAATACAGAACCACATGTGATCCAGGGAAACAAGAGTCATTATTCATACTTATAGGATATTATTTTTTATTATTGAAGCATTATTAACATGCACTGTTACTTTGGTTTCAGGTGTCCAGTGTAATGGTTCAACAATTCTATACTCAGTGCTCACCATAGTATATGTTGTCACTATCCGTCAGCAAACAATGTAATTATGTTCTTATTGATTATATCCTCTATCCTTTCCTTTTCGTCTCTGACTTTATTTTATAACTTGAAGTTTGTAGCTCTTAATCCCCTTTATCTATTTCACTCACCACCTGCCCCCACGTCTTTCTTGGGTACCACCAATTTGTCTCAGTTTGTATTTGTGTTTTTGTTGTTGTTGTTTGTCTCCTATAGGATCTTCTTAATAAGGTTAGGGGCAGGATGAGAGTCCTATAAAGAATTCCTCCTCTTGTGGTGAAGGTCTGGGGAGGAGAGTCTCAGTGATTCTGGGAAAGGCATGGAGCACCGTCTAGATCCTTCTTCCCATCTCTTCTACAAAATACAGCTCTGAAACACTTTGGGAAAGAAAACAGAATCTGCTGCTTTTGAAACACAGGTGAAAACCTATTGCATCTAGGGAAATAGAATAGAAAAACATTCTTTTTTTTTTTTTAAGATTTTATTTATTTATTTGACAGAGAGATAGCGAGAGCAGGAACACAAGCAGGGGGAGTGGGAGAGGGAGAAGCAGGCTTCCTGCCAAGCAGGGAGCCCGATGCGGGGCTCGATCCCAGGACCCTGGGATCATGACCTGAGCCGAAGGCAGACGCTTAATGACTGAGCCATCCAGGCACCCTAGAAAAACATTATTAATCCTACCAGTGTGGAGGAGCAGGCAAAGATGCTGGGCCCAGAGCTATAGCCAGGGACAGGGCTGGATAACTGAGAATGTCCTACCCCTGTGACACAGGGACTCAGTGGCTGCCTAAGACTGAAGATTAAACAGAATAACTGGGATGTTTCTCCTCCTTCCCCTTCAAAGCCACTGCCAGGCTCACAAGCATGGGGTAACTAGTACAAGTAATTTCACTTGTAGAAGAACATGAAGGAAACTCTAAGGCACCGTGTAAAGGGGAAGACCTAATCCTGAGAATGGAATGGATATTGGTGGCGGTGACTCAGGTCTCACCTCAAAACCTAAGGTAATATTGAAGGAATTTGAGGCCTGTGGTTCTTGAGGGTAATCATAGCAAAAAGAAATAAAAAAACCACCTTACCTTCTGACTCGATTGACTCAACTTCCCACACTAAAGTTCTAACAGAACAAAAAGTTGTCCACTGGAGTCACAACGATTAATTTGCTTCAATCTCTACTCTTCAGCACTGTACCAGATATCCACTTTCCACAAAAGAAAAAAAAAATATAAGAGATACAAGAACTATGCAAAAATAGCACATGGTCGAAAAAACCAAACAATAGGAATGAAACGACATCAGGCATGAAATTTAAAATAATTCCAATGGATATGTTAAAGTGTCATGTGCTAAAGGTGGGCAATATGCATGATCCCCTGGGTAATTTCAGCAGACTTTTAGAAACTATAAGAAAGAATCAAATGGAAAAACACATTAACAAAGGTAAAGAATGCTTTTGATGCACTAAACAGTAGAGTTAACACTGTAGAGGAAATTATCAGTGAACTTAAACATAGTCAAATTGAAATTATACAAATTGAAGAACAAAAAAAATTTGTGAAAATAAAATGACCAGAGCATCTAGGAACTATGAACAAACTAAGAACAAAATTAAATAATCTAAAATATATGTCACCAGAAACCCAGAAAGATAAGAGATGGAATGGGGAAAAAGAAATATTTGAAGAAATTACAATGAGATTTCCCCCAAATTTTCTATATAGACCATCCTTAAACTAGACAAAGAGATACTAAAACTAAAATGTGAGTTTAGAAGGATGGTAAGTTAGAGGATTAATATTCAAAGTCAATTATATTTCTGTATGTTAGCAGGAGAAAATTACAAATTGAAATAAAATGAAACTGTTATGATCACTAAAAGCACTAATATGTGAATTAAGTGTAACCTCACAAAATATATACAATATGTGCTGAAAATAACAAAATATATACAATATGTGCTGAAAATAACAAAACACTGACGAATTAAAGAAAAGGAGATGTACTAAATGTAGAGATACACTGATTAATTAAATAAAAAATGTAATAAATGTACAGAGACAATCTGGAAACTCAATATTGTTAAAATGTCGATTCCCCGAAAACTGAACTCAAAAGTACTGCAACTGAAACCATTTCTGTGTAAAGAGGCAGGATGATTCTCAAATTTATAAGGAAAGCAAAACAAACAAACAAACAAAAAAAACAAAGCACAACAAAGGAAAAACATATAATTGATAAGTGAATTTGAATTTAGAAAGACATAGACGATGGACTCCGAAAAACAAAATGAGGGTTCTAGAGGGGGGGGGTGAGAGGATGGGTTAGCCTGGTGATGGGTATTAAAGAGGCCACGTTCTGCATGGAGCACTGGGTGTTATGCACAAACAATGAATCATGGAACACTACATCAAAAACTAATGGTGTAATGTATGGTGATTAACATAACAATAAAAAATTAAAAAAATATGAAGAAGCAAAAAAAAGACATACTTGCTGGTTGAAAGTGTAAATTTCTATCTCTTCATGGATACTTTGTGAAGTATGTTTTATAGATGAACAAAATGAAGCACAGAGAACTGTAGTGCTTAAAGATACATAAGCAAGTAATAAAGCTGATAGTTAAAACAGAAATTCTACAATCAAAATATTTTAGTATACTACCTCAAAGCTCTCAACTCTATCAAGGTGACTGAATGTGCAGTGTTATTTACAAAACTGTATCTGGCAAGCCGTAAAGAAACTAAGAGCATGTGTTAAAAATGGATTGAATATTTGTAACGTTTAGAAAATGATTTTTTTCAGTTACTATGAAAATAATTAATCATATTATTATATTTATATAATGTAAGTATTGTTACTTTTCCCCCTGACTTCATTAACTTACTGTCTTTTATGAGTGATAATTTTTTTTTTCCTTTGGTGAAGGCATAGTAACAAACATTTAAAACAAGATACTGACTAACAATGCTTCAAATCTCAGAGGTTGGGGCTTACTGTCAGGATTCATTTCCTGGAAGGGATTAGAATGGATCACGATAGTTAATGGTGACAATTTAGGAGTGACGAGTTCACTGTGATGTTGGAGGGGTCACCAGAAAGCTTCCAGGCCCTGAGATAAACTAATTCATAGTCAGGTGCTTCCATCTATAATATGGAAAATTGGAAGCCAAGGCAAGAAAAAAATAATATGGTGGTATATATCCACAAAAAGTGTATCAGGGACACTACATTTTAAATGAACAGGTGTTTTGAAAACTACTCAGGATGAAAAAGGATTTTAAAGCTTGCTGGAAAAAGTACATCTTACAGAAATACACATTTAAAAATGGTCATTTCAAACCAATACTATGTGGACAGGAGAGGAAAAAGTTCTCTTTAGCTCCTATTATTATCTTCTTTTGAAGGAAAAGGATTTTCTGAATTAAAAAGGGAAGACAAATACTGGTTACTCAGAGCCAAAGCTTGCAAACCTCGAAGTGATTGTGTGAGAAACTGGTTTGTTCTACTGGCCAAGATTACCTATATCCTTAGTCACCAAGAGAGTGAATAAGAAATACTGGAAATACAAATTCCAACCACTATTAGTGGTCTTAGTTATCTTTGCAAATTAGAAAGACTCCAGCAAGTGGACAAATACATAAAGGATTTCTTTATAAGATTATTTCTGCATTAGAAATGGACAAGAGAGAACAAACATCATTTCTTTAGTGACTGTCTTAGGAGAATAAGCAGAATCTTATTCTTGTTCATGATATTACTTGCAAAATGTGTTAGCATCCATTGTTGCCTGAGTCAAATTTACTAAAAGGAGAGAAGGACTCACTTTGGATACAGCAACTCTTAGGGCTGTAGGTCAGTGAAAAACAAAACTCTACTTCTGATAAAGCAATAAAAAGGTTGAGCCCTCATTGCAGATTAGGGTTGTTGAATGCACACATTCCATATTCAGATGATGATTTAAAACATCTTGACTCTCTGACCCTCCTTGAAAAAGTAAATGACAGAAGATCTAAGAGAAGCCATGATATGACCCCTAGCATCAGCCGCAATGTAACTGGTGATCCCAGTAACCTGCATTAAGAACTGAGGAAAAGGTTGGTTGGAGGTGGGGCTTTTGGCTCTATTTCTTGGTGGTGTTTTGTTTTGTTTTGTTTTTGTTTTTTTTTCCATTTCAACCCAATAAAGAGCTTTGCTTTGAATGTCTAGATGTTAAGAGGACAAGTGTGCTTTGCCTATGTGGATCATTAGGGAGGAATGAGGTCTATCATTGCTGCCGGGATTGATGTCACAGCTGGTGACAAGAAGGAAGTCCTGAATTTGGTTGGCTTGTCTACTAGTTCAAAGTCTTCCTCAGCAGGGTTTGTATGGACTACTCTGCTTTCATATCATCTGCAATCCAAGTCTGGGATTACCTCTTAGTCCTCTGACAGAGTCTTCTGATTTTCAAAATGAACAGGAAGGTATATTTCAGTAACATTAGATCAGCTAGTATTTTGTGCTGTGGAATAACTTTTTTGCAGGTTTCATTTACGTCATTTATTTCAGGCAACAGTACCTACTTTGTATTAGACACTCTCCTAAGTACAGTGATACGGCATTGAATCAAACACAAAATGCCTCACAGAGCTTGAGTTCTAAGCATTAGTGAAGAAATATTTTATGGGAGTCAAACGAGAAGATGATAATCACTGAGATTGTCTTTTATTGACCAATAAACTCAGACAAGTTGAAAGCAAATGACCTATCAAGCCTTCTTGTACATGTCTTATATGTAAAATGGGGAAATAAAGACTAGAATGCTGTATAGTTGGGATAATATTCAACAATTTTAATTAAAGAAAATAATTTCTGAATAGCAACAACAGGGAGATTTGTAGTGGCATTTTGAAGACCTTGTTTTAGTCAATATTCTACAGCAATTTTAAATGTATAATAGTGTATTTTGTGTTGGAAAAGGGAATGAAAGTGCAGTGCAATAAAAACATAAATATAGAAATAAATTAAAATATATAAAAGATATACAGAAATCACTTAGAAAAAATAGAGCTAAAATATGTGCTGCACATATGAGAAGCATAAGGACATAAGGACCTCAATCCCTCCATGTCCTGCTCTTTTTTTTAAAGAATTTATTCATTTGAGAGAGAGAAGGGGAGAGAGAGAGAGAGAGAGAGAGAGCACATGAGCAGGGGGAGGGGCAGAGGGAGAGGGAGATAAACAGACTCCCCGCTGAGCGGGGAGCCATGACCAGGGCTGGGTCCCAGGACCCTGAGATCATGACCTGAGCTGAAATCAGACGCTTAACCCACTGAGCCACCAGGCGCTCCTTCACGTCCTGCTCTTGATCGTCCCTCCTACGTATCCTACACACTGGCGAGTTTCCCTTTCTCACTGTTCACTGAATGACAAGCAAAGCTTAGAGGAATTGGGGAATCACCTTTGATTCTGGAAAACCAAGGTTGAAATTCTGGCTTCTACCACATATCTGAGACCTATCTTCTATTAGATGCAAGAAATCAATAGTTATTTTTCTCCTTTTATGGTTATTAGAATTAATATTAATTTTAATATTTTCTTCTGCTTGACATGGATTTAGGAATAGGAATAACTTAACTTCTTATCCCTAGTGCAGTTTAGTGTCGGAAAAATTCTCAGCTTTCAATAAAAGTTTTCTGAATGAATAAATGAATGAGATATTTGAGATGATACCCTATTTGTAGATGACATGAAGTTTAGGTGAGAGTAGATAGTTTGAATAAAGGAACGTAGTCATAAAATGTGACTTATTAGGGTAGAGCTAGCAGGGTAAACTGCTACAAGAACAAATTTATAAGCATCTAGGAATGCTCAGGAACAAATAGAACCCTGAGAGGATCAGGCCATGTGAACTACCTGCATAAATGATTATATGTCGGCACCAGGGATACACTGAACCATTTTAGTCATATGTCACTGCATTAAGAGAGATAAGGGGGGTTAAGTGGGGAAATGGGTTAAGTTCTTAAAAATACAAAGCATGAAACTTTATTCTTGGTTGAAACCCTGGATTTTGGGAAATGTTAACTTGCCAATGACTACATCAAAGTCAAGCATGAATTATTAGACACAGATGTGAATCAGGAAAATAGAAGCAGCTGCTCTTGGGCTCGCCTGGCCCAGTCAAGGCTTTGGCATGATGACATTTTCCTTTTGTTGGAATTGTATGAAAGGATCCCTGGAAGGCAAATAATCTAATATATAACTTCTTGATAGATGATTTCTACAAATGGATTTTCTGTCCTTGATTAACAAAACAGGCTATACACGGGGGCAGCATTTGGGAAGTTCATGAGAATAAGACTCCTGTCCAAATGCCTTTCTGCATATTTCACTGCAGCTCTTACGGACTGTTTTCCTAAAAGTCGTCAGTATTGTTCAGAGACGCGGTCTCCAATTTCGACTGTAACGCTTTCTAGTATGTGGGCCTCTGTGTGGGAAGTGCAAGCTACTTGGCAAGTGTCTTATACTAGGAGTGTTACTTATGAAAGAAAACTGTTTCAAAGCAAGACTGGATGAAGCTAAATAAATTTTAACTTTGATAAAAGGATATTTTGGGCAAAATAATTTCAATGCCAGAAAGATGCTTCAAAATGGGATAGAAAGTGAGATTGTACTTTGATGGTGTGGAGGAAGCAAATGAGACTCACTGCAGGAGTCACTGAGGAAGAAGCAATCGGAGAAGCAAGATTAAGATGTCTCCCTTCAAGAAATGCAGTGTTGCTTGACATGTGGCAACTGGTTTAGAGTGTTCGTTAGGATATTCTTTCCTTGATGTAGTCTTTCCGTTGATTCTAATTGCTATGTCCATGTAAAACAAAATGTTTTGTAATTTTTATTAAAATAAGGTTTGTGGTTTGATTTATTTTGGGAATTCTCTGAAACTTTTAGTTGTTCTAATCTAAAAATTCTATATGCTTGTTTATTTATTCAAATATTATTTTATTTTCCTCAGTACAACTGTGTACTTTGTGTCCAAACCCTTGGTAATTCTATTTACTATACCCTACTGTTTATACTAAAGCTATTGATTTGTGTGCAACATATCTGAATTTTCTCATTATTAGTTTTGATAGTTTTTAGATTGATTCCTTTTCTCATTCTCTTTCTCTCTCTCTCTCTCTCCCTCACACACACACACACACACACACACACACAATGCTTCTCTGTCAGACATTCTTGTAGATACTGGAGATTTAAAAGTGAATATGAAAACAATGATGAGATACTACTACACACCTAGGAGAATGGCTAAAATAAAAAAAAAATGACAACATCAAAAACTGGCAAGGATATGGAACAACAGAAACTCTCATTCATGGCTGGTAAGAGGCCCAAAAAACTTTGGAAGAGAGTTGGTAGTTTCTAGATTTCTTGCAAAACTAAATATACTCCCAGCATATTATCCAGCAATTGCACTCCTTGGTATTTGCCCAAGTGAGTTGAAAATTTATGTTCACACAAAACTGCACACAAATGTTTATAGCACATTTATTCACAATTACCAATACTTAGAAGCAACTAAGATGTCCTTTAATAGATGAAGGGATCAACAAACGGTGGTATAACCATATAATGCAATATTTTTCAGCAATAACAGTAAATGACTTATCAAGTCACGAAAAGACGTGAGGAACCTTAAGTTCATATTGGTAAGTGAAAGAAGTGCATCTGAAAAGGATACATACTATATGATTCAGACTAATTGACATTTGGAAAAGGCAAAACTATGAAGACTCTAAAACGATCAGTGGTTGCTCTACGAGGGGGGCAGTGTAGGGGAGGAAGAGAGAGATGAATCAGTGGAACACAATAGAGTGTAATGATTCTGTATGATACCGTAACAGTGGATATGGATACATGCCATTATCCATAACTCAAAACTCATCCAATGCACAAACACAAAGAGCGAACCCTAATGTAAACTTTGGACTATGGCTAATAATGATTCAGCATTGGCTTATCATGGTAACAAATGCACCACACAAATGCAAGATGGCTTGCACTATTATAAGGTGTGTGCGGGAAGATATATGGGAATTTTTTGTACTTTATGTTTGATTTTTCCATAAGCCTAAAATTGCTGTAAAATAAGATCTACTAATTAAAAAAATATGAAAGACCAGTCCCCGCCCTCCTGGCACCTGCATTATGGTAAAAGGGGGTAAATAGTGAATAAAAATAAGTGAATACAGATGGTGATAAATGCTAGGAAGACTGAGGAAAGCACATACCCTCTCTTAATAGTTAATGGTTTGGCATTGGGCTGCGGACTTTTAAATGTCATGGTTAAAGACCTCTCTGACACATTTAAGCTGAATTAGAATCGGCTGTTGCTCAGAAAGAACATTTGTGTCAAGTTCTCCTCAAAACTGCATTTCCAACGTGAGTTTGAGCTTAAACATAACATTCTCTAAGTGGTCGTGCTGTTTCTTCACCTTCTCATTTCCAATTCCTGAAAGTCCAAGAGTGATCTTTTGAAAACATTAATTTGATTATAGCAGTTACCTGCTTTCAAATCTTTGCATGACTTCTCCCATAGAACATGGTACAGTCTTCCAGCATGATTTCTGAGGCCCTTTGCTAACTAGACTGTCCTTCCATTCCAACTTAATCTCACACACTGTTCCTTCTGCTCGGCTAAAATGCCATTCTCATTAAGTTCCCACCTGAATTCTTTTTTTCCCTTGAAATGCATCACACTCTCCATGACCTCGGGGCCTTTCCACATGCTAGTCCCTCTTTCAGTAATTATCTCTCAAGTGCTTTTTGCATTGGCCAGGATGGTCAGCACCTGGAGAAGATTTTAACAAAGCAAACAGTGATAAAATGCATGTCCTTCATTCTTCTGTCAAATATTCCCATGGCTCTCTCCCTCTTCAGATCTTTGGATCAAAAGTCCTTTCCACAGAGACCTTCCTTGGCCTCTCTGTGACATGCATCTCCTTTCTTGCTTTTGCCCCCTTAGACTTGTCATGATCAAACACATTATCAATTTTCTTACAATATTGTTAATGTTTGTATTTCTAACCAGAATGTAATCTTCATGAGGGCAGGCATTATTTTGTCCCTTTGGTTTACTGCTCTGTCTTCAGAGCTGAAGCAATTTCTTGTCCACAGTGATACTCGATAAATACTTGATGAGTGAGTGAACAAGAACATAAGGTGATATTTATAAAATGCCAACACTTTTTTTTTGGTTAAAATTATAAAGGGCTTTAATGGAAGTACGCATTGCCTTGTTTTAAGTTTTCTCTGAATATATTACAAATTATATCTTACAAATTTGTATTTTCTTTTCCTAGATGTATAAATGTTTTCTAAATATAGATACTGTTGTCCATTTACTGAAATATATTGGGGGCTCAATCTGAAGACTGTATTGAGGCAATTATTCTGTTCATCATTGAGGATGAGTAAAATTGTAGCTTGTAATATACTAAGGGACCCAGAGAAAATAGAATGGATGTATACTTTTTATTCCAAACCTACACTTCTGGAACTAGATTCTATCCTTTAAAACCTAAATAGAGGTTTCTATTTAGTTCTGCATAAAATGGTAAATATACATAATACATTGACTTACAATAAAATCATTTAAGACACTTTAGTGAAAATAGGACATTTTCTACATTGATTATTATAGGGAAGCTAGGTTTAATTAGTAATTTTATTATAAAATATTTTTGCTGCAATAGTCAGAGGCAGAATACTGGATTGGAGGCCATTGGTTGAACTCAGATGAAACCTATTCTAGTGTAATTTAAAGAAGGTAAATATATTGCAAGAACAGGGAGGAATTGATAGAATTAAAGGAAACCCTGAAAAGCCAGACCTTGGCTAGGACAAATAATACATCAGGATTTTTTTTTTTTTTTCACAGCAGGAAGTGGGTTCCAACCAACTTCTAACTGTGTTACTCTGGTAGAGGATTAGGCTTGGATTGAGGCTTAGGTCTACACCCCAGGGGAATTGTGATTGATCTGCTGGTCTGCTGGCCTAGAATGAGGGAGAAGCTTAGTGCTGCAGAGGAAAACAGAGGGCCATACTGACAAAGGAAGGACACATGTGGCCATCCAGCAAAATCTAAGGGGCCCATTGTGCTGATTGATTAAATAGGTTAAGGTAGGTAACTAATGCCAAGAAATCACTGAAAAGAGGAATACACTATCAATTCAAAGAATTTGTATTATGATGTCTAAAAAGCAAGGTTTTTTAAATTGTTTTTGTTTAGTTTGGTTTGGTTTGTATTTAGATGCCTGATAATTTTCAGAACTCAGCAGTGTTTGCAGGTCTAATAAAGCCTGAGATCACTCCCTGGAGTCCATTCAGACAAAAATTAGAGGACACAGCTTTACAATATTTTTGAGCTCTTGTTTGACAGGTAATATTGCACAGCTTGGCAAGAGGAAAATGATCTCTACTTGTTTCTCCTGAGAGATAGGTATAGAAAAGAAATAAAATATAAGGACTTATTTTTGTGAATGTGTAAATGAGCAATCCATTAAAATCCCAATGGAAATAAGCCTTCGTGGTGTTCATCTCTAAAACTTTGAAAGCTGGCGATTTTAGCAACCTTCCCACTGTTAATTCTCATGTTCTGAGTAAACGTAGTATTACTCTGCTTACATCTGTCATGCACAAGGTATTACTCTCATGTTTTGTAGGGTTTTTTTAAGTACATATATGGTTACAGGGAGAGAGAATTGTTCTCAGAGAAATAAAAAATCAAGTGAACCTGTCCCTATATTTATGGCACTTCCTCCCACTGTCTAGAGTTTATTTATGTGAATGTCTATGAAATGGTTTCCTTGGTAATGAAAAAGAGCCTGGATCTAAGCGGCTATATTGCAGGTTTACACTTTTAGACATCATTTGCTCTTAAAAATTAACTGTTCAATGGAATATTCAGTAAAAACATGTGAAAAACTATCACCGATTTTATTATAGAATTATATCTTGCTGATGTTTTTCCACTTGAACATCTTAGCATCTTGTTGCACCCTAGACACTTGTATAATTAGTTACAATTCAGGGGAATTTTTTATTTATTAGAGGTACCATTTTAGAAAGCTGTGGTAGGGAGGCAGCTCCCCTTTCCAAATTCATTTACAATTAATTGTAAAATTCTATAACATTTTCTGAATCACATCTAACACTCAAATGTTTAATGATCCCAAGACACAGGATAAACAAAACAAGATGTGACGTGCCTTCATGTGCCACACAGCCACAGGCAAAGGCAAAAATAAATGTCAGAGGTAACAAAATATTGACTAATTTTAATAGAATCAAAAATCTTGTCAACAGCAGCCAGTTATCAGTGTTTATTATGAAATAGTAGAAAAATGTCTTCATTCTGACGTCTAGCTTATCTATGTGGCCCTATTTCATATTAAAATTTTAAGTACTATCTCCTGCTGAGTTGATGTTTATCCATCCTTCACTTCTCTCTTTCATCCAGCTGTTCTTTTGACTCCCCCAGAAATCTTTTGTAACACTATGGTTATTATCTGAAATATTTGGTTTTAATGAAATGCTTTATGCAATGCCATCACTCCAGAAATCAATTTATGTCCCATTTATGAGACTATAAAAATACAGCCCGCTCCAGTACCTAACCAAAGGATGAAGAGAGGTTAGTGGGTAGAAAGAGATCATGGCAGCTGTAACTCCTTTGACACCTTAGCGATCATTTTGATACTTAAATTATTTTTCCTATCCAGCCTCTTAAGATCTCCATGCAATTCAGGTAGTGAGTAATAAAACAGTGTCAAGGTTCCTATCCTCCTGTTTTTCTGGACAGCTTCTCTAAAACATTATAATCACGTTTCCCTTGCCAGGGACACTGGAATGACACCTTCTCTGGTGTTTCTATGACATGGTCAGCTTCTCTGTCTACCCCCATCCCCTTCCATGGCATGCATTGCCATTGGCATGCCTGGACTAGCTAGATCAAAATTACCAAATCATTTTACCCTATTCTCTTCGTTCACTACTGCATTAAATGCTTGAATCACGAGCCTTGCTTTCTTTCTGTAGCATTCATTGCTCACATTATGTGCCCCTACTTTTTGAGATTAATCATAAAAAATTAAAAGAGGGAACAACCATCATTCAAATAAATATCTTTCCTGACTCTGGGTCTTTTTCTTTTTAATCTGTTGTATTGAAATTATGCTTTATTCTGACAAAGATATTCTCTCAACTTGCAAACACCCCTCCAGACTTGAAATCCCATGAAAGGATGCAGCATTTTCTTTATTTCCCAAATAATGGCTTTTGAGTTAGTGCACATAAAAGAAGATTCATTTTCTTTGATTCTATGAGATCTAAATGTTGAGGCAGATCTTACTTGCCATGATCTGGCAAAGCTTATTAGCTAATTTCCTTCTTCCATTCTTTCACTGACAAGCCAAATAAATAATAATTTAAAATCGTGGTGTATCCTGAGACATATTTCTACAGGTCTGCAAATTCTATGCATTGAGTTAAAAAGTGGTCACCTAGGTGATCTGGATTACTGTTTCATAATTTCCCTGAGAGTTATCTTGTATCTGAATTTTGCCAGTGCTCATGTTGGCAATGGGGTTTCAAACTATTATATTTCAAAAGATGGCCAGAGAGAGATTTTATGTAGTTTCTATCGGGAAGCATAGTTGAGTCTTAATACACACAGTTGATGAATATGCCAAAAACAAAAGAGTCTTGGCTAAGCAACCTGTTCCCTATTCAGGTCATGGAACTAACCATTCCCACTGGCTCATTACATGGATGTCTAACAACACATGAAGATTCATTTGCTTTGTTTCCTCTAAAGAGGTGATAACTGAGATCTGAGGAAAAGAGAGGACGAGAAGATTTAAACAGAGATCCCTAGTTGGAAAAGATCATTGATATGAAGCTGATAAAAGGCCAGTGCATTGGGCATGAAATGAGCTGGGTGGAAAATACTACCAGATAGACTGGAATATAAGCTGGGCTCAGTTTAAGCAGAGTCTCATAAGACAGTTTTCATTTTATCTCAGAGGATTAATAAGTGGAAGAAGACCTTTAAATATTAGAATATCCAATATACACCCCAAACCTCACTTTGCTATTGGGAGGGAAATGGATTGGAAAGCAGAGAGAGTGGAACCATGCACACTAGTAAAGAGGTGATTGCAGGGCTAAGAATGGATGAGATTTTGAGCTAGAAAGGTGACAGTGGAGCTATGAGAGTGGAAAGATTCCAGATACGTCATACAAAAAGAATTAAAAGGATGTACTGATAGATAAGAAGTTAGAATAAGACAAAGGGAGGAACAGAACATCTATACTTACAGTTTGAGTAACTCCCAGGAGAGACATAGCATAAAACCCAGGTGAGACAAAGTGGGGTATTATTAGGATTTAGGAAAGAAATTGAGGGCTCTATTTGGGACATGATGATGTTGAAATGTCTATAAGACAGGTTGGTAGAGATGTTGAATGAGTCTGAATTTCACTAAAAATGTCTGGGTTGGGCATATTAAATTTAAGAGTCATAAAGATATAAATGGTACTCATGGCATGTGAACGAATGGGTCGCAGAAGAGGACATGTGAGAAAAATGATGGGAAAACACGAGAACAACTGCTGAGGAACTCCAAATTTCAATGTTGGACCAAGAATGAAGAACAAGCGAAGAAACCAGAGAAAGGGACAATGAGGCAGAAGGGAAGCTGGGAAAATGTGGCATCATGAAAGTCAAGAGAGACGATTCCAAGAAGTGATTAGTGGTGTCAAAGGTTACTGTGAAGAGAAGTGAGGGCAAAAAATATGCCACTGGGCATGAACCATGCAGATCATAGAGATGCCTTTGTAAGAGCTTGCATGGGAGTCATATTAAGAGTTATGGGAAATGAGAAGCTGGAGAATATGGGTATAGAGAACGCTTTTTTTCAGACAAGTTGTAAGATGCAAAAGATGCTGGAGGGAAGATATGGTCTCATGAGAGCATATTCTTAGAATAAGACATAATAGAGTATACTTGGCTGTCTATGAATAATCCAGAAAAGAAAGAGAACAATGATGTAGGTCAGAAAAGAAATAACTGTAAGAATGAAATCCTTAAGGAAACTACAGAAGGTAAGACCCAGAGCCTGAGAGGGATTATTGACCAAAGTGTAAGAGATGTGTAATGCTGTAATTGGAGGGACTGGGAATTAATAAGGTTGTTAACTGAACGTGCGTGTGCTGACAGGGTGGGCTGGTAAATGTAGTCCTTTTTAAAGACAATAAGATAGAAGATAATATTAAAGAAACAATAAAGCATTTTCAAGAAATGTGGAAACCCTTTTGATGTTTTCGATCAAGCACTTAAAATGAATCTGCTCAGTTAGTTGTACGATTTTCTTGAGAAATGATCAGATATTTTTATGCAATGAAGGAAAAGGATGGTATGTGATTTCACCCAGGGTTGTTTTTTTAACTGAAGTATAAAGGAAAAAGAAGGAAGGAAAGAAATTAAAGCTTCTTCAGGAGAAAAATTACAAAAATTGAACATGAAGTGTGACTAGGGGAAAGGTAGATTTGAAAATAGTATGAGACTATTGATAGTAAAAAACTGATAGGATGAATAGATTGGGTATCTTGATACTGGTGAAAGAATTTTGTTTTAAAAAAATTATTTATCTATCTATTTTTAAATTCCAGTATAATTAATGTACAGTTTTAAGTTAGTTTCAGGTGTGCGATATAGTGATTCTATACATTACTCAGTTCTCATCATGATAAATGTAATCTTAATCCTTCACTTATTTCACCCATCCCCCCACCACCTCCCCTCTGGTAACCATCATTTTGTTCTCTGTAACTAACAGAGTGTTTTTTGGTTTGTCTCTTTTTTCCTTTGTTTTGTTTCTTAAATTCCACATATGAGTAAAATCATATGACATTTGTCCTTCTCTGACTGACTTATTTCACCTAGCATTACACTCTCTAGGTGCATCCATGGTGTTGCAAATAGCAAGTCTTCATTTTTTTATGGCTGAGTAATATTCCATTATGTGTGTGTGTGTGTGTGTGTGTGTGTGTGTATTACATCTTCATCCATTCATCTATGATGGATACTCAGGTTGCTTCCATATTTTGGCTATTGTAGATACTGCTGCAATAAACATAGTGGTACATGTATCTTTCTGAATACCCAGTCGTGGAATTACTGGATCATATAGTTATTCTATTTTTAATTTTTTGAGGAATCTCCATATTGTATCCCACAGTGGCTGCACTGGTTTGCATTCCCACCAGCAGTGCACTAGGGTTCCTTTTTCTCCACATCCTCATCAACACTTATTGTTTCTTATGTTGTTGATTTTAGCCATTCTGACAGGTGTGAGGTGATATCTAATTATAGTTTTCATTTGCATTCTCTGATGATGAGTGATGTTGAGCATCTTCTCCTGTGTCTGTTCCACATTTATATGTCTTCTTTGGATAAATATCTGTTCAAGTCATGTCTTCTACTCACTTTTTAATTGGATTATTTGTTTTCTGGTTATTGAGTTGTATAAATTCTTCATATACTTTGGATACCAACCCCTTATTGGATATATCATTTGCAAATATCTTCTCCCATTCAATAGGTTGTCCTTTTGTTCTGCTGATTGTTTTCTTTGCTGTGTAGAAGTCTTTATTTTGATATAGTCTTAATTTTCTTTTGTTTCCCTTGTCTCAGGAGACATATATAGAAAAATATTGCTGCAGCCAATGTCAAAGAAATTATTGCCTTTGTTCTCTTCTAGGATGTTTATGGTTTCAGGTCTCACATATAAGTCTTTAACCCATTTTGAGTTTATTTTTGTGTATGGTGTAAGAAAGTGGTCCAGTTTCATTCTTTTGCATGCTGCTGTCCAGTTTTCCCAACACCATTTGTTGAAGACTGTCTTTTTCTCATTGGATATTCTTTCCTGCTTTGTCAAAGATTAATTGACCTTGTAATTGTAGGTTTATTTCTGGGGTCCCTATTCTGTTCCATTGATCAATGTGTCTATTTTTTGCCAGTGCCATACTGTTTTGATTACTACAGCTGTGTAGTATATCTTGAAATGTGGCATTGTGATAACTCCAGTTTTGTTCTTTTTCAAGATTGCTTTGGCTATTTGGGTCTTTTGTGGTCCCATACAAATTTTAGGATTTTTTTTTTCTTTTTTAGTTCTGTGAAAAATGCTGATGGTATTTTGATAGGGATTGTGTTAAATGTGTACATTGCTTTGGGTAGTGTGACATTTTAATAATATTTGTTATCCCAATCCATGAGCATGGAATATCTTTTCATTGTGTCATCTTCAATTTTTTATAGTTTCAAAGTACAGGTCTTTCACCTCCTTGGTTCAGTTTATACCTAGGTAAACCTTATAATTTTTGGTGCAATTGCAAATGGGATTATTTTTTTTTTAATTTCTCTTTCTGCTGCTTCATCATTAGTGTATAGAAATACAACAGATTTCTGTATAGTGATTTTGTATCCTGTGAATTTACTGAATTCATTTATCAGTTCTGGTAGTTTTTTGGTGGGGTCTTTTGGATTTTCTATATATAGTATCATGTCATCTTCAATTAGTGGAAGTTTTACTTCTTTACCAATTTGGATGCTTTTTATTTCTTTTTCTGGCCTGATTGCATGGCTAGGACTTCCAATTTTATGTTGAATAAATGTGGTGAGAGTGAATATCATTGTCTTGTTCATGATCTTAGTGGGAATGTTTTCAGTTTTTCATTATTGAGTATGATGTGGGTTTTTCATAAAGAGCTTTTATTGTGTTGGGGTATGTTCCCTCTAAATCTACTTTATTGAGGGTTTTATCATGAATAAATGTACTTTGTCAAATACTTTTTCTCCATCTATTAAAATGGTCATATAATTTTATCCTTTTTCTTGTTGGTTTGATGTATCACATGGGTGGATTTGTGAATATTGAAGCACACTTGCATCCCAGGAATAAACCCCACTTGACCATGGTGAATGATATTTTTAATGTATTGTTGGATTCGATTTACTAATATTTTGTTGAGGATTTTTGCATCTATTTACATCAGAGATATTGACCTGTAGTTCTCTTTTTGGTAGTGTCTTTATCTGGTTTTGGTATCAGGATAATGCTTGCCTCACAGAATGAATGTGGAAGCTTCCCTTCCTCTTCTGTGTTTTGGAATAGTGTGAGAAGAATAGGTATTAACTCTTCTTTAAATATTTGGTAGAATTCACCTGCAAAGCCATCCGGTCCTAGACTTTTGTTTGTTGGGAATTTTTTGGTCACTGATTCTATTTCCTTGCTGGTAATCGGTCTGTTCAAATTTTCTATTTATCCCTGGTTCAGTTTTGGTAGGTTATATGTTTCTAGGAATTTATCCATTTCCTCTAGGTTGTCCAATCTACTGGCATATAATTTTTTAAATAATATTCTCATAATCTTTTATATTTTTGTCATGTTGTTTATTATTTCTCCTCTTTCATTTCTGATTTTGTTTATTGAATCTCCTCTCTCTCTCTCTCTCTCTTTGATGCATCTGGCTAAAGGTTTATCAATTTTGTTAAACGTTTCAAAGAAACAGCTTCTGGTTTCATTGATCTGTATTTATTATTTATTTATTTATTTATTTATTTATTTATTTATTTATTTTATTATTTATTTTAGTTTCTATACTGTTTATTTCTGTTCTCTTATTTCCTTCCTTCTACTGGTTTTGGGTCTTGTTTGTTCTTGTTTTTCTAGCTCTTTTAGTTGTAAGGTTAAGTTGTTTACTTGAGATTTTTCTAGCTTCTTGAAGTAAGCCTGTATTGCTATAATCTTCCCTCTCAGAACAGCTTTTGCTGCATTCCAAAGATTTTGGACCATTCTATAAGGTGAAAGCATTGTTGACAGGTGGATATAAGAACAAGTGAGTTAGAATGGTAAGAGGTGACAATAGAGGAATTGGATATTCAAATTAACATATTTTTGATGATAAAAGTACATATTATAGGGGCACCTGGGTAGCTCAGTCATTAAGTGTCTGCCTTTGGCTCAGGTCATGATCCCAGGGTCCTGGGATCGGGCCCCACATTGGGCTCCTCGCTCAGTGGGAAACCTGCTTGTCCCTCTCCCACTCCCCCTGCTTGTGTTCCCTCTCTTGCTGTGTCTCTCTCTGTCAAATAAGTAAATAAAAAATCTTTAAAAAAAAGTACATATTATAATTCTGGAAGCAAAACATAGAACTTAATGGAAATAAGTTATTTGACATCCAGAGTTGTAGAATGGAGAAGTGGCACATGATAAAGAAACATCCACATGAATTTTGGGCTCACCAAGAAACATTAGGAATCTGGAGACAGTCTCTAATACAAGGAGATGGCAAGGATGTTGGTATATAGCAGGATTAAGTAAGAGGGATAGTGTGCTTGAAGGCATGTGGCTTAAAGAGACAGGATTCTCCCTCCCTCTCCCCAGAGGAGGAGGAAGAGGAAGAAATTATTTAGAGACCATAACTGGGAGCAAAAAGTACATTTTCATATTATCTGTTCTTGTGGTGTGAAGGGGCATGTAAAAAAAAAAAAAAAGACCAAAAAGAAAACTCAGCTTTATGGAATGAAATCCAGTTTTCAGTTCACACCAAAAGGTAGGTGGAAATATCTTAAGATTGATTAAAAACATTGGGACCTTTACTAATAATAGTTAATATTTACATATATTTTCATATATAATTATCATAATCACCCAACAAGGTAGAAGCTATGATTGTCTCTATTTCACAGGTGAAGAACTCATAGCACTGAAACGTTGAGTAATGTTCCCAAGGTCATATATCTACTAAGCACTGGTGCCAGGATTCAAAATCAGTCCATTTGACTCCAGATTCTAAGTTAAAGTCCAGCTGGCCAAAAAAAGTGGAAGACTGGCTTTCATCTGGGAGTATACACTGCCAAAATAGGAAGATATTGAGAGTGATAATGGATAAGTATAAAGGTTATACTTAGGGCAATAATTGAAGTAATAAGGATGTGAGCCTTGATAGTTTGATCCTCAATTAGCAGAGAATGGATGCAATCAGTTCTATAACGGTGGCTGAAAATGCATTTCATTGTAGCCAGGATGCTTCTGGAATAGCTGTTCCATAAGTTACACATATGGGCAATTTAATCATGGAAACAGGGGCAAAATTTGTAGCGTACAGTAGACATTTTAATTCTCACCAATATCTGATTTTCCCTTCCTTTTTGACCATATGAGAAAGTATACTTCCAGCCTTCTTGTAGTTAGGTAGGGCTACATGACTAATTCTGTCTAAAGAGAAGTGAGAAGTAAGGATGTGTGTTCTCTAAGCTAAGGCGGTGAAAATACCCAGGCAACTTGCCAGGGTTTTTTTCTTCTAATGTCATGGCAAAAATGGAGGTCTCATGGTCAAATGACTTAGCAGCAAGATAGAAGTCACTGAGTTGCATGATGGTTGCTGCAGTGGAATGTGGCAGAAAGAACAGTTGCCCTCGAGTCATCTTCTTTGTCAGGGAATTCTTGTGTTAAGCCACTGATATAGTCTAAGTGAACCTGAAAACTGCAGAGAAGGGCTGGGAGAATGACATGGCAAAAGCACAAAGGTTGAAATGAGAAGTAGACCCTGTCTAATGGCAGTGGAAGAGATTTTTCTAGCTCAATCCTTCTAACTTCGTTTCTTTTCAGACCACAGGTTATGGTAATGGACATTGTAAGTTATGTTAATGGACATTGTAAGGACACATGCAATTTTTTTGTAAACTCTTGTTTTCATAAATTACCTCACATCTCCAGAAATTACAATTTGGGGAATGTTTTTTTTAAATCTTATTTTTTAGTGTGTTCAGTAGATATGTTAACTATAACCATTGCTCTTAATTATCCATTCTTAATTCAACTACATAAATTTATCTATTCAGAAAGATGATGAATGCAGGTGAGAAAGACATTAGAAAAGCTCACATTTTTATATATTTCTTTTTCAAGAGCTTCAAGCTACTTGAGGGAGCATTTCAATTCATCATCAATCCATGCATATATATTAACTGACTGAATTACTAGATCACAGAAATAAAGAATGCTAAATAGTTTGCTTCTTAAGGAGTTCTAGGGAACTGATTGCTGTCTAATGGTATGATCTTTGATTATGTCAAGAATAAAGTCATCCAGCACCACAATGGAACATATTCTTACCAATAAGTGTGTTTTTTTGATTGCCAATCACATAGTGATTAAATTTATAACTTCTAAGTTTTTTGATTGATCACACCAATACTTAATTTATAAGACCTTAGAGAAAAACACTCAAGGGCATACATGCCCCCTGATTTTTATGGCAACATTATCTACAATAGCCAACTTATGGAAACAGCCCAAATGTCTACTGACTAATGAATAGACAAAGAAGATGTAATATATATATATATATATATATATATATATATATATATATATATATA
>NC_058409.1:136612090-136643596 GCF_002201575.2 Neomonachus schauinslandi | reverse complement strand
ATATATATATATATATATATATATATATATATATATATATATATATAATGGAATATTACTCAGCCATTAAAAAGAAAGAAATCTTCCCATTTGCAATGATGTGGATAGAAGCTAGAGAGTATTATGCTAAATGAAATAAGTCAGTCAGGGAAAGACAAATACCATTTGATTTCACTCATATGTGGCATTTAAGAAACAAAACAAACAAGTGCAGGGGGAGAAAAAGAAAGATGGGGCAAACCAATAAACAGATCCTTAGCTATAGAGAATAAACTGTTGTTTACTAGAGGAAAGGTGGGGGAGAATGGGTTATATAAGTGATGGATATTAAGGAGGGCACTTGTGATGAGCACTGGGTGTTGTATGTAAGTGATGAATCACTATATTGTACACCTGAAACTAATATTACACTATATGTTAACTAGCTGGAATTTAAATAAAAACTTAAAAAAAATGAAAAAAAGTTTCCATTAGTTTTCATTAGAAAACAGTACAAGTCCATTTTGATGGCCACCAGTGTCTTTGATCTCACTCCACCTTCACCTCATAGCATCTCCCACATTTCACTCTGATCTTCAGACATATCTGGGTTTTCCAGATACTCCAAATCCTTTCCTACCTCAGATATTATGCTGCTTCCTGAGCCTAGAGTTATACAAGTGCTTGTCCAGTATTATAACACCCTGTTTATAATGCCTACAATTTTCAGAAGTTAGTCATTTGAAGCTTAATTCATTTGAAGCTAACTTATTTATTGCATATTTTTCCCATTAAAATGTAAGTTCAGTGAGTTCAGGAACCTCACTAGTCTTACTATTTTGTCTTTAGAGCCTAGCAAATTGTTTGACAGATGGTCAATCAATATTTCTTGAATGAATGAGTATTTATTTTCCAGGCAATGGCTCATAATGTGGATTACTGGGGATAGCATTTTTAAAAAGGATCATCAATTTCAGTTTACAATTTTTATTTTTAAAAATTAAAATTAAATAGATGCCTAACTTGTTACTTTTGTTTACATATATTTTTATTTTTTTATTGGTGTTGTGGATATTTTACTTTTATTTTTTTATTTTTTTTATTTTTTAAAGATTTTTTATTTATTTATTTGACAGAGAGAGACATAGCGAGAGTAGGAACACAAGCAGGGGGAGTGGGAGAGGGAGAAGCAGGCTTCCCGCGGAGCAGGGAGCCCGATGTGGGACTCGATCCCAGGACCCTGGGATCATGACCTGAGCCGAAGGCAGACACTTAACGACTGAGCCACCCAAGCGCCCGGATATTTTACTTTTAAAGTACCATTTTAGTAATATGCTGTCACTCATCCATTTACTGGATCTGTAGTAATACTGTTGTCAATAGCATTTACAAATGGGTAGAGTATAAAAAGATGAATCATGTACTACGCTGAGAATGCAATAAAATATTCTATATTTACCTTGCTCTTTTTCTAAAGGCAGCTAGGTATTTATGATATTTTCTAAAACCCTAATGAATACTAATGCTTTATTTTTCACCTTTTTATGACTTGTTAAAGTTGAATTTGAGCACAAGGTTTCTGTGTTAAATGAATAAAACAAATTACTGAAACTTAGAGGAAAAAGTCACTATATAAACATGTATGTGTAAAATGTATGTGTGTGCACATATATTTACTTTCAATCAGTGTGCATATGCACACATACATATAGATGAAGAAATGAAATTCAGGATATCAGAGGCTGATGAAATAGATGAGTTTTTAGGTCCTTGAAAACCTTGAAATATAGCATTTAGTGAGTTGGGTCTATTGTCTAAGAGTGACAAGAAGTCCCTGAGATCAAGGGGACATTTTCACTTCTTTGATTCAATTGAATCTATTTTAAAAACAGATTGAAATGCAACAAATTCACTCAACTGTATAGATGCCAGGCTCAGGGACAGGTAATGAGGATTCCCAGATGAAGGGAGCGTATGCCCTGTCCTGGGCTTTTTATAATCTCATCAGTGAGGTTACCATGGCAAACGAATATATACACAGTATCCCTAATATGAAGAACATTTAAGGTTCAGACCCAATAAATGAAAAGGTGTCCATGTGGAATTACTCTGCTCATGAAGTAGGGAAATGTTCTCAGAGAAGATTACCTAGTCCAGCAAAAATAAGTAATACTGATTTCATATATCCATTTGTTAATGAAAGGCACCTTTCTGTATTCAGACCTATCCATCAGTCTAGTCATTATTTTTCTAAGAATCTGAGGTTGTGATCATTAGTCCCTCCCCCAGTTCTGTTCAATGTCACCTGAAGGCTCAGTCTAATTGGTGAACTGTGGTGGATAGGTTAATCTAGCTGTACCAAAATCCATGTCCAGTGCCCTGGGGGGCTGAGTACAAGCCACACTGTAGTCTTTTGTTTTAATCTTCAGTGAATTACTTTGGCCCATGTGACAGCACTGCTGCTTGAATTTTCTCTTCCTTCTACTGTTCCTGCACTGGGACTAGAGATCTGTTATGATGAGGAATCCATTTGATTGGGTACAAATAGGCTTTCTAGGTCATGTCGGCTTTCTCCTTAATGACAACCCTATTTCCAGAACTTTTGCATCTACCGAATTCTGGAAACTGTGGGATAGTTCTAAAATGAAACAGCACTGCCAACTTACCCTGAGCATCTCTATCTCTAGAAAGGTCTATTTAACACTCCACAAAATCCTGTTGGTCCCATTTGAATGTCAAGTAAGAATTGACTACATGTAATTTCTTGGACAACTTGGATATCAAGTTCAAGGTTACCACACCATCCAAGACATTATTATGATGTATTGGTCTACATGATGCAAACAGTTGAATACTTCTAACCTTGGACTCTTAACTTTCTATTTTTTTCTTCCTCTGACCTGCCTCTGAGTTTGCAACATACCCAAGCAGCTGTGTATGCATGAGTGATACCAAGCATTCCAAAGGAATGCTTCAAGCTTTCTCAGCTAGGAAAAACCAGATTATTATTATTATTATTATTAAGTTCTTATTTATATTCCAGTTAGTTAACATATAACATAATATTAGTTTCAGGTGTAGAATTTAGTGATTCAGTGCCCATCACAACAAGTGCCCTCCTTAATATCCATCACTCATTTAACCCATCCCTTCACCCACCTCCCCCCACCAACAACCCTCAGTTTTTTCTCTATAGTTGAGTCTGTTTTCTGGTTTGCCTCTTTCTCTTCCTCCCCCATTCCCCAATGTACATGTGCTTTGTTTCTTAAATTCTACGTATGAGTGAAATCATATGGTATTTGTCTTTCTCTGACTGACTTATTTCACTTAGCATAATACTCTCTAGTTCTAGCCACATCATTGCAAATGGCAAGATTTCCTTCTTTTTATGGCCGATAAATATTCCATTTTATATATATATGTATATATATACATATATATATATACATCTTCCTTATCCGTTCATTAGTTGACAGACATTTAGGCTGTTTCCATAAGTTGGCTATTGTAGATAATGTTATAAACATCAGGGGGCATGTATCCTCTTGAATTAGTATTTTGGTATCTCCTTGGGTAAATACCTAAGTACTGCAACTGCTACATCATAGGGTAGTTCTATTTTTAACTCTTTGGGAACCTTCCACACTTGTTTTCCAGAGTGGCTACATCAGTTTGCATTCCCACCAACAGTGCAAAAGTATTTCTTCATCACATCCTTGCCAACACCTGTTGTTTCCTGTGTTGTTGATTTTAGCTATTCTGACAGGCATAAGATGAACTCTCATTGTAGTTTTGATTTGCATTTCCCTGATGATGAGTGATGCTGAGCATCTCTTCATGTGTCTGTTAGCCTTCTGCATGTCTTCTTTGGAAAAATGTCTAGCTATGTCTTCTGCCCATTTCTTAATTGGATTATTGATTTTGGAGTGTTGAGTTTGATAAGTTCTTTATGTGTTTTGGATACTAATCCTTTATCAGATATGTCACTTGCAAATATCTTCTCCCATTCGGTGGATTACCTTTTAGCTTTGTTGACTGTTTTCTTTGCTGTGCAGAAACTTTTTATTTTAATGGAGTCCCAATAGTTTATTTTTGCTTTTGTTTCTCTTGCCTCAGGAGACATATCTAGGAAGAAGTTGCTATGGTCAATATCAAAGAGGTTACTGCCTGTGTTCTCCTCTAGGGTTTTGATGGTTTCCTGTCTCACATTTAGGTCTTTGATTCATTTTGAATTTATTTTTTTGTATGGTGTAAGAAAGTGGTCCAGTTTCATTTTTTTGCATGTTGCTGTCCAATGTTCCCAATACTATTTTTTGAAGATACTATCTTTTTTCCATTGGATTTTTTTTCCTGCTTTGTTGAAGATGAGTTGACCATACATTTGTGGGTTCCTTTCTGGGTTTTCTATTCTGTTCCATTGATCTATGTGTCTATTTTTGTGCCAATACCATACTGTCTTGATCACTACAGCTTTGTAATATAACCTGAAGTCCAGAATTATGATGCCTCCAGCTTTGATTTTCTTTTTCAAGGTTGCTTTGGCTATTTGGGGTCTTTTGTGGTTCCATGCAAATTTTAGGATTGTTTGTCCTAGCTCTGTGAAAAATGCTGTTGGTGTTTTGATAGGGATTGCATTAAATGTGTAGATTTCTTTGGGTAGTATAGACATTTTAACAGTATTTTTTTTTCTTCCAATCTATGAGCATGGAATATTTTTCTATTTTTTGTGTCATCTTCAATTTCTCTCCTAAGTGTTTTATAGTTTTCAGAGTCCAGATCTTTTACTTCTTTGGTTAGGTTTATTCCTAAGTATCTTATGGTTTTTGGTGCAATTGTAAATGGGATCGAGTCCTTGATTTCTCTTTCTGCTGCTTCATTATTGGTGTATGGAACTGCAACAGACTTCTGTATATTGATTTTGTATCCTGCAACTTTACTGAATTTGTGTATCAGTCCTAGCAATATTTTGGTAGGGTCTTTCAGGTTTTCTACATAAAGTATCATGTTGTCTGCAAATAGTAAAAGTTCAACATCTTCCTTGCTGATTTGGGTGGTTTTAATCCTTTTAGTTGCCTGATTGCTGAGGCTAGGACTTCAGTAAAATTTATTCTAAAATGTCAAGCTATTTAAATAAATTATATGTTCAACATACTTTCAGTTTATTAACACACTAATAATGCTTAAATACAAAAGACGAGTTGCACACTTTGCTATAGTTAAAATAATAATCTGATTTTGGTATATTTGTATATCTTCTTGTGGACAGAGAAATCAATTAAGGTATGGGCAAGGTTTGTTTTGTTGGCTTACTTTTATTTTGTGTTGTTTTCTGGTTACCATATCCCAATATGTAATGTGTTGTGAGCATTAATGATGTTTTCAAATTCACATTAATATGCCTTCTTGTTAGTGAGAGAGTAACTAACCAAGGAATGGAAGAAACTGCATAAAATAGAAGAAAGGACAAAAAGACACTGAGCTTGCTATCATGATGTCATTTGGTCTTCTCCAACTACATTTCCTCACCCTGATGGCAGCAATTATTTCTGAAACAGCAGTTGAATCCAGTCAGCAATTTTGCCAACACTTACAGAATCAGCCTCATCTTGCCTCCCTCCCAGAGACATCGGTTCAGCCCCTCCTGAGAACTCTGAGTTTCAGCACCCAGGGGCCCCTCCTTTAAGTTTCTGAGCTTTTGTCATTGTTCCCTTGTTTTTTGAGCACAAGTGCTTGTGGTTATTTCTTAGAGTGGCAACCTCCATGATACCTACCTTAGCATTTTCATTTTACTCTTTACACTTAGTTAACAAGTCCTTATACTAATTCTCTCCATTCAAGTAGCTGATATGGTTTCAGTAAAATGCGTCCTCGTTGCTAAATACTCTCATACAAACAAAAATTTTTCTTTAGTTTTCAGGTTGATAATCCTGAGTTAAGAAGTGCTTAACCAATAAACCATGTGAGTTCTAAAATTCAGTGATTGTTAAAGACATATGATCAGGGACATGATAAAGACAGCAAATGATCAATGAAAATATTAGTGAAAATGTGAGAAATAATTGTCAAAGTGTAATGTAATCATCAAGTCCATTCTGTACCTATTTTGAACCAGAAATGGATTATAAACAGAAGTGATTATTTATAGGGAAGTGAAAGAGAAAAAGGAAAATTTTTGTGTGATGAAACTGGGGGAGTAGTCTTGGCATATGGTCCGTAGGAACAGAGTACAGATTTTGACCAGCTGAAGGCAACAGGAAACAGATGAGTGAAAAACATAATATCTTTTCAGAAAGATTTTTTATATATATGCCAGTAATATATCTACAGCATAATTAAAAAAAAAAAAAAAACCAGTTACCTATAGAGTCACCCTTGATATGCCACAGTATTTCTTATCACAGCAATACAGTTGCTCAAATTCAGAACCCAGAATGGATTTCTTACAAAAGTCTGGCACTAATGTCCCCACATCCATTGCTGTCAGTAGAATAATTGCACTGTCACTATTAGGAGGTTGTTATTGGCACATTGCTTTTATAATAGAGGAATTCCCACTTGTGACACCTCAGTTCTCTTAATGCCTTCATCTCCTCTGACAATAGGAGAAGAGTCACCATATAAGGTTAGGGGCCAGAGGTTACAAAACAAATGAAAACAAGCCAAAAAAAAAAAAAAAACAACAACAACAAACCCAGCCCCTTTCCTCTGAGAGCTCGAATCCAAATAAGGAAGACAGAAGCCAATTTAATAAAACTTGAAAATGCTCCCTAGGGAAGAAATAGGAGAAATCAGTACTAGAACGAGGTGGTCCATTACAGGGAATCCAGTACAGGGAATGACAGCGTGAGCATTGCCATTGTCATTCTCCTTCCAAATACGCCCTTATTTCTGGGGACAAACGGCATCTCTGACTCATCCCTCTCACTGTTGCAACTCACCGTGTGACGTTCATCTCTTCAAACTGTTTAGCGTTCAATGGGATAAGAAAGAACTAATTTGGGAAGTTTCATTCTGTCTTTTAGTTCAGGTCACTGGGGATGGAGGCTGAGTATTGAGGAACTCCATGGGATCATCCTCAGGCTTACACACTTCAAAGTGACTGTCACTAAATGTGTTTTTCCTCCTTTGACTATTAGGCAGGTAAAAACAACAATAGCAATTAAAAAAATGAAAACAAAAACACTGACAAGGAGAAATTTTTAGAAGGGGAACTCAGTCAGTTCATATGTGACTGCAAAGGAAAAACTTCACTTCTTCTTAGATGAGAATATGAAGGAAAATGAGCCTAATTTATTACATCAGAGACTTTTTTTTAATGTTGTTTTATTTCCCTCCACTGGGGTGGATGGTGTCATCACTTTTCTTATCATACTTTGCATCTTTTTCTGCCCTTATTCTTGAGTCAACTTTCTTGAGCCAACAGCTTAGGTTCATGCATAGCAAGGTCCATGTGTGGCCCAGCATGGTAGCCTCTGACCACTTGTGATCACTATAATTTAAGTTGAATTTAATTAAAATAAACTAATCAGTTTCTCCATGGCACTAGCTAACTTTCAAGTGTTCGATAGCCACATGTGGCTAGTGGTTACCTGTTAGACCACAGACTTCCATCATCTGCATGTTCTATAGGATATTCCCATCATCTCAAATGGTTCTATTAGACAGTGTAGACTCTAGAGCATCAACCCAATTACTGTTCTATAAAAGAGATTTTCTTCCATTTTTCCCTATGTACCTCCTGTGATGAAAGTTCGTGCTTGTAACAGTTTTGTTCCCAATTGCCACAACAATACTGTTGTGCAAGGGACAGAGGACTCATTGATGCCTCAGGCTGCATATTCAAGGCATGATAGCTGAAGGGTTACACTGTAGAAAGGCATACAAGGTGTTTCCAAAAGCCATGAAGCAGATTTGGGAGTTGTTTGTAGGGACTTACCTTATGAAGTAGTAGTGCCACCAAGTGTTGGGTGAAAGAGGTTCAAATTTTTGAAAGAAATTTGATGAAAATTCTGATTTAAAAGAATTAAAAGAATTAACCATGGTGGCCATTAAACCTGCATAGGTTTAGGTTTCAAAGCCTTATATACAATTATTCATTTATCATAGATTTTAGAACACCATAGGCATGGATATAATTACAAATAAAATCTATCTAGTATCTTTTTTTTTCTAGATAAAAGAGAGATACAGTATATCAACTTGAAACAACTTGATCATTTTTTCCTCCTCCACCTTGCCTCAAGATGTTTAGGCATTCTAATATGTCCAGTGTTAAACTGCAATGATGTATGGCATGCATCTCAGAAAGAATGAATTGTTTAAACAGGGGCATTGCCTCAGATTTTCTATATCTTTCTCGCTCTTCTTCATTCCCTACCCTCCAACCTCCCTTCCTCCCCACCTTGCAGATCACAGTCTGCCTCCCTGGAGATTTTCATCCAAAAGATGACGTGTATTTTATGTCTGGAAAAAATGTAGACATAAAAATGGTGTTTTAAAAAAAAATTCTGTGTTGTCTTTATCACAGATGAGGGAGGAAATGTCCACTGGTTTCTCCACCTTATTTATAACTGTAGCAAAAAACCTATTTTACTTGTCCTCCGTTGCCATGGTGACAAGCTTTCCCATTTCAACAGGTCAGTACAAGCTTTCGGTTTATATAAGGTCATGGGCAATTCATCTCAGCATTGCACAAACAAAAAACCAGCTCTTCTCTCCCGTTAAAAAAATTAATCTATCAAACCCCTGGAAGCACAATTAGTCCTGATCCCCATAATTTATTATCCTCATTCTTACGGCTTTGTGCTTATGTTCAAGTTCTTCAAAATAAAAGGTGTTGGTGAAATAGTCACCTTAACACTTCTGTGTTTTAAACTGGCCATTTTGCTGATGTAACTCCATTTATTTTATGATGAATATATTCAGCAAAGCTAGTATTTAATTAGACTTACGACTTAAAAAGTATAATATAGGTCAGATGGGAAAAAATCTGGCCAAGTATTAAGATATTTACTAGTGTATGGTTCTTACTGTTTACAGGCTACAAGTAGGTTGTTGGTTTTTTATTATGCCCAGTTAAAGAGAATAATGGAAATCATAATATTAATTGCGTGGATGGATGGTATGGTCAATTGGAATTCTTCTTTGGGAGAAAAAGATCTTGACTTGGGGTGATAGGGGAGAAGGAGTGAGAATCCTTATAATGAGAGGCAGAGGGAGGTTGTCCATTAGGTGAGAAATGTGATTTCTCTGATAAACAGAAACAATATCCGTATCACTGTTTCATTGGGAATAATTTATTCAATTTTTCAACTATTCTTAGAGTTGATAGGATTGTGAATTTTTAAATTTTTTCATGATTTACATAAGTTGTTACAATAGAGACTTGCTGTACATCTATGCCAGTATCTACTGAATATCCCTCTCTGCTGGTGTCATGCCTCTCTATCTTCTTGGCTTAGCTCAGAAACTTTCAAATTCTTTAGCCATTGGACTACCTTTTACATAAATATTAGACAGAATCCCACTATGTAATAGCAGAGATGCTGTGACTGGAATATGAGAAGTTAATGAATGGAGGCCTGCATCCTTTTAATCTACTCCACTTCGCTCCATCGAGGTGGCCCCAAGACAACTCTTTAGAACACTAGGGCTCTGAAAACACAATGGCAAAGAAGCACCAGTCTAATTGGAAAAACATAGACTTTGTCAGAGTTTGATTGAAACCCCTCTTCAACATTTAGAAATGTGTTAACCATGGATATAGCTTAAACTTGGTTATTCCCTGATAAATTTGAGATATGGGGATGTTGTACAGAATTAATGACATAGCTTAACTAGTGTTCCTAATACATGTAGATGTTTTTCAAGGCTTATATTTTCACCCTCTAAATTTCCCTTCCTACATTAGTGATTCTCACTCTGCCTGTGAAATCAGAATCACTTGTGGATCTTCTTTTAAATAGAAATGCCAGCTTCTTCTCAAAACCTACTGATGGAGGATCCTCAATACTTGGACCAATGAATCTGGTTGTAAAGCTGCACAGTTGGCTACTGTTGAGAATGACTGATCTGTTTTCTCTTATGTAACTACGATTTCTTCTCTATCCAAAGTCTATGTATCAGTTCTGACCCTTTCCCTAAGCCCTACTTGAAACATTTATTTGTGCATGGTAAATTGCATGATAACACAATCTCTTATAGCCAAAATATCTGGGTTCAAGTCTTGGTTCAACCTCTGAAAAGCTAACTAACATTGGACATATTGCTTCTTTGGGCTCCACCTGCCTCTTCTGAGAAATGGGTTTGTGGCAAGCAGCCAATGAGCACTAAATTAGTGCCCAGAACATAATAAGTAGTTGAAAATATTAATACTCATTATGAAAATTACTTGGATATTCTTCCTTATTATTTCATATCCATCCTTGAACTCATTTTTTCTTTTTTTAAAAACAAAAGAAAAAAAACCAACAAAAGTCAAACACAGTTTTCCTCTTAAATTTATGTAATTTTAAAATATGGCTATCTTTCTACAAGTAATCTAGATTCAAAACCTGAGGCATTTTATCCTTTCCTCTTTGGCTTCTATTTGCCATAAGAGATGTGTTCCTTTTTTTTTTTTTTAAGATTTTATTTATTTGAGAGAGAGAGAGAAAGAACACAAGCAGGGGTGAGGGGCAGAGGGAGAGGGACAAGCAGACTTCCCACTGAGCAGGGAGCCCGATGAGGGGCTCAATCCCAGGACCCTGGGATCATGACCTGAGCTGAAGGCAGATGCTTAACCGACTGAGTCACCCAGGTGCCCGAGATGTATTTTTTATTACCTAGCATCTATAACACAGAAATACCCTATTGACTGTGCTTTTTATCTTCAGTTCTGATTCTCTCTAAATAATATTCCCTAGGTACTATATTTTATTATTACCATGTGACTTCCTAGATCAAAGGACATTTAAGAGATTTCCAGTGCTTACCAAAGCACAAGTTCCTTAGCGTAGACTTCAAATACAATTTTAATGAAAGATTTGAAAAAGTGGTGAAAGCAGGTGAGCAACATAGATATTTGGTGGGCAATCTGAGATTACATATTTTATAAAGTTGTACCCCTTGACACTGCAGGACTGCATTAACAGGCTTCCTATGGCTGCAATAAATGAGAAATGTGTCTCGCTGATATATAATCAGAGTTGTTTTCACTTTTACCTATTACTTGAAACTTGCTTAATAATAACGTAAGCCTATTCAACACTTCTCCAATTATATTGTCACTAGATAGATAGAAATAGGTATTGTTTCAAATTCTATAAATTAATGATCCAATAATTTTGATTTCTGTTGAAATATTATACACTTTTTTCCTTTTTAATGGATTTATTGCCCTCAAAGATGAATGTCCAAATCTCTAGAGGGAATAATTAAACTTTTGTCTTTGAACATCTGCTGTACTTGGTATATCTTACTTTAGCATTTATGGCAATGCTGTGAATATAAGTGATACGGTAATTACCCTCTCCCACCCAACACAGTCAATGGTCTGACTCATAATAATCTTTGAAAAATTGTTTGCTAAATTAATGTGTGAATGAAAGGAAGAACAATCTTCACATTTTAATGAATGAGTAAACACAATTTAACTATTTGGTGTATTCTTTAGGGGAGGACACTAAAGTATTATTCTATATAGTTAATATAGGAAGTATAATGTTAAGATGAGTTTAGTCTTAATGCTACTGAGAAGTCTTTTTATTTTACTCTGAGTAATTTTTTTAAAGATTTTATTTATTTATTTTCGTAAGAGATAAAGAGAGAGAGCGAGCCTGCGCATGCATGAGTTGGGGGGGAGGGGCAGAGGGAGAGGGAGAAGCAGACTCCTTGCTGAGCAGGGGCCCTGATGTGGGACTCAATCCCAGGACCCTGGGATCATGACCTGAGCCAAAGGCAGACGCTTAACTGACTGAGCCACCCAGGTGCCCCAGTAATTTTTTTGTATACAAAAAATTCAAAGAATAAATATAAATACAGATAAATGTCCACCCTTTTCTAGATGATTTGAGATCTAATTAAAAGTCCCATGTAGAGGGCGCCTGGGTGGCTCAGTCATTAACGGTCTGCCTTCAGTTCAAGTTATGATCCCAGGGACCTGGGATCGAGCCCCACATCGAGCTCCCTGCTCAGTGGGAAGTTTGCTTCTCCCTCTCCCACTCCCCCTGCTTGTGTTCCCTCTCTCGCTGTGTCTCTCTCTGTCAAATAAATAAATAAATCTTAAAAAAAATAGTCCCATGTAGATTAAGTGCATCACACATTTTCTGTATGTATGTCTTACATGTGCAGAAATAGGCTCATTTACATATACATATACTTATAGGTATTTATATGTGTGTAATATGTATGATATACATACATTTTTATTATGATACAGATGATGGTAATGATGATGCGTATCATTATCCTAGACTGGACCAAAAAAAAATATTGCCTATTTTCTTCCTGTGTTTACATACGGAATTCTTACAGATACAAAGAATTCTGTTGCTATAAATATGGTATAAAATACACAGAGGTATCTCCTATACAATAGTACCTAAATGCAAATTAAAATATGTGTTTTTAAAGTCAGTACTATCTAAAACAGAGACAACTCCCTATCATTCTCCATTCTCTTACAAAGCTTACTTTATTCACTTTCTACTGCCTTACAAGATAGAATCTATTTTTAAACAAATTATTGAGTTATTATTGACATGCAATAACAAACACGTATGTCAAACAGAGTACCTATTGCATGATTTCATTTATATATATGGAATATAAATTCTAGTTCCCAGAGTGGACTATTTCAAGATATCTTTTCTCCGTGGTTATAAAAGAAAATAATTGTTATTTTGCTGTCTTAAAACATATTTTTTAAAAGTGTATTTTCAGATTTAGCGCATCTGAAAAAGAAGTTATTAATAACAGATACATAATATTTTTTCAAAGAGGGATCCAATAAAGAGGAGATAATATGATGTCTTTGTGCATTGGTAAGTGTATGTGTGCATATTTTTAATTACTCTCACATTTGAAATGTATTTACTTGGTAGACAGCCCTAGAGTGTCTTATTTGTGGGTTAGGAAAGCAAAACATATATTTAAAAAAAGTCATTAGTGGTGGTCAGATTCAAGGCGAGTAAGGTATTTTTGCTTATGGGCCTGTAAATTAGCTAAGAAATACCACTTCAACCCAGTATTAATCAAGGGCATTATCTGAAGGTTAGATTGTTAATAAATGCATGTCTATTTCTTTCTCTTTCCTTCTTGTGGGTGTTGGAGGAGATAATCAAGGACATGACCCATGGTTGACATATGACCTGGACCTGAGCAATCATATACTCCTCACCCCTTTGCCTGTCCTTGGAATGTCACTATGCCTTCTGGTCCCACAGCGGGGGCCTTTTCCAAGGACACAGCCTTCACAGAACAATGTGTTCTTGTGACTATCTGGACAGTATATGGAACTGAAGCCAGGTAAGGCCTTTACATAAACTTAAAATTCTGCCACGTGGGTGTGGAGATCTACTCATCTTGCAGCCACCCAAGAAAAGCCTCATAAGTAAGTTCCCTTCCTTGTTAAATACGTCACCTACCAATCTGGAATGGTCTGCCTCTTGCCTCCATCTCTCCCTGCCCTCCATGTACTGGGCCAGTTTCAGATTTTACCCAGAAAATTCACAAGGTTGCAATCCAGCAGTGTGTCTTCTCTTGCATTTCTTTTGTAACACAAAATCAAACTAACAAGAAAACTAAGCTATTTGAACTCAAGTTATTTTGTCATTAAAGCCTGTGCTTTTCACTTATATCAATCACAATATGCATCAATCTGTAATTAAATGTGGATTGAAATAAATGTCCAAAGTACAAAAATTAAGAGGGAGAATTTGTATGTGGAAGGGAGGCTTAGGAAATATCTCATAAATAATAGAAATATAGGGCTTTATAGCTAAAATAAAACATAAAGATCATATTCCACTTGTGCTTTAGCAGAGAATTATAGCTAATTCTAAAATGATTACCTGGAGCGCCTGGGTGGCTCAGTTGTTAAGCGTCTGCCTTCGGCCCAGGTCATGATCCCAGGGTCCTGGGATCGAGCCCCGTATTTGGCTCCCCACTCCGCTGGAAGCCTGCTTCTCCCTCTCCCACTCCCCCTGCTTGTGTTCCCTCTCTCGCTATCTCTCTCTCTGTCAAATAAATAAAATCTTTAAAAAATAAAATAAAATAAAATAAATAAATAAATAAATAAATAAAATAAAATGGTTACCTGCCCAGCACTCAGCTGAATTCCAAACTGAGATGGGTCTTCTACCCTCTTAGACATAAGTGGATGGACTACATAATTTTTATGAAAGGAACTTAGCCCTCCATCCAATTAAATATCAAAGCATATGATCTGTTTTGGCTCAGTAATGATGCTTTCTAAATTTATGCTATATTTATTTACACTTTGGAATTGTTGAAGCCCAATACCCATTAAGAGCTTACTTAAAAGAGATCTTTATGCAAGAGTTAAATACTATGTAGAATGAAGACAGTATAGATTAACAATTAAAAGGCTATACAGACCACTTAACTTTCTTTTCTTACTATATATAGATAAAATAGCTCAAAAGGGTAAATAGAATAAAATAAAATAATACCAAATAAATCTTTAGTAATAAATTTATGAATACTTAAAAATAAAAATAAAATAATATATATCTAATCATATATTTAATTAGAGATGGAAACTGAATTAAAACATAGTAACATTAGGCAGGCAGTGTTTGAGTTGATGTTTAATGCCAAGATATGATCTCTGGGCACGAGAAGAAAGGGTAGGACAAAAAAAAAGAAATTGGAAAATAATATTCTTTTAATGGGACAGGGAAGAATAAAATGACCAGCAGGCCAAAATATAACTTTTTTACAACTAAACAGAAATAAAAATGTTTCTATGTTGATGCAGTCATGAAAGAGTAAGGCATGGGAATTTATGATAGATTAAACCAACTCAGTATATATGCGTGTGATAAGTGAGAACAAAAATATATTAGGGTATCCGGAGAGTTTTCAACACAATTTTATATTCGATATGTATTAGAATCTTACCCCTTGCTAAAAGATGCTTAAATAGAAGTTCCATAATAAAAAGGGAATTTGAAATGTTTAATACATGTAACTTGGATTAGTATTCTAATTTAAAAAATACGAGATTAGATTTGGTAAATAATGCTTTTCTTGTACTTGAGCCGTACAGGCAAAGCACTGTCATGACTATCTATCATTTTTAAACAGGTCTTTTTTGGGGGCATATTTTGAAAAAATCTAACATGCTTGTCCTTTGCTCATCAATCCTTTATTTTTTTCTTTCAACTGTATTAACCAAATGACTTACAAGGATTCATTTTTTTAATTTTATGATGCCTTCAGTTGCTCACTTGATCTGAAGTGCTGACATTTAGGGAAAAAAAATCTAGTGAGTATAAAGATCTGATGATTAAGTTTCATAGTATGATTATGTTTAAATTAGTTATTTTAAACTACCAAAGAAGCCCCATATAAAGAAATATTTAGATTTC
This sequence comes from Neomonachus schauinslandi, assembly GCF_002201575.2. Taxonomy (NCBI): domain Eukaryota; kingdom Metazoa; phylum Chordata; class Mammalia; order Carnivora; family Phocidae; genus Neomonachus; species Neomonachus schauinslandi. The sequence goes on along the minus strand of NC_058409.1, from coordinate 136,628,024 downwards.
CAGCATGAATTGTGGACAAAAGTTTCAAGTATTACCTTTATATTATTCTAAATCATATTTGTTAAAAAAAAAACTGTAATCAAACTGAATATAGGAAGTTGTTAAACCCAAACTGTTAATTTTAGAACCAAAATCACTTGATTAAATCATTTACCCAGTAAAGAAAATGTAGACGTAGACAAATCCTACATAATTTTTTAAAACTAAGAGATATACTTTCTAAATATATGTTAGTTTTAGATGTTGTTGTTTTCAAATAGCTTGGGGCATTTGCCTTAATGACTCCTGCATAGTATATCATAACATCAGTAATGCTGAACATTAGGTCTCTTTACAGACATTTTTCCAGAATCCAAAACAATTTTCTTTTCTTTCCCTGCATATTTCCAGTGTTACTAGGTGTACTTAAGTTCCTACTTATAGGCTCTTGCTCAGAATTTTCTGAAAACACTTTCAAAACTTGATTTTGAACACTACTTGTTGCTAAAAAATGCTTTCAGGATGCACCTTGTCTCAATTAATAGTGGTTTTAGCTGAAAATGTGACACATATGGTATTAAGCATTAGTAACAATTAATTATCTCACTTAATGTAAGTTTTGTAGTTGGTATTTCCAGGTTGTTTCAGTGGCTAAGCAGTACCACCAAGACTGAAATTCTTTCCAGCCTTCTCCTTCAACATTCTAAGTATGTTGGCTTTTTTGTCTTCCTCGCTTGTGCTTCTGCACACTCCATGAGAAACGAGAAAGTAACGAGAAAGCTCCTGCCACTGCAGGTATCTCAATAGTATCCCAGGAAGACGTATTAGGAAGAGGTAGCATCAACAAGTTGTTGTCACAAACTGTTAATTGGTATTTTTTCACAATCAGAAAGCAAAAGACTTGGCTGACTTCTTACATCAAATTGATCAGATCTTTGTCATATATTCAATGCCTATGACGGAGGTCATACTCACCTCTCCTCCTGATTGCTGTCTAATTCATGGACAAATTCAGAGTTCAGTTATTAGAAAACAGGAAAATGCCCATTAGGTAAACAGTCATTGTCTCAACCTTTATCTCTTTTTCTAATATTTCTGGGTAGAAATTATGCGGTTCATGAGAAATGGAGCTCCTAACAGTTTTCCAAGGTCTTACTCCATTCGATGAAATTGGTTTGATTTTCTTTTAGCATGAATGGTATGAATTCTGTGAAATATAACAAAATACAAAATAAAAGGTAGAAAAAATACATTTGCATATTTGTTTACAAAGGAAGTAACCTGCCAATACAAAAACGGTGGTGTGGAAGAGCTGTTAGTTCAGCTTTAACCAATATAATCTAATATCTTGCCCTACATGATATGTCTTCTGGATGGATCTAGTAGGAGGACAGGAATTCTACTTGCTGTAAATTTATAGAGGGAGCTGCAGAATATCTTCCAAGGCAATAGTCATATGTTGGGTTTCCCTCAAGCAGGTCCTGAGATAAGGATTCTTGTAAAAGTAATTTACTAAGAAATGTTTCCAGGAAAAAACAAAACAAACGAACAGTAGGGGAGTAGGAAAATGGAAGCATAAATGGAAGGAAGTCAAGCAAGGTGGTAATCTCAAGTTGAGTCCCAGAGAGAAGTTTTGGTTCAATCCCACCTGAGAACTCGAGATGAAAGTCACCTGTCAGAGTTGTCCAGATCGGGGGAGGACAACTAGAGTTCTTAGCCCAATATACTCCCCATTTTTGATTAAGGAATGATCCCACAGGAGGAGGACATTTCCAGTCACTTTGGTTCTCAGTTCACCCAGGAATAGTGAGATTCAAGGACAACCTTCCAATAAAGCAAGGTAGGTGTTAGCTGTTGGAAGTGAAACGCAGGAGGAAGAAAATGTTGAAGACATCAATAGTATTAACAGATTGGGAATAGTATTAACAGAAATGGGAATAGTATTAACAGAAATGGGAATAGTATTAACAGATCTGTACAACACCTGGAAGTCATGAGGCAAGGATTGCTTGATTTCATACTCATTCCATAACTTGTCATTGTTGTACCTTGTACACACCTCTAATATTATTAATTGCTCACTGTGTCATATACTACTCTTTATACTATTTATTTATACTTATGTCTGCCTCTGCTGCCAGCCTGTAGGATATCTTTGATCACAAAGATGGTGTTTTAATTATTTAGAATCCCGGTTCTAGAAAAATGTTAAATACATATCAATCTCAGCAAATGCTTGTGAAAGAAGGCATAATTATGAATAAATAAATGGATAAACTAATGATGGAAACAATTTTAGAAAGTTTTCCTGAGATAAGCCAAGATACGGTTTTACACGAGAAATTGCCATAACCAGTCTCAAATTTTATAGTGAGTTCATGACTTATTCAGCTAACATTAGTGTCTACCCCATATAAAAAACATCCTGCTTGGTGCAACAACTTCAAACCTATTGGGATGAAAAAGCAGTGAGATGCTGACATAAAATTCATTTTCTCCTTATAATGCTTTTTAGTAAAATTTCCTATATTATTTGTACACCTTTAAATCCCCTCCTCACTTTATTGAATTTTATTGTTGGCAAGTGAAGAAAAAAAAAAAGAAAGACCTTACCTTATTCAGTTACAAATCATGTTTTAAATTATTATTTGCTAAGCTTTCACTGTAGTGACTAAAGGTTAGATAGACAAATCAGTGAAAGAAAATATAATGCATGTTTTAAAATATGAGCATGTATGTATATATTTTTATAATATATATATTTGTATGCATACACACAGATATGTAAATGTACATAGAGTAGGATTTTGCTTATTGGGAATAGATTGTTAATTAAATGATGTTAAAACAACCAACTATTTGGACAAAATCATAAAATTATTTCTCTTGACAATGCTTGCAAAATAAATTCTTAGGACATCTAAGAGTTACTTAAAAGTGAAAAAAAAAAAGACTTAGATGAATTAATATTTATGTTAATTTTTAAAATGACACCAAAAGGAAACCAGAGATATTTATAAATTTGAATTTACAAATTCTAAAACTTCAGTGTATGGAAGATAATTTTAAAACACAATAAAAAGAGTTTAATGACCTTAATTTATGAAGATATAATAATAATATTAATTAATAATAAACAGAACAAATAAACCACAAGACAGAAAGCTGCCATAAAGTGAAGATTGAAAGCAAAAGATACAAATAATTAAGAAGTATATAAAAATATCCTCGTTAACTAGAAAGTTTAAAAGAAAAGCTGCAATTTTAAGCAATATTGGAAATATATCTTTACATGTCAGACTGATAAATCAAATAAAAATCATAACTTCCATGATGAGTATGGCTATGGTGAAATAAATGAACGCATATCATGCTGTTGAAAATGTTTCTATGAGTCTTTAAAATTCCGCTTATTAATATTTTAGAAATGGCTTAATTTATCATTTGATCTAAAATTCCAAATCTGGGGCACCTGGGTGGCTCAGTCGGTTCAGCGTCTGCCTTCCACTTAGGTCATGATCCTGGAGTCCCAGGATCAAGCCCCACCCATGTCTGGCTCCCTGCTCAGCAGGGAGTCTGCTTCTCCCTCGCCCTCTGTCCCTCCCCTGCTCCTTCTCTCTCTGTCTCTCTCTCACTCACTCTCTCAAATAAATAAATAAAAATTAAAAAAAAATAAAATTCTAAATCTAAGAACTTCTAACAGGAAAATAATCAGAGGATTGTGCAGTATGTATCTGCAAGGACTTCACTGGAGCCTTATTCTTAACGGCAGGCAAATGGGGAAAATTATGACAATTGAAAATTGGTTAAAAAAAGCTACGTATACCTGCTGCCATTAAAATGATGTGTATGTTCATTATCATGGAAACAAATTGCTATTGTTAAATGAAAATACAGTTATAACTATAATATTCTTTTGTATATAAGCTCATGAGAAAGTTTCATGAAAAACTCATACCAAAATATCAATGGTGCTTTTCTTTGGTGGGTAGGGTGATTTCTATTTATACATTCTTTGCTTACCTGTTACATTTTTATATTTCTACAGAGAACTTCCATTACCATTAATAATTGAATAAAAATAATGATATAGGGAAAATATCCTATAAACAAAGAGCTATTTATTTGAATCCTGCCCTTAAACATAGGCCAGTCCAGGTGAGGACTAAAGCTACCAGGAGCCATATAAAGTTCTTGAAGCTTTAGATGAACTAAGCAGGGACATTTTGCAAGGCTGTCCAAAGTAGCATTGCAAAATTTAAAAACCGACATCGATACAAAGAAATAAGCAACCACATTTTAAAAAATGCCTTGCCCTACCATCCCCTTTTCTCTTGCTCATCTTTTAGACCTTATTGTCATTTGCAAAGAAAAAAAAAAATTCCTGCCGACTACTCCATCCATTATGTGGTGTCTAGTTATTTTCTCTCAGTTTGGCTTTTAACCTTTTGTAGTATTTACTATAGCTTGCAATGATTTTCTCTGGTATACTTTCTCTTTTCTTTCTCGGCCTAATTTTTTTCTTTTCCTTTTTAATTTCTCTGCTCCTATCTCAGTTTCTAGAAGTCAGAGAAATGTATCCATCCTGTTCATTGTGTATGGAACAAATAGCTTGATGTCTACTCCATAGTAGGAATTATGTGCATATTTTTTGGATTAATAATGGAAATGATGGCTTAGTACATAAATGAAGTCAAAATGGGAAGAAAGGTCAAAGGGAATAAAGAGATAAAATTGGTGTCTGAGGAAGTACAATTATGAGAAACAATTCAATATAAAATGTTCATTACCAAAAGAATAAAACCACAAACATCGGGGCACTTAGCCTCCATAGAATCCAGTGAATTTTACATGGAAGTTTGTCAATTTAAAGGAACTCATCAACCCGGGGACAGAACCAAGCAACTGTACATAGAGTAAAACCACCTGGTTAAGTGGCAGGATTAGATCATGGGAGAAGTTTTTGGATATATACAAAGCTGGAATACAATTCCTTTGTAAGTCTTTCTTGGTAACCATCACCTCTGAAAGTCTAATATGTTTTTAAAAATAAAGTTAAGACAAAGTATTTTCCAGAACACAAAATAATAAATCTAATATTTTGTCATATGTTTGATGAAATATTTCTTTATATTCCGAATTTGTGATACGGTTCCTAAGACTGGTACCATAAATTGTGGTAATTGAAAGATTTATAACTGATATAATTAAAAGATATCATCAATATAATTAAAAGACATGTACATTTATTAGTTAATCATGATGGTTTCTTTTTCTTTAATTAATGTGTTGAACTCTTTAGGATGTAAATCTTAACCTTAAATTCCTGATATAATCCCAACTTTGTCTTTGTTTTGATCTGTTTTCTTCATTGTTAGTGCCTTTTAAAATGAGCTTACTTCTAAGTGTAATACTATAAAACTGCTATCACACAAACACAAATTTAATATAACATATTACTTATAGAAACTTTCCTAGAGACTGCAGATCACGTGTGAAGAATTACTCATCAATTGACTATTGGTAAAATAAAAACAACTTGTGTGGAATTTTAATGAAGAACATAACCATCAAAAAGATCGATTCAAGGGTATAGCTTTGAATCAAGGTGGTCTTTTGGCATCCTACTATCTCAAAGAAAGACAGAGTATCCTCAAATACAGAAGATCTTGTAAATGCCTACTAATTTTTCAATTTTGTAAAATGTCAATGTGAAGTAAACTAATAATACACAAGACAATGGTAAAGAGTAATTTATGCAACTCAAACAAGAAAATGGGCACCACTAGGAAAATCTTATTCATTATGTCTTTTGCATGTCATGTCTTAGGTATTTTTTTTTAAAGAGTGTCACCTTCTGAACATCAACGTCAAAGACAAATGACTTTATTCACTTGAAAATTAACATTTATCCATGTGGAAAGAAGAGAAAATTCTATTAATTTGTAGACACTGGTATTGGTATAATTTTATAAGATAAACTTTTAAGATGAACTTTTAAACGTCCAACACTTTTCCCTAGAAAACTATGAATTTATTTTAACAAAATCAGTTTATATATTTGCTTTGAAAATATATCCATTATTTGAAACATTCTTGTCTCCCTTTTTTTTGAAAATCTTGTCACTTCTTTTGCCTTAGCTTAATTTAAAATCTGTGCTTGTTAGTTCTCCGAACATTATACAACCAATTCCTAACCCCCTTGGGTTTTTAGTATTCTTTTCCCCCCAGTCTTCTGTGTTATTTTCTCCAGCAATGAATACACTGGTGGGCTGCCTTTCCTTTAATTACTGACCTTGAACTGTGGAATGCATTAGAGAATGAGTGGAAAGCTTATGTGCCTGAAATGTTGCACAGCTGTCATTTTCTTTAGGATAAATTAATGAGCATTGCTGTTTAGACACCTGGGTTACAGTTCCCGCTCTGTAACCAACTAGCTGAGTGACATTGATCTAAGCCCACGTGGGACCTCAGGGCCTTCATCTCTGCATTAAAGATTTGTACTAAATTATCTCTAAGATCCTTAAATGTTTAATGGTTTTATCAACTTCATTCATTTTTTTAGCTTTCTATCATTTGTCTGCCTTGTGGGTGTTGACACCTCCATTTCTGTGTAAATAGTATACAAGATAATAAATAAAGCTCAAATTTATAATTTTGGCTGCTCAGGGAATTATATGGTAAATAGCACTGAATGTGGAGAATATTGAAATAAATGGATAAGTTAGCCTTTGTATTATCAGTGGATTTCATTTATCAAGGCCAATTCCCGCTCGTAATGCCAAATCTCAGCTGTGACATTAGATACATATATTGGCTCAGTTTATGATTTCCTCCCTAACTGTAAGAACTAAATTAGCAATATGAGAATCAAGATCTTTGTTTTTAATTTAGGTATTGAAGAGAAAGAAAATTACAACCTTTGTCTCACCTCCATATATATATATATATATGTGTGTGTGTGTGTAACCTTTGCATTTTGTGTACTTACGTTAGCACTTAACAGCATCCCATGTTGATTGTCTAATTGCTTCTCATCTCCCTCAACTAGACTGAAAACATTCACAGTAGGGACTGTTTCTTATAAATCTTTGTTTCCTTAATGTCTAGAGGAGTGTCTAGCTCAAACTGGGGGCTTAAGAAATGTTTATTGAATGGATGAATGAAAATCCACTTCATAAAATAACTCAGTGACACAATCTCAATCTTATATCAAATGCACATAGTGAAAATATACTTGATGCCAGCTTGATTTTTTAGTTTGCCATATTTGTGTAAATAAGCAAATTTGTGTAAATACCTTTACTGATAAGGTAAATATTAATAACGGTAGTTTTAATAAAAATTAGCAAACCCTTTTATAGCCCTTACTACACATGCCAGGTACTGTTCCAAGTGAATTAATATATATATTAGCGCTATGATTTTGCCACACATCTTATGAGGTAGGTGTCATTGTCATCCTCATTTGACATACAATGAAAATGAAACACAGGGAAGCTGTATTATCTACTCAAGGTTGTACGTCTCATGAGTGATGGAGCCAGAGTTTGAATTGAACCCTTCACAATCTGGACTGCTCATCCCTCTCACTCAGTGAAAAGATATTTAAGTAAAATGAGAAAATAAGATGTCTTGTGATTTCATAAATTCTTCTTTTATTTTTTAGCATTACTATGTGGCAGGCACTGCTGGTGCAGTCTTTGGGAGCACAAAGGGGGAGAGACATGCTTTGCACTCGTGGGAAGCTAGTAGACCAATAAAGGGACAGTCAGGGCACATGTCATGATGAGTGATCTGCTATAATAGAGGAATGTGCAAATGTTAATGTAAACATAGGCTAAAGGCCCATAAGTTGGTTTGGAAGAGACAATGAAAGTTTCACAGAGTGATTGACATTAGAACTGACTCTTTTTTTAAAGATTTTATTTATTTATTTGAGAGAGAGAGAGAGAGCATGAGTTCATGTTTCCAGAAATAAGTCATATAAAAAAATGGACACCCTGCTAATTTTTGCTTCTTTGGTGTATGCTGTTGCCTCTAAACCACAGAGTTTACTGGTCTGAGAGACTGGAGCAGTATCTTATTCATTTTTATGTTCCATTTTAAAATCCAACAAATGTTTAATTCATAGATGGCATTCAATAAATGTTTTTAAAGTGAAATAAATTTTTTTTAAAGATTTTATTTATTTATTTGACAGAGAGAGAGAGACAGCGAGAGAGGGAACACAAGCAGGGGGAGTGGGAGAGGGAGAAGCGGGCTTCCCACGGAGCAGGGAGCCCAACCAATGCAGGGCTCGATCCCAGGACCCTGAGATCATTACCTGAGCTGAAGGCAGACGCTTAACGACTGAGCCACCCAGGCGCCCAAAAGTGAAATAAATTTAAAGGCAAGATATATCATGAGAGGATCACATGCTAAGTAAATAATTCAGTGATGAGGTTGTCCCCAGAAAGCATTAACCAAAAAATCTGAGTAGGTGAAGTCACTGTAGCTACGGCCGTTGCTGGCTGGTACCGAGGCCAGTGAGAATAGTACTCATTTTGGAAGCATGAGGTTTAAATGGGGAACACAGATTCTGAATTCAGGTATGACTGAAAGTGAATTTTCTTTGTTACCCTTTCAAATTTGGACAATTTAAATAAATCACTAAGCGTCTGTCTCTCCAGTTGTAAAATTTAACAATAAGAGTATCTACATCAGAGACTTGACATACTTCCTTCCCAAGACAGCTTATTTCAAATGTAGGTACTTGTGCTCCTAAATTATTTCCATAATTGAATTTCATAATCACTTTGTAATTTAATTTAATTATTTTATTTTATTTTATTATTTTTTTAAGATTTATTTATTTATTTGAGAGAGTGAGAATGAGAGAATGAGAGAGAGAGAGAGTACATGAGAGGGGGGAGGGTTAGAGGGAGAAGCAGGCTCCTCGCCAAGCAGGGACCCCGATGCAGGACTCGATCCCGGGACTCCAGGATCATGACCTGAGCCGAAGGCAGTCGCTCAACCAACTGAGCCACCCAGGCGCCCTAATTTAATAATTTTAAATTGATACATAAGTTTGATAACAAAAATAGTAGAGGAGGATATTAAATAAAAAGTGAAAGTCTCCTTTTCTTTGCCCAAACTGTCTCAACCCCAATCTTCAGGGGGTTTCAATTTTAAACATTTTTTTTTCTAATGATTCTCTTCTAATGATTTCATACTGGTTTCCTTGTAGCCTTGAGTTTCTGCAGAGTTCTTCAAAGATATTCAAGGAAGACATGGAGAGAAGATGACAGAAGTTCTATTTATAGCCATGCTATATGTTGGCTTTCTAGATTATGTTTGGGTTGAAGAATGTGTTCTACTAAAAAACTGGAAAATTGCTTTATCATATTTTCCTTATTATTTTATGAAATAATAAGGAAATTCTAGGGATGTATTTTTTTCTAATGATTCTCTTTCTAATATGCTTTCCTAAGTAATGTCTGCATTTTATGATTTATTAATTTTTAACAATATTGATTGCCTCCATTTATTAAACATGAAAACTGACTTCTGCCCTACTTTTACTCCCTGATAGTTAACATATTTACTTTTAGTTGGTTAGATTTGTTCATCTACTTAATGTACTTGACCCTCTACTTCCTTTATTCATCAGTATTTGACGTTATATCATGACTTGTCTCTAGGTAAGATGAAGTATTCCTGTGTTATCTCTTTTTCTCCTTCTTCCAACTTCTGTCCTCCATACCATTATTTTTGTATTGTCAAGCTTTAAAATACTCTGTTCTACAATAGCCTTCTGTGGTTGTCAATCGACTGAATCAACTTGCTGACTAAGTGTGGAAAATGGATGCATGTTAGACATTCTCACTGTACTTCTCATGGTATAAGATCTCTCATTTTGTAACATGTTTTGTTTTCCATTAGATAATGGGCTACTGAAGATCAGAAATAATCTGGGGTGCCTGGCTGGCTCAGTCAGTAGAATGTGCACCTCTTGATCTCAGGTTGTGAGTTCAAGCCCCATGTTGAGTGTAGAGGTTACTTAAAAATAAATCTTTAAAATAAAAGAAAGAATCTAAGTTTATTTTCATTAATATCACTACTATTTGGCACAGTAACTGTTTTCTACAAAACACTGAAACAAATGACTAGGATGGCAGTCACTATTGATAAGGTCAAGTAGTAGGACACAAGGCTCTGATCATGTAATGACTTAGGGCTTAGTCCTGGACACACCAGTAAAAAACAAAACAGGATAACTGGGTTATTTAGTGGCTTATTAAGTCAGAGAAGTGTTGACAGATAATAAGGCTGAGCCAATTGATTGGAATTGGTGTGGTAGATGGTTCAAAGAGGAGGCTTGTTTCCAAGGCAAAGTAGAGAGAGGATAGTATCCAGCATTGGATGCCAGGTCAGACCAGACACAGCAGCAATGCGGACAGATGCTGGGTCTCTTAATCCAGCTGAACCACTACTCTAATGCTCCCTGCTCACAGGCAGGAGGGACTGGAAGCTTCAGGGGGGCATGAAGTTCTACTGGTAGTTTCAGCAATTCAGCTGTGAGGAGCGTATGGAAAAAGAGTAAGGCAAGTCATTGAAAAGCAAGTGATTTTTTTCTCTGTGAAATAAAAATGCATTCTATTTTAGTACTGATATGTTTTCACAACTTGCATACACAGCAAGGTTTCATTAAAAAATATTACTTTAATATAAAAATTGTTGCAGTGCTAAATAGGCATAATTATATGAAAATTTTATTTTAAGATGTTCCTGCTCTTTTTCTCTAAAACTTCAGTAAATTGCCACATAGATTAAAGTAATAAAAGATTTCAAATTATTTTAATTTCATTTTTATTGTTTTTCATTGGGAGATGAACAAAAACATCTTTCTACTGCTCATCATATATGTCCATTGTCATTATATAATGAATTTCACAATGTTGTGATTTAAGTTATAATTTTAATTATATTCATAAATAAAATACATTAAAACTCAGCATTTTTAAGTAAAATAAACTTCAAAATATGTGTATCAGTATGTGTCTATGTGATAATAAATATATAAAATAATTTTTCTCCAAATAACAATTACCAAGAGAGATTAAAACATATCCTTTTGTGAGTGTCTAGCATACAATGAACTGATCTCACAAGATTGTATATTTCATTGCAAGTATGAAAATAGGGGTTGCTTTATACTAGCTACTGATGCACCCTGACATCAGAGTTCTGTGTTCCTGCCTGTTTTTGCTCTACCCTGCTGTAAGTACAAGACCCAAAGGCTCCGAATTTTCCATTTTCACTTAATTATGTCCTCAAACATTCATTTTAAAAATCATTTATTCCATGCATGCTAGATCACCAGGGTTCAGCTTCTCTTATTTCATTTTTGACCTCTGTTTCCTTCTCCGAGTAGTGGTCTTCTCAAGCTGCCAGCTCACATATTTCCAGTTTGGTAAATCAGATAGGAAAAAAAAAATGCATCTCTTTGAACAATTTCAACATGTCTAAGCATCATGTCTCACTTCTTGGCTTAGGCCACCCCTTAGTCCATTACTGCATCTGTGGGGCAAGGGTATGACGAAAGGGAGCAGGGTAGAAGATGTGCTGTCTCCTACTCTGTGGGTCATAGGTCCACTCCCATGTCCAGAAGGGAGGCATGACCATGCCTAAACCACATGCACTCAGAGAAAGGGGGAAGTTGTTTCTTAAAGGGAAGTCAAGATGCTGCTGCCAGAAGGAAGTGGGTGGATCCTGGACCACTACCCAAACTCACAGATGTCCACAGCATTGAATATGTACCCTGAAGTTAGAATTTGGCTCTTAAGTCTTTATTAATATGGGCTTTAATAATATAGAATTGATGCTAACCCAGGCATATCTCTATAAAAGTACACATTAATAGTGTAACCATAACTTCAGGTTAATATGTACATTACCTAAACATTCACACTGTTTTAAACATTCTCAAAGCAGATGATAAAATTGATGAGCCAATCACAAATACATCTCTGCATCAATCTTACTTAGTCATCAAACTAGATAAACTGAAACCACTTTTTTCTAGGTTATACTTTTTACCTTAAATAAGTTAGACTTAATATATGAAGCTTTAGTCAAATATGAAACTAATACAATTGATTAAACAACTTCAATGATTTGGACTAATGGTTAAAGGCACAGACTGTATCCAAATCTTGGCTTGATTACTTACCAGCTGTGTAATCTGGAGCCAGTTACTTAACCTTTCTTTTCTTCACTTACCTAACCTAACTTGTAAAATGGGGCTTCTATTATAACAGTACCTGCTTCATAAAAATGTTGTGAGAAGTAATAGGGGTAATACATATAAAGTGCTTAGAACGCTACCTGACATCTAGTAAGTGGTAGATCAGTATTCGACTTTCTTATTACTATTACTCTGACAAAATAGGTACTGAACACATTTCCATTCTTGGAATCTATAAGATAAGCTTTATAAATATTCTGATAAATATTCTAAGAAATATGTATTTTCTTTTTATCACTGTAGAAATTATTTAGCAAAGTTGAGCAATTTGCCAGAAGTCAGACATCTTATAAGTGGCAAAGCCAAAATTTGAAGCCAATATTCTCTGATTTGTGGTCTTACCAATTAGGACATTCTGCCTTTGAAATTAATATAGTGTTATGTAATCTCTATCAAGTCCCCTTAAATACAGAAATATATTCTAGCTATCTTAGTACATTCCTTAATCTGATTTTTTATCACAGAACTATTTTTTTTCTTGAAACAGTAAAAATTTCAAGTTAAAAGGCTCAGCTATTTAATGACGCAAAATCTTAACACTGAGTGCATGAGAAAGCATCATAACAGTAAAAACACACTGGAATGTTACCAGTGTTCACCTCTGGTTGGTGAGATTATTTCTTTTTTATAAATATATATATTTTTCAATCATAGGAGAAAGCAGCAGATGATTGAAAGAAAAGTGAGTGGGAAGGGAGCGTGGCCATGAAGGTGTGTGATGGCTTCTAGCACTGGAACACTGATATGCAGAGCTAAGGCCTTTCCCTTCGGAGCCAGTAAATTCCCTAAAAATTAGCCAGAGTCAAAGATAGAAGTCAGGGCGCCTGGGTGGCTCAGTTGGTTAAGCGACTGCCTTCAGCTCAGGTCATGATCCTGGAGTCCCGGGATCGAGTCCCACATCAGGCTCCCTGCTCAGCAGGGAGTCTGCTTCTCCCTCTGACCCTCCTCCCTCTCATGTTCTCTGTCTCTCATTCTCTCTCTCACAAATAAATAAAATCTTAAAAAATAAAAAATAATTAAAAAAAAGATAGAAGTCAAATTCTTAGGATCCAAGTGAATCACTTTAGAAAAAAAAAATGTTTTTGCCTATTTAACACAAGAACGTTCTTTATATTTGCTGTTAGAAGCTTTCTCCTTTTGGAGCTTCAAAATCTTCTCATGACTACTTGAGGTGTTATCTCATATACAGGAAATTCTTTAAAGGAAAGAATCCTGTGAATTTCTATTGCCAGGATATGTAAATAACACACACACACACATACACACACACACGCACACACACACTCATTGATGGGATGGAGAGTGGACAGCTTGGCAGATCGGAACAGCTTGTATAGGGGTGGCCTTATATCTCAAGTCAAGGCTGCTCAAGTGGTAAAGAAGACAAACATGGAAAACAGATTGTGAAATCTAAGCACCAGGGAGAAGAATTTTTCACAAAGGGAATAAAATCAATTATCCAGCTTATGGTTGCTGACTTGGAAAGAACATTAAAAATTAACTATCCCAATATTTTCATTTTAAAAATGAGGAAAAAAAGGATCAAGTTAAATGACCTCTTCAAGGTCACACTGAATAGAAAGGGCTAAAGCTTAGGTCGCTAGCATTGGGAGTCTTTATCAATGCATTTGGCTCCACTGAATTTAAGTATGAAATAAACACGTCTTTGTTGGAAAGTAATACTTATGTAGTTCAGTAAGTGGGATTAAAAGGAAAAAAATTATTATTTAAATTTTTTTAAATAAAAGCTAGATTCTTATCAGAAAGGACTTAGTTTTTTATAATAATCATGTCTATTGTTATATTGTTATTTGTACTTGTCTATCCTTTTTTTTTAGAGAGAGAGATTGAGAGCACACTTGGTTGGGGGGGGTTGCAGAGAAAGTGTGAGAGAGAATCTTAAGCAGGCTCTACACCCAGTGGAGAGCCCAACACAGGGGCCCTAGGTGAGCCTGATGCAGGGCTCCATCTCAGGACCCTGAAATCATGACCCTGAGATCATGGACCCTGATATCATGACTGAGCTGAAACCAAGAGTCATATGCTTAACCGACTGAGCCACCCAGGTACCCCTGTACTTTGTCTATCCTGATGGCAACCAACTGTGATGCATTTTTGCTTTCATATAAAGTAAGCATTCTAAAATCAAGAATATTTTCTCTAATTTAGAATAGAATTTAGGAAACTTCCAGTTGAGCAAAGAACATAATTTCTTCCTTTAATGGTATAGATACTAGTGTTAGTAAATGCTATAGTATAAGTAGATACTATACTGTTAGTAGGTACCACAGTGTTAGTATCTATGGTAGTCTTGATAGATACAGTAATGATAGCAGTAATGGTAGTGTTCGAAGAGACTGTACTGGAGGTGAATACAGCAGCTTTAGTGGATATAGTAGTGCTGGTAGATGTTGTAGTGTTGATAGATACTATAGTGTTGGTAGTGTTGGGAGATACTGTAGTGATAGTAGGTACTATCGTGTTGGTGTTGTAATATTAGTAGGTCCTGTAGTGTTGGTAGATATTGTAGTGTTCTGCCTTATCAGCTGCTGGTAGCTCCCAGCTGATGCCTCACTGGGAATTGCTCACTGCTGCAGGGAATTAACTCCTAGGACAGGCTAAAAAGTAGGGATACAAAGGCCCAGCCATCATGCCTTGAAGGGTCACCCTAGCTCCAGAACTTGATGTAGGATGAACTGAGACCTCCTTTACTACTGCATCAAATGCTAGCTTCTCCCTCTGCCCAGTTCTATCTTTCCTACTTCCTGCTAGCTGTATTACTTGAGAACACTCCCCAGTAAAGTCTCTGCATTTAGTCTCTGTCTCAGAGTCTCTTTCCAGTGGAGCTCTTCTAAGACAGTTGATACCAGAAATGACTCTAAGGAGCAGATCATAAAAGGGGATTTTACTGACAAAACATTCACTATCCAACCAAGAGTGAGGATTCCATCACTGAGAGTAGACAGACTCTTGATAGTTGCATGAGGAAAATGTTAATGAGGAAATTGTTAAAACTTTCACCAACAGAGAGCTGATAGGATACTGGTGAAAGGGGATGTATTAGCTGATTTAACATTTTTGGCACAGAGAACAGGAGGAAAAATATAATAAAGACTATAAAATAAGGTAGCTGTTTTGGGATGTCATGGATTCCTTGAAAAGAGATGTGATAGGCAAAATTTCTAAAATGCTCCCCTAGAGATGTCTAGTCCTAATCCCAAGAACCTATGGATATAAAGAGATACCACTCCCATGATTATGTTATGCTATATGATGCCATTGATTCTAGGGATAATATGAATGGACCTGATCTAATCACATGAGCCCTTAAAAGCAGCTTCTGATGGCAGAAGTCAAGGAGATTTGAAGCTTGAGAAAGACCTGATGTGCCATTGCTAGTGTTGAAGATTGAGAGGGCCACATGAAAAGGAACATAGGTAGTCTTACAGAGCTAAGACAGTCTCCTAGGTAAAAGCCAGCAAGGAAAGAAGAACCTTAGTCCTACAGTCACAAGGAGCTGAATTCTGCCAAAAACGTAAATGAACTTGGAAGCAGATTTCTTTCTTCCTTCCTCCTTCCCCTCTCCCTCCCCCTTCCTCCCCCCTTTTCTTTCTTTATCTCCTTCCTTCCTTCCTTCCTTCCTTCCTTCCTTCCTTCCTTCCTTCC
>NC_058409.1:136527098-136612080 GCF_002201575.2 Neomonachus schauinslandi | reverse complement strand
TCCTTCCTTCCTTCCTTCCTTCCTTCCTTCCTTCCTTCCTTCCTTCCTTCCTTCCTTCCTTTCCCAGCGCCTCCAGCTATGGGTCCAGCTTAGCTCACATTGTGATTTTGGCACTGTGGGACCCTAAGTTCTGAATCCAGTCAAGCCCACCCAGTCAGCCAACCTACAGAGCTGTGATAGACAGTTGTTGGGTTGTTGTTTTATGTTTATGAGAATTTGCTACAGCAGTGAAAGAAAACTAATACAAGAGATCACAACAGGCTCAGGGGCTTTAATTATCAATTTACTTTAGGCAAATATGTCAGCTTTCTCTATATTTTTAATAATCAGTCATTTAGGAACACAAAAACACAAACTCTTTTGTGTCTGTAATTCATAAGTGATTTTTTTTCTATTTGATAGTATAGATTATTATTTTTAAAGAGATTTCCATAAATGTTAAATCCTGTATCCTTTATAGTTCCACTCCCTGCTCCCAGCTAGATCAGACCAATAAGTATGCTATGAATTAGACGCAAGTGAAATCTTCCTGCATCAAGATTTTAGGTTTTAGATCAAAATTCCATCTCTCCCTTTCTTTTCCAGAATGTTCTATGTGCTTCTTGGTAGGTATGACAATGCAAAATAGGAACATCGTTCCCTAGAGTTGCCAAGTGTGTGTTTCATTGCTTCCATAAACTTGACAGAGTTGACCTTACCCACACAATGACAAAATTCTGCTTTTAAGTTATTTCTTATGCTAATGATCAGCATCAGGGACATATTCTGATGAGCAGTGTCCAGGGTCTGTTTGGAGTAGCTAGCTTCTTAAGTGTTCCAGAGACAGATGTCTGAAGATCATTTCCAAGCCCTGTAACATAGCCTGCATCTTAATGACACATTTGAATGAGGAGACATATGTAAATTCTGTATCAGTTAAAGGAACATGACTTGAAATGAAAGTGAATAAATGATCTAACACAGCAAAAAGGATTATGCTCTCATTATGAAGTCAGCTAAACCTTACATATAGGAGAAAGTCTATTTTCCTTTGTGTTTTCAAGGGCTCAGACTATCTTTAAATACTTTGTTTTACATGAATTTACATCAATTACATTTCTAATCCTTCTATAATTTTTTATTTTGCATATTTGTTCCATACATTAAAAAATCCTTTTTGACCTGAGCTTTAGAATTCATTGGTCATATTCAGGCCAGTCAATCGCCTTTGCTGTGATAGGATTGCTCTTGATCTTCAGAAGTATGCAGGACCACTCTCTCTTAGAGCAGCATTTGACAAGTTAAAAAATAAGTGTTCAGAATGAAATGCAAAAACATTGCTTTTAATCATATGCAAATTGATTAAAATTTGACACTACCGGAGTGTCAGAGATGACTTCTCACCAGTATCAGGGAATTCCAGCTAAGGTTATTATAAAAAACCTACCATGATATTTTTTTAACTGTTTGACTTATATCACAGAAAAACTACATATGTTAATAGGGACATTTTTAACTCTTTGATAGGTTGCAAAATCTGCTTTCTGAGGAAATGTTAAGTTTTATTTCCCAAGCCAAATTCCTGTGGACATAAAACTTTACTTAAATGTTCTGCCTCTATGTAGTATACATATTTTTTCAGTATCTTTGTAATATGGTAGGTTATAATGAACAGTTGCTCAATAAATATTTTCTTTTTCAGACATCTATGCTCATTTCAAGAGTGATCTTTCAAAAATAAAATTAGAAGAGGAATATTTTGCACTGACAGAGTTAAATTTAAAAATATCTCCCTTTTTACATTTTAATATTTTCTACCATCTGGATTATCTCTGAGCTTATTCCTGATAAGAGAAAATATCATATTTAATCATTGTAGCTTTGTTTTTTTCACATTGAAATTTATATCACTGTGACAATTTCACTTTTCTTTGGGCACAAATAGACTGTTACTAATTATGATATAAAATCTGCTTAATCAACATTAGCAATATCAGTTATACAGAAGACACCGAGTAAAAATGAACTATCCTTTCCACTTAGGCTTACAGTAAATAAATGTATCATTTTGGGAAAAAAATGTACTCTAAGAAAATTTTCTTGTTTTTCTATGTTATTTAAGCAAGGTGAAGTGGATTATTATAAAATTAATCATGACAGAGATTATCCTAGGATTGCAGACATCCTGCTCTTCATGGCCTTGAAGAAGCAATCCACCAGGAGTTCTTCACTGCAAGTGAGTGAATTCTGCTAACAACCCTATGAGTTTGGGAGAAGCCTGGGGGCCTCAGATGAGAGCGCAGCCCAGAACAAGCCCATGCCCACAGCCATTTGAGACTCTGTACAAGGGATTCAACCAGCTATGCTTGAACTCCCCAACCCGTGAAACTGTGAAATAATCAATTGCGGGTTGTTTTGAACTGTTAAACTTTTGGTAATTTGTTATACACTAACAAAGCTTATACACTCTGTACCCGTCCTCTTACTTTAGGTAATAGGATCAGAATTGTTAGGCAATTTGGAAAGGAATTTTGAGAAGCCAAAAAAATGTAATTAGATCAGAAAATTAACAACTAAAAGGTAAATAACTTGTTTACTTCTCCCAGTCTCAGTTGACCCACTGCCCATAGACATGGAAGGCTTTCTTCCTTCCAAGATGTGCACTGACAATGCAGAAATTAGTAATGAGAAAGGATGAGAAAAAGTACATTCAGTTGCAGAGTGAAGGTGTTAAGGTTAAATAAAAAATGATGCATGCATTTGAGGAAAAATATCTGTTCAACATTATGGTTACCCAATGTTAAAATGAAAGAATATTTTCCATAGTTCTGAATCCATATTTTAGGTGACTGATAGTATCGCATGTTGCAGGTATCTCAGTTAATTAAATGTCTGATTTCGGCTCAAGTCATGATCTCTGTGTCCTGGTATTGAGCCCGAGTTGGACTCCGTGCTCAGCGGGGAGACTGCTTGTCCCTCTCCCTCTGCCCCTCCCCCTGCTCTTTCTCTCTCTCTCTTTCAAATAAATAAATAAAATCTTATAATTTATAAATAAATTAAATAAATAAAAATTAGCAGCTACTATTTTAGAAAAAAACATTTTGTATTTTATTGTTGATATTTGATACTAAATTTAGTAAATTTACAAATTCAAAACCTTAGCTCTTTCTAAAATTTAATGTTCAGTTGATAAATTTTATTCTATTTTAGATCCATGAATATGTAACTACTTTTAAGAAGCCTTAGATTAATTAATGATTAATCTCATTTAAAGTGTCACTTTAAATAAACACCTCCAAACAGCTTCAATTGCTTTCAAATTCAAAATATTTTCTTCGTCTGTAAGAATTTTCAAACACTTGATTTAATAAACACAATCCCTGTGAATCATCAAACAGGCTTGAAAGCACAGCCAGTTACCATTCTGCGTCTACATCTAAAAGAAGCTGCATGAAGCTCAGCTTCCTGCTCATGTGAGAGCTACTTATCAGCTTTGGACCAACACTTTCTCTTTGCAGCAAAGACTCATCTCAACAGGGGGACTTTCTTTCTTTAATTAGGGTCTTAAGCAGCTTTAACTATATTCTGAGTCTTCCACATTTTGGGAGATTACCTAAGGTTCTAATTTCATTCTCTTTTTTTAAAACATATTTCTTTCTACTTCATTAAAGCAGACTAAGTTCCCCTCTCTTTTCTCTTGAATATTTTTTCCCTATGATTTAAAATTTAAGGCTTGCCTAAGTCTTAACACCTTCACTCTGCAACTGAATGTACTTTTTCTCATCCTTTCTCATTACTAATTTCTGCATTGTCAGTGCACATCTTGGAAGGAAGAAAGCCTTCCATGTCTATGGGCAGTGGGTCAACTGAGACTGGGAGAAGTAAACAAGTTATTTACCTTTTAGTTGTTAATTTTCTGATCTAATTACATTTTTTTGGCTTCTCAAAATTCCTTTCCAAATTGCCTAACAATTCTGATGTCAACTATCATAACATTCTTTTTCGATCCTTTTTCATACATACTTTAAGATAAGCTATAACTTCTAAGATGAATATGAGTTCCTATTCTTCTTCTTCTAACTTTCAGTATAACAGAAATGTTATTTGTAAACACCTCTAGGTTTTCCCCTACATACATGTGACAAACTTTTAAGGTGGCTGCCATGTTTCTTACCTTCTAGTGTTAGACCTTTGTATGATCCCTTCACCTTGACTATGGGCAAGACTGTGACTTACTTCTAACCAGTAGAATGTAAAAGGAGACAGAATATTTGGATTATGTGAACGTGACTATATTACATACAATTGTAGTGCTATCTTACTTTAGTCTCTCTCTCTCTCTCAAGCAACCATGAACCCCACATGGCAAGGAATGCAGGTGACCTCTAGGATCTGAGCATGTGACAATAGCCCACAAAGAAACTCAGTCCAGTGTCCAGAGAATAGGATGCTTCTAACTACCATGCGATCAAGGAGGAATATCCGACCTACTGAATCCTGCAGATACAGAATCCAGTCCTAGCTAACATCAAGACTGTAGTTTCCTGAGCGAGACCCATAAGCAGAGGACACAGCAAAGCCATGCAGAGAAACGGTGAGATAATAAACTTGTGTTGTTTTAAGCCAAGTCTGTGGTAATACTGTTATGTTCTGTAACAAGATATAATGAATAAAATACAGCACAAAAATTCAGACAAACTCATGGTAACAAGTCTAAAGTCCCTGACAAATTTTTGAGTATTGCATCTTACTGAAGTATTATATGCTCTTTAGATGAAAATTTTTGGTTATTTAGTTGATAGTTTATTTAAATACTACATCTTTTCTGTGTCAAATATATTGAGCTGACATGTGGATACAATCAATTCATTCAACCAATATTCGTGGACTACCTTTCATATGCCAGGCACTTTCCCAGGTATTGAAGGCATAACATTAAAAGAAATTGCCTGTTCAGATTATTTACTTACCAGTAGCTGATCTAATCCAATTAGCATATTTTTGGCAATATTGATAAATATTTGATAATTATAAGTAGGGCTATAACCCTAATCTGTAAGTAGAATAATGAGAACCAGGAAATGTATATTTTCTTTATCATTCAATTGAAAAAAATCGTGATCAGGATTTTCAAATCAGGATTGATAAAAATCCTGATTTATAGAAAGTGGCAATAGAAAGATAGTTGTAATATGACAAACTTGTTTAATGGAAAAATGACCAGTACTTCAAAAAAAAAAAAAAAAACCCAAAACTGGGTCATTGTTCTTGCTCAGGTTTGCTAACCAGAGAATCACAGCAAATTTTGTGGAATTTTATTTTATTTTTTTTACTTCTCAGCTGCTGTACCTCTCAGCTACTTGTATACCTCATCTCAACTACCATCTCCATCCCGGAGAAGAAACACATAGAACTGTCCCTATAATTAATTCCTTTCCTTAGGAATTATTTTACATATTTGGAGTGAATTTGTTCTTGTGACTTGGATCCTAAAGATATCAATATATCCAGTCCATCCAAAATGTTTTCTCATTAACTATATTTGCACTGCCATAAATTTATTCTGCCATGTGCTTTCAAGAATACCAGTTAAGTCTCCAAGGCCAAGAACATACTTCCCACCTGCTAGCTCACACATATAATTCTTGGAGCAGGAAATTAAAGAATTGATTCCTCAATCAGAAATTAAGTTTAAAATGCAGAGTTAATTGTTGAGCTTTCCAAAGAGCCAACTTTTGGTTTTGTTTATTTTCTCTATTGTTTTTAAATCTCTGTTTCATTTATTCCTCTCCAATCTGTATTATTTCTTTACTTCTGCTTACTTTAAGCTTAGTATGCTTCTCTTTTTTTTTTTTTAAGATTTAAGTTATTTATTTAGAGAGAGAGAGAGCACCAGCAGGGGGAGGGGCAGAGGGAGAGAGAGAATCTCAAGCAGACTCCACACTGAGTGTGGTGCCCCATGTGGGGTTTGATCTCATGACTCTGAGATCATGACTTGAGCTGAAATGAAGAGTCGGTTGATTAACTGATTGAACCACCCAGGCACCCCTGCTCTTTTGTTTTTAGTGTTATCAGGTGAAAAATTACGTTATGCGTCAGAAGTCTTTATTTTTTTTTTAAATATAGGCATTTGGGTGTGTCTCGGTGGCTCAGTCAGTTAAGTGTCTGCCTTAGACTCAGGTCATGATCCCAGAGTCCTGGGATCAAGGCCCGAATTGGGCACCCTGCTCAGCGGGAAGTCTGCTTCTCCTTTCCCTCTGCATTTCCCCCTGCTTGTGCTCTCTCACGCACTCTCTCTCTCTCTCAAATAAATAAATGAAATCTTAAAAAAAAAAAGCCAAAAGGAATTTAAAGAAACAAATAAAAATATAGGCATTTGTAGATATAAATTTCCCTTTAAGCACTGCTGTATCATAATTTGATTTTGGTGTGTTTGAGTTCATTTTTATTCATCTCAAGTATTTTCTAATTTCCCTTGTGAACTATTTTTGGACCCATTAGTTATTTAAGAGTGAATGTGTTGTTTAATTTCAACGCATTTGTGAATTCACCAATTTGTGAATTACCAGTTTCTAATTTAATTCCATTGTGGTAGAAGAACATACTTTATATGATTTCAATCTTCTAAAATCTATTGAGCCTTATATTATGGTTTAAAGTATGGTCTATCCTAAAGTATGTTTCACTTGCAATTGAGAAGAATGCGTATTCAAATGCTGTTGGGTCGAGTGTTCTACAGATGTCTGTTTGGTTTAAATAGATTACAATGTTGTTCACATCTTCTATTCCTTGTTAATCTTCTGCTCAGTTGCTCTATTCCTTATTGAAAATGAGGTGTTGAAGTATCCAAATACTGTTGTTGAATTGCCCATTTGTCCCTTCAATTTATTTATTTATTTATTTATTTATTTATTTACATATAGTCCCTTCAATTTAGATAGCTAGATATATCACAAATTTCTCTGCCCTATGTTCTTTAGAAGTTTAAATGTTTTATTCAAACTTTGAAACTTGAAACTATTTGTATATAATATACAAAGTCTTCTAAATAAGAAAATATAATTATCAAGACCATGTAAGAATATGATAATATTCTATATTCAATTGACATTTAGTATCAAAATATTTATAATAAGCAAACAAGAGAAGTGTCTATTGAAATAAATTTACATCTGTGACCCCAATAGTTCCCACTCTATTTGATGCCTGGTAGCCCTGTATCTCAGGTTCTTGGGAGCTATATACATAATCTAGTCCATCATTATATAAGGAGGTTTATAATCTCATTAGTGTTGGGTAGATCCGAATAGGAATCAAACACCTATTTTTCACAGGTAGTTTTAAAGTTTGAAGGAGTGTGGCCTGGAGTGAAGAAGTGGTATTATGATCTCTTTATGCCAGGACAAACAAAAATGAGAGACTTGGTGAAATGAAGGGTGTTGATGGTTTTGTTATACTCTGCAGGACATAAGTACACAGGAATAGGATATTATTAATAAATTCTGCACTATATCCTTTATGGTTTACTGTTAGACATAAACCTCATATGTGCACACTGATATAAATTATTTGAATCGTATGGATGTTTGGAGAAAATAATAAATACTTGCGAATATTTGAGTGTTTCTGCCCACTGCCCCCCCCCCCCAAAATTCTTGGGTAAATAAAACAAATTTTCCCTTAGGTGAGAATCAATACCTATTTTCTATATATATTCATTTAGTAGTACAGATGATCTAAATTTACATTGTTCAACTGATGATAAAATTATTCATTTGCATAGTAAAAAAGAAATAGGTTATTAATATAAAAACAAATATAAATGGTATTCATAATTACTGTTGTGTAGAGCTCAAGTATCTGACACTTCTGTGGACGTTTGTTAAGTTTTTATTTTCACTGTTATAGGTATAATAGAGGCCCATAATGTATAGATTGATAAGGCTGCCATGTTACACAACTTGATGGTGGTGATAAGCACCATAAAAATCATAGAAAATGTAAATGGCATCCTGGAACTGTACAGTGTACAACATATGTACTATATGTTATGATCTAGTGTATTTTCAACTTATTATCACATTTATGTCCATGATGTCCTGAAGTTGTTCCAAATTTTGCTTTTAATTTTAGTTGCCTTGGCTTGTAACATTGATTACAGATTGGAGAATACTTTTCATTTTGATTTTTGGCTATAGTCAAGAGAGTTGTATTTTTAATTATAAAAAAGACTTTTGGCTTGTTATAATTTATATCCCTTCTACTTGTTTTGGAAGTTAATTAATTTCATCCACATATGATCACTACTTGAATTAGGAATTCATCAAAAAGAGACTGAAGTGGTTTCACACCATCTCCCACCCCATCCCACATATAACCCTACATATGCATTTGTGCATGTCCACTCTAAACATGTGACAGATGGGGAGGTAAAAATTGATTAATGGTGGTAATAACAGAAATGGAAGGCCATACTCCCTTGGGCTCCCCTGCCATCCCTTAAGAACTCAGAATGAGTCATACTCACTGTATCTGTTTGCATTTATAATCCCCTAGATAAAATGTTGTATTTATAAGTTTCTCTTGCTATGGTGAAGTGATGTAATAGGTGTGTGCATATGTATATATACATACATATGCTAATATTCTATTATATACATTAAAATATATATTTGTACAACTTTTGACTTTCAATAAAAGTCTGTTACCTAAATCCTACAGCTTGCCTTGGGATGTAACTCATAAAAACCTAATTATTTCTTTCTGAATAATTCTTTCTTTCCATGCATATAGAGCACATCTGACCATAATATCATATTTGTATAACCAGATGGCTCATAAATAAATCATTATAGGATCTAAGATCTGGGGTTCTTAAATATTATGTTATTTCATTCACCCTACATTTCAACTGCTTGAGTGTGACTATGATAAGATACCCTCATGTAATATTAATGCAAGTTTAAAATTAAAAATCTCCTTTAAAAATAACAGAGTTTAGTGGGTTATTATGCATGTTACTATTCAATAGAGATCTTTTGAGTTGTAATTTGAAAGCAAAGGCATTGAAATAATTCTATGCTTTTTGAAAATATGTGGATAATTTATTTATTTGAATCTATCATCTTTCTGTACATCGATTTTTCTTCCCATCTATCTCTAACTTGTACATAATTGAAAACTCTTGTAAAAAGTGAAATACAGGAAGACTTCACATGATTCTTTTGTCACTTTTCCATTGTAATGCCCATTTTTCCCAAACACCGAGATATATTTGACTTCTATAGACCCCTTTAGAAAACAGCTTCTCTACACACGGAACCTTGTGTACAGCAGGTAGAATAATATGTTCAATAAAGGTCTGATGTTCTGCCAAGTTTGTTTATAACTCCCTAAATTCACATTTTCTCTGACCCTAAAGGGACCTTTGCCACATTATGGAGCAAGCTTGGGTTCAAAGTCTGTTTTGACTATTATTTTGGGTCTGTGACCTTCAGCAAATTAAATTTTCTCTTTAACTTATGCTTTTTCATATGTAAAACAGCAATAATAAGACCTACATTCCTGCACTGTTCTGAGTATTAAGCAAGAACGTATATAAAGCTGGTACAGTACCTGTTACACAGTAATAAATATTAATTCCTTCCCCCACTGTCTCTCTAAGGTAGGAGTATGGGATTTAATTTACAGAGTTGTTGTGTATAATAAATAAGATTATGTATATAAGACAATTCAAACTGTGCCTTCTGCTAAATAAATAATTTCCCTGGCTCTCTATTCCATATGTATATATCAGTCGGGACCTTATTTCCTCTCCAAAATCCTTCCTACACCAACACACCTTCCTATGGTAGAAGTTACTCTTTTTGTAGTCACATAGAAACACACATGAATTTCTACCAGAATAGTAAGCATATTATATTTATCCATTTATTCACTCATACATGTTTATCCTTATTATAAGATCTTATGTAATATTTATTTTTTACCTGTATTTAAATTTTCCCAGAAGCTACTCTTAGTTCCTAAGATGATTTCTGTTGTTTGTTTTTTGGTTTTTTGGTTTGTTTGTTTGTTTTACTTATAGAAATAATTACTATCACACTCCACTCATCTGGATAGAGCCCCTTGCGGTGTTAGTGAAAGACCTGCCCCTCATGCAGTGCACTATCCACACTTGTGAGCTCCTCAGCCAGCCAAAGGCCTCAACTCCAGCCTCTAACAATGTGCAGCCTGGGATGGCTTTAAGTCCATTTCTCTTTCCTGTTTCAAAGATGGATATTATAATAGATTTTTTTCTCCTAAGAAATTTCTGTGAAATCTATGTTTGTGGTGTACAATAAGCATCTTTTTCTGTAAGATATATCAAAATATACAACAATGTAGAATTCCCTGTGTTCAAATTATAGGAAGACTAGATATAATCAAGTCATTCATCACAATATTTATTGACTCCGTCTTAGATTCTGAGATAAATTTACAATTTTAGTATATAAGAATGCACATTAATCAAATAAACATGTGTGCAAAAGACAAATCCCACAGAGAAAAGCTATGTGATATTATGATAGCATGGGAAGGGGGACTGGCCTAATTAAAACACTATAAGATAGCTTTGGAAGAAAGTGAGGATTGGACTCAGTTTGAAACATTAGTAGTACTTTGTGAGATGAAATAGAAGAAAAG
The DNA here is from genome assembly GCF_002201575.2 of Neomonachus schauinslandi. Taxonomy (NCBI): domain Eukaryota; kingdom Metazoa; phylum Chordata; class Mammalia; order Carnivora; family Phocidae; genus Neomonachus; species Neomonachus schauinslandi. Next base: position 136,601,415 of record NC_058409.1, on the reverse strand, counting down.
AGACTTCCAGGCAGATGTAATAGTTTGTGCAAAGCTCTTCAGTGGGCAAATAGGTAACTAATTCAGGGTGATGTTAATGTCTGATATGAGGTGGGATGTGCCAATGTCTTTTATTGCCATCTTTCTCAGAGTGTAGGGAAGAGTTTGAGAACTTTTAACTTAGTGTTTTCTAATGAGAAACTCTTGTTCTATAGACCCCAAACCATCATGGGAATGGTGCCAACTCCCTAGTAAGTCCATTCCAGCAATTCACTGGCAGGGAGAGATAATGATCACTGGTGTATCCGTGATCCCAGTAGACTATGCTGAGTGGATTAGTATCAGGACTTCATTACTTCTCCTCTATATACCCCCACTCTAATAGGGGATTCATGGTGAGGCTCTAAATTCCAGAGAATCGGTATCAACTTTACCCTTTGTTTAGTTGTCCTTAAAATATATGGATATTATCTTTCCCTCTCTGTACTATTACTCAGGTAAGTCACCATAGGTCCCTTTGAGGAAAGACTGGGGCAGTGTGTATATATATATATATATATATATATACTTGCTCTGATGTTGCAGCATCCTCTGCCTTGGAACAATGACACTCCCTCACAAAATGGGTTTTAAGTTTAAAAATTTGTCCAGGACCAGCAATTGGGCAAAGGATCATAACTTTTTACTAGCGCAACTGTCGTCAGACTTCTGATCATCTTTTCAACCCCCGTGCTATTGAGGTGCTCATTTCTATACAGTAACTTCAACCATCAGACCTGCCTGTAGACAACAAACATCAATGAGTTTTCCAGTAGTATTGGTGTTCTTACCACTAGTGCATCCTGATTGCCTCGGTCAATAATATCTATGTCCCATTCTGGGGACTACAGTCACCAAGTGGGCTTCTTAGCTTTTTACAGAATAAAAACTCCATCATGTCCAATTCTCTAAATCTTTGACCCTTTTTTCTATTGTTTTTGCCAGGACTTTAGATCCGATCCTGTGAGAGTATTTCCAATTTGATAAACAATTCCTTGTCCAAACACATTTTTTCTTCTTGATCCAACACCCTCAGGATCCAGTCCCATATACACTCACCAGTCACCTGTTGGCACATACTACTTAGGTACTGTAACTACTTCTGCATATAGTCCCCCTTTTTCCCCTAGAAAGTTCTAGAGCTTCTCTAGCCCTGGGATGTTATGACCACACAAAGAAATATGGGTACAAATATTGAGGGGACTCTTGTTTTATTGCAAGGCAAGGTCATCTGCGTCACCTGCAAGGAAGAGGGCACTCACCATCCCTCAGTAGGATGGGTTTGGGAGATACATAATGTTTAAAGGTATCAGCCCAGACATCACCATCCCCTGAATCAGGATCTCATTTTTTCTATCATAGTCCTGGACTCAACATAGCACACTTGCCTAATTTGAGAATATATCCTTATTTGGAGCTCTTATGATTAAGCTCTATGTTGTCTCTTTAGCTTTCTTTACTTTCCACCTTCAGAGAATGAGAACTTCATATTCTGAAAAGGTGGCCCTCTGACTTTTGCACATGTTTTTATTAAATCATAATTAATTACCCATTATGTTATAATTATTACTTTTTCAACTGTACTTTTTATTACATCCATGACTGTATTTCATTCTATAGGCATTCCATCCCAGTTCACCACTAATGAAAGTTGAACAACTGTACTTCAATATGCCAGAGACTCTCATGGCCACATACTGCCAATCATGAGGTCCTCTTGGCCACCTGGGTAGTGGTAATGCTGAGCAATCCAACTCCAACATCACACCGTAGCATCTACTTTCTTGAATCCATCCTGGTATGATCTGTTGCAGGTCAGGTTCTTGAACGCATAGATTGGAGTGTAGTGAACTTAAACAATAGTACTCTCAGCCTCAACAATTCTTGAGGGAAGGAAGGAAACGGGATGTGGCAGGAGGAGAATCAGAGCTTCAATGACATCACATGAAAGCCCTAGATCACCCAGTGAGCTCTGAAGCTGGAATTACTCATTGGAGTTCTCTGGCAATTGGAAGAAGGGACAAGGTTTTGTGGCCTCACATGGGACAGTTACTACATGTGGGCTGCCCCCTGGAGGGATGCATTAACTTGGGCATGACAGCCTTCTTCAACAGAGGGCACAACCTGGAGAAGATCCCTGAGGACAGCCTGTAGCAGCGTTCCCAGTATTGAATAATAAGGCCTTCGGTCCTGAAGGGGAATCTGTGAGAAGCAGGTAAGGGCACACTACTATCAGCTTAGGATGTACCATAAAAGGATAATGGAAACAGAAAAGAAATTTAACCAGTACAGTGTAGAATCAATTATATTAATTATATTTGGATCAACATTTTTCACTAGATTAAAATTGAGGAGTAGCTAGGTATATACATTTTTCTCATATATAGGTCTCATAGTGCTATAGTCAACAAATCATTTTATTGATTTCATAGTGGATCAAGTTATAATGTCTTCAAAGTTTATATATGTATATATAATGCAAAATATAATATACAAAATATTATATAATTCAAAACATTATATAATACAGATCATTATATAATACAAAACAGAGTGTGTGTATGTGTGTGTGTGTGTGAGTGTGTGTGTGTGCGTGTGAGTGAATTGAACCCACCTATTGCAGGAAATATTTTGCTACTCAAATTTGGCAAAACACAGAAGCAATAAATTGAGGATTTTACAGGTCTTATTAAGGCCTGATATTATTCCATATTGAAAAAATACCAAGAAATTAATTAGGCAGTTACAGAAAAAGAGAAGTATACTCTTTTACAATATCTTGTCAAAATAAAAGGGAAACTGAACAACGCACGTTTTTTGTTGTTGTTGTTAAGATTTCTGCAACGGGAGTAAACAAAGTCTTTCTGCCTCTATTATGATATTACTTTCTTACAGCCCAACAAGTATGAAATATCCTGATAGCATAAAGACAAAAAGAACAATTTTAATTAAGTTGTTAAGCTGAATGTGTTGCTTAGGTTCATAGGAAACTGAAAAACGGACTTGGATCTTAATGTTCTATCATATTTGCCCCTTGATCTTCATAGAGAATAAAGGTGAAATGTAGTTCACATTCTTTCATCAAAACTGAAAAAGAAAATATGCCTCTGCTCTCTAGACTAACGTGGATTTCGATAAAATAGAAAGCAGAAGTCAAGCAGAACTGGAACCTAGCATCTCATTACACTAACCAACGCAATGTGAAATTCTGCTCAAGGGTCAAAGGTAGAAGAGATGCGAGGCTGCTGCTTTTCAGTGATTAGCTGCCCAGGACATCAAGGGCTCTTTGAGCCTGCCGCGTGCACATGGCCATGAAATGCTAGGAAAGTGCATTTCTCCCGTGACTAGATATATATCCTCTGTTCATTTTTGGAAATGTGAAAAGCATTCTTTATATATGCATTTTTTCTTTACACATCTCCTTCTATTACAGACATATGGGTAGGTAAGTTTTGGAATGGTGATGGTTGGGTTATTCTCTGACGACAAAATATGTGTAGTTCAATAAAGCCTGCTATCTAAACTCCCCAAACCCACTGGCAGCCATGGCAGAGACGAACATAACAAAGAGATGGAGTGGGAGAGCATAGACCGTTGGAAGCTTGAGAATAGATAAAACCTCAAATGGAATATCCTGTTGAATTTAGCCATGGTTCATCGCTTCTGCTTGTATATTGTTTATGCGAAACTGCAGCTAAATAAACCAATCCATGACCTGATTTATCTGCCAAATGGATTGAACATTTACTCTCTGCCTCAAAGGCTTGTCATTTCAGTTTAGCTTTGCAGATGGTACATCCATTTCCCAGAAACAGAGCCACTATATAGCAGCTTGCCAACGTTTCCTGTTATTTAAAGTTCATCCTTAAAGTACACATAGCCATGTTTCACTTTCTCCGCCCGTGCTCTGCGGCGTCAATCTGACGTTGCTTTGTCTTTCAGGTTGCTCTAGCAGAGTCAGGTGCTGAGGTACCAACCATTTCTCTTAGGTTACTACTGGGAAAATTATAGTGTTAAGAGACTTACTTCTATTTTTGGGAAATGACTTTATCCCACAAACCTGGAGAATCTCTGTGAATGTGTTGGGCAGTAAGTATGGGATGAGAGTTTGTTGGCATTTTTCTAAAATAGTTTATGTGATCAAATGCCACATGAAAGAAGCAGTTTTGCTTCATTCGGATGCTTTTCATTGGAATATTTCTATTATAAACAGAATTCTACAACTTAAAACATAAGCAAGTAAGGCGTATTTCCATTGATGTCAAATACTTGAAAAAGTATCTGGGGATTTGGTGATGTTTTGTTATACGTAGAATAAGAATATACTTTGTGAAAAGTAGACTAAGATTGCATTTGTAAGTAGACAACGACAGTTATATGGTATCAGAGAATTTAATCTATGACATCTTCTCACTTTCAAAACTTCTGACTCTGGAAATTTTAAAAGTCACAATTCTATTCCTATATTAAAATGAAGGCAGTATTTCATACTGAGATTTTCATAATCAAGTATTTACTTCTACAGTTTATATTGAGAGTAACTTGATATTAAGACTATGAAAAAAATTAATTAAATGTAGATGCTTACCATCAGGGTGCTAGGTTGTGCAAGGGAGTTTAGGTGACACAAGGAATGAAAGTGAATATTAAAAGGATAGTCTCAGGCAACAAAATCAAACCTCATGATTCAACCTAGACCAGCCCTAGTCAGAGGTGTAAGATAGAGAAGATAGGTATTATTTCTATTGTACCAAGTTTATTTTCTCAGACAAAACATGGTTCTGATGTCTATGAACTTTATTTTTTTAAGGATTTTATTTATTTATTTGACACAGAGAGAGAGAACACAAGCAGGGGGAGCAGCAGAGAGAGGGAGAGAGAGAAGCAGCCTCCCTGCTGAGCAGGGAGCCAGAGGCAGGACTTGATCCCAGGACCCTGGGATCAAGATCTGAGCCGAAGGCAGATGCTTAACTGACTGAGCCACCCAGGCACACCCCTCTATGAACTTTAATAGAGAAATAATATAAGCAATGCCTATGGAGGTCATAGAAGGGAAAAAAAAAACTAAAAATAGGAAGGTGGGGAAACCCTTACAAAGAAATACATATGACATGTAGAATAGTTCTGCATGCAATTTACTTATGTATAATATGCAGCACCTATTAGTATATCCCTCAGAAAACTCATTGCATGGTCCCAGTATTAAATGTTCTGCATATGTGTTAGGTTGTGTCTCAGAACTTTTGGGGGCTTTGTGTATTTAGCTTGCATACCAGAAGTGAAATTTGTAATATTCTCTGGTTATTTTATCCCACAGTAATGAAATTGATTTGGAGGCAGCCAGTACCTATTAACTTCAAATCATTAATTTTATGTGTCTTTCTCTCATTGTAATAACTTAATTTTCTTAAGCTGATACTGAAAAACAGAAGGCAACTGAAACCTATTCTAAAACAAAATGAATGCATCTGTAGGTGGCCTGTGATATTTCTATTGATTTTTCATACGAGTACATAGTGTTTCAAGATATCATATATAGATATAAATTACTCTGTTAGCCACAAGATTAAAATCATTTTAAACAGGTAGCAGCAACTCATAATCTATTGCTTTATCTGCTTGATTTCTGCGTGGTTGATTTAACATCCAAAATAAAGGTATCTGTATGAAATGTCAAATTAGTTCACAGCTTTTCTATTTTTATGAAGAGGAAGTAAAATCCATTCTTTGCATGGTGCTATCTGGAGTCATTGACGCTCTTCAGTGAGTCCCACGTTTTGACTTTACAAAGGCTCCTTAAGTAGCTGGCTATGTGGCATCTGAGTGTCCAGACTCTCCAGCCTCCACAGCCCTGAGGCTGTTCACACAGCCCAAAAGTTTACTTGGTTTTGTCAATTACAAAATGGGGACGCTGAGGATTAAAATTTACTGGTCAACATGTTACCTACTACCAGTTTGAACTGTGTGGGTTTATTGCCTACTTTGATGTTTATCTTTGATAAGAAATCTCAGTTTAATGAGAAGCAACATGCTGTGGAATATCAAGTAATAAATTTGTTGCTTCCAGCGCACACGTTAAGGACACATCCAGATTTAAGACGGCCACTGGCTTACAAACACCATTCAGTATTTCCTCCGAGAGCACATATGGTTTTTTGCTCTCTCTTCCCCAAAAGTAGAGTATTTGGAAGTTTTGCATTGACAGAGCAGAAGGAAGAAATAAAAAGTAGTATTTTAATTAATTCCCAAATTGTGGTACCTCCATGCACTGGAATATTCAGCCATGAAAAAGGATAACGATGGGTATACTCAACATTACAGATAAATCTCAAATGATTTATGCTGAGTAAAAGAAGTCCTAAGGTATATATACGGTATAATGCCATTTATGTGAGAAAGATAAAACTATAGAGGTAGAAATAAGATAATTGTTTTCTTAGAGCTGGGGCTGGGCCTAGGCAAATGACCTCAAAGAAGCACCGAGAACCCTTTTATGGGTTTCCCAGATGTATTATCTTAAATTAGAAAAAAAAAAAAAAAAAGGAAGAACCAAGTGTGACACGTACTGACTACCTGCTCAGAAACCTATTTTCATTGCTGCCTGGCGACATACCTGTCCTGTTGATACCAGTCTCTGTGGATTTGGATGCATCCATGTAGTTACATGCTGGAACAGCACAGATACACATCAGCTGTAGGCCTAGTCCATTTAGCATTCTCTGAGCTCTGATATTCCATGCTATTTTACCCTCTTATAGATTAATGTAGCCAAGGCTTATGACCTGTGTACTTGTTTGAATAATTTACCTTAAATTTTATGTCCTGAGAACATGACCTTATTTGGAAATAAGGTCATTGTAGATGTAATCATGTTACAATGAGGTCCTAGTAGGTTAGAATGGTCTATTAATCCAATACAACTCGTATCTTTTATAAGCACTGGGATGCTGGTCAGAAGAAGAAACTTAAACTCGGAGACACACAAGAACACTGTGTGATGGCAGAGGGAGAGATTGCAGAGATGTGTTTATAGGCAAGGAACACCTAGAATTGCCAGAAATCACCAGAAGCTAGGAAGAGGGAAGAAGGATCCTATCCTACAGTCTTCAGAGAGAGAGAGAGCATGGCCCCGACGACATGTGAATTCAGACTTTCAAGCCTCCCGGACTATGAGACTGTAAATTTATGTTATTTAAAGCTACCCATTCGCTTGTTATGGTAGCCTTAGTAAACAAATGTGCCTTGGAGACTGCATATTGAAGACAGCAGATCCACAAGCTATAAAAGAAATAAATATTTTAGATTTTATGTACATTAGAAATGAAATGTATTGTTAAGCTACTGAAATTTGTGGTTTTGTTTGTTGTAAGAGCTAGTATTAGTCTAAATAATTAATACGTTCAAAATTAGAAAAAAGACAGTGCTCTGGAACCAACACCATTCTCTGTCTGTGGAGAATACTTCCCCTCCACCACACACACCCTAACAGTCAGGCAAACTGAAGGCATGAAAGCTCTTTGGAAACATTCTCTAATTCTTCTTAAAAGTCAACAAAACATACATTATTTAAAAATCTGATTTAAACCTCCCCATGTTAAAAGCTTGGAATAGTTTTGCCTAACAATGTCTATGAGACTTAGATTGAAAGAAATAGTTGATTTGAAAGAGAGACAGAAAGAGAGACACAGAGAGAAAGATTTAGGTAACATGTAGTGATCCTTATAGATTTCACATGACACAACCATGTTCTAATTACATCCCCCATCCCTATCCTCTAACACAGAAGAACAAGAGCTGCTCTGGGCTGTGGCGCTGGGGGTTGGGAGTAACGGCATCATGAGAGGCTGAGAAGCCCACCATTGAGACTACCACATGGGTTTATAAATCAATGGCATGGATAATGACTTGGCAATATTGGCAGAGCCATACATTTTCTCCTAGTCACACAAAATAGAGGAACTCATTTCCTATCTTCGTTTGGTCTGAAATGAAATTAACCTTCATGAAAAATCTGGATGGAAAATTACATGCTTTCTAATATTACCCAGTTGAGCACCTAGTTAACTAGAGCTCAGCACTAAGAATCATTTTACTTCCTCCCTAAAGATAAACACATAGAAAAACAACAAAAACAACATGGAACGTATGTGTCTGCTCCAATCAAAACTAGTAGGGAATGTTGCCAGGTTGGAATTTGGCAAATTAAAACACCACTTTAAAAAAAAACAAAACAAAAACCCACCACTTTTATTTACACATATTGTGCGTTACCATCTCTTACTCTCATAAATTGTGTGTGTGTGTGTATGTGTGTGTGTTGTGTCAGCTGAAAATATGTAGCTCATATTTGGAAAATAAGCATAGAGAGTACAGCACAGATAAAAGTAAAACAAAGAAACTCACAGTCAATAATTTAAAATATAATTGAAATTGTTTTAAACTACATCATATCAAGAAATGATTTTTAATTCCCATAGACCCAATATCAATTTTAGGATAAATAGGTAAATCTCATTCAAATTTTCATCAAAGTCCTTCAGGCAATGACATAATCAGTGTATTAATGTCATTAAATATTACAACAGTCATTCAGAACTCCTGGGCTGAAATCGATAGTTACAGCCTATTTACCAGCCTCCCCAAGACGTGACTCCAAATCATGCCTTTGACAACTCCCAATAATGGACCATGAATCTTCCAATAGCTAAATATGAGACGTTAGTCATCTTGGTCTTATTCTTCTATTTTCACCTAAATCTTTTCATCAATTACATTTGTACTTTTCTACTTTCACTGTGGATTCATTTTGCTTTGATTTGTTTTGTTTACAATCATTTTCTTTTCTTCATCTCTACATTTAATACAATCATAGGCTTACTGAAGTGATGTCCAAGTACTGTCTTTAATCTTTATCAACACTTCAGCTAAATATCTTTTATGGATTGTGGTATTGCAAAATGAATCTTCCTTAAGCAAATCTCTTAAGCCTTTCCATTGTCTCATTCATTTGTTCCATATTCCATAGTCTTAATTTTTCAAAACCCCAAATGTCCTGGCACCACACATTTTCTCTGCCTTAGAGCTGGCTACACTTTAATAACATTTATGTAATCTATACAAATGGAGTAAATGTATTTTACTAATAGTGACTCAAATTTTCCAGCCTCTGAATATTTGCCTACTTAAATATGTTTTTTCTATCTGAAATGTTTTCCTCTTCACATGTCTACCTACCAAAATCTTATTCATTCTTCAAAAAATAATTCAAATATTATTTTCTTTTATTATATACACATGGGTCCTTGTGATGCACTTTGAATTCTGCTTTGTGCTCATTTATCTATACACTTTTCCTTCACCCTAAAAGTTTATTTTCCTTAAGCTTTAAGCAGAAACCATGTTATACTTATGTGTATCTTTCAAAGAAACTAGCACGACATGAAACTTTTCAAACGGTAATTATTGCTTTTAATGTAATTTACAAAACTTCCAATTTCAAAATGTTTTGTTTCTAAAGAGAAGGCTTTGACAAATAGAAAATGTGGATTACATTTATTTTGTAACACTACCTCCAACCTGTTAAAGTACAGAAATATATTACTAGAAGCATAACAAGAAACAGCTGGGAATTAATTATGAAATATTCTTATCTCCTAAAAGTAGTTGACAGAAAAAAAAATGTCTTTAGGAAATAGCCATAATTTGAAACACTAAAATCCCTTCCGATGAATAAAAGTAATATTATGCCATATTCTTCCGAAAACCTCATCACCAATTTCCTTGTATATTTCTAAATATAACTATTAGAAGAGTAAATAAACCACTGTGATTCATGATGGGATAAAAGCTGGCCTCACTTCTCATAATAATATTGCTATATTCTTGAGATAGAGAAACTTTGTGTGTTACATAAATATACTTAGCCTATTATCTTAAGCTATAATGCAGATTTTCTTCATTTTTATACTAATTTTTGGTTTTAATTCCATTTAAACCTGCTAGATAGTATATTGTGTGCAAACCTACATGACCCCTGATAAAAGCTGACTGTTTACATTTAAGGTCAGACCAAATAGGACCTAATCAATTGTTGGCAATAGGTTGACGGACTGAGGGAAGTATGGCTAGCAGCAAGTATCCAAGTGTGATAACTTTTGCATTTCCATTATTCTTATTTATATGTGAATACATTTGGTAAACTACCAACATTATCTCCATCTCTAAATATTCCTTTCCAAAATCCATACATTTTCCTCTATTTGAATATCTCCATGCTATATATGAATACATATGTTTTTTAAGATTTTATTTATTTGGGAGACAGAGAGAGAGAGAGAGAGCATGCACCAGCGAGGGGAGGGGCAGAGGAAGAGGGAGAAGCAGACTCCCCACTGAGCAGGGAGACTGACGCGAGTCTCCATCCCAGGACTCTGAGATCATGACCTAGGTCAAAGTCAGATGCTTAACTGACTGAGACACCCAGACACCCCTCCATGCTATATTTGAATATTTGAGGCTTTCTCCATTTTGCACAATATCTTTCTTCCTCTCACCAACCTCAGTCAAAAACAAATAAATATATTTATACTTATATCCGTGTTCATATTTATATATACACCTTCAGTAAAAACAAAAGTTCCTTAGAACTTACCTCACAATCTTGCTACTAGCCAAGAAACCCACCTTCAAACAAAATGATAAGGGAAGGTCCGATACCCATGGCATTACCCATTGGTCCTATAATTTATCTCATTAAATAAAAGTAATTCCCCTTAGCCAAAACAGTGAGATGGTTCCCAGGGTTTAGGTGCAGAGCTGGATGGATAATTAAACTTTATGAGACTGGGATGTTATTATATAGGGGGCCATGTATGCTTAAAATCAGAGAACAATATTTCTCACTGTTATATCTATTCTACTTGAAAAACATGCCTTTTCTCAATTCCCTGGGATCTTCTTAATTACATATTTTTACCCCAAGAGGAAATTAAAAAAAAAAATGTTTCTACCTGGTGAACAACAGTAGTTTTATTAAACTGAAAGTTAACATTTCAGTCTGGCAAATTTAAGCTTCTTGTCTACCTAAATAAAGAAAAAAAGTGGGTAAAATATGAAGATTTAGGTGAATGACTGCCTATTAAAGGGAAAGTCAGTTGCTACTACAAATAGAGTTTGTGCAACCACGTACTGCAGGACTTAAAAATGGTTAGAATCTTCAGAAATGGAAGGAGAGGGGAACACAAGCAAAGTAATAAAACCACAGGATGTAGCAAAAGCCAAGGAGCTGTGTTTCTTACAAGAGGCAAGAGGTTCATGGGGAGGACCATGTAAAAGCAACGGCATAGATACTGTCCATAGCCCTCAGACCAGCTGCAGCTGTACATTCTAGATACATACAGTTAACTTTATGATGAAGCTCAGTGATGACAGACCACAGAGACAGGATTGGATGAAAGAAAATGATCAATAAATCAAGATTTTAGATTTGGAAGTGAATGCAGTAACTAATAAGATTTGGGTTGTCTCCTCTAAGAAGCTGTGTGATTTTGGTTATATCAGGGATAGTTGGATTGTGATAAGGAGCCATTACTTTGAGAAGCAGAAAGATGATAACTTCGTGTAAGTATGTGGGATAATCAAAAGGCTACCTTCAAGGTGGATCTTTGGGGGTAAATTTAATCCAAGCATATATCCACTTTCTGTATTTAGGGACCATGCCATTGTTTGACCTGTCATGGGCTTCAGTCCTCATTTCCCATTAGGGAATCTAAAAGTTGCTAGACTTCTGCTTTCCATGAACAAGGGTAGTAGAACATTATAGTGTAGTCGCTTACCTGAGCTTCACCAGTTGGATAATCCCATCTGAGATGTTTAATCTCATTTGAGTGAAACCAAGGAGCAAAACGTGGCTGATAGTTCATTACCATCACAAGAGCATCCTGTGTTCCCAGCAGTGCTTCCAGCAGTTTCTTCAAGCACGCGGAGGGGCAGTATGAGCAAACTAGTCTCAAGGCTGTGGTCCCAGATGATCTGTCCTGGGTTCTTTTCCTTTTATCACTCTAGTTCTCCAGTCTAATCATCAACCTTGGAACCTACCTGGCAATTTCCAAAGACACACTCATTTTATGCTTTAAGTTGTGCTTTCAGATGTGTATGTACATTTACTTATACATATATGCATACCTATAAATATATATATACTTTCAGAAAGTATATATATATAAATGAATCTGAAAATACATTTTTTATTGTTATGTTAATCACCATACATTACATCATTAGTTTTTGATGTAGTGTTCCATGATCCATTGTTTGCGTATAACACCCAGTGCTCCATGCAGACCGTGCCCTCCCTAATACCCATCACCAGGCTAACCTATCCCCCTGCCCCCCTCCCCTCCAGAACCCTCAGTTTATTTCTCAGAGTCAACAGTCTCTCATGGTTCATCTCCCCCTCCGATTTCTCCCCCTTCATTCTTCCCCTTCTGCTATCTTCTTCTTCTTCTTTTTTTTAAAATTTTTTATTGTTATATTAATCACCATACATTACATCATTAGTTTTTGACGTAGTGTTCCATGATTCATTGTTTGTGCATAACACCCAGTGCTCCATTCAATATGTGCCCTCTTTAATACCCATCACCAGGCTAACCCATCCTCCCACCCCCCTCCCCTCTAGAACCCTCAGTTTGTTTTTCACAGCCCATCGTCTCTCATGGTTCATCTCCCCCTCCAATTTCCCCCCCTTCATTCTTCCCCTCCTGCTATCTTCTTCTTCTTCTTTTTTTTTTCTTAAATATAATGTATTATTTGTTTCAGAGGTACAGGTCATGATTCAACAGTCTTACACAATTCACAGCGCTCACCATATAAATGTGGTAGATAATGTCAAGAATTATTAAATTAGTACATAATTAGATTAGGAAATTTGAAACACCTTCATGTACTACACTGTTAAAGTTGAACAGATCAATTAACTCATCTGCTGAGACAATACATTTCTGTTGTTTAAGCCACTCAGTTTGTGGGACTTTGTTACTGCAGACGAAGTGAATAAATACGTCCCTCTCTATTTTCCCTGTAAAACATTATGACCTGTGCCCACAGCTTGTGGAGTTCACCCAGAGAGGCCACATTCCAGAAAGTCTGAGCCCCTCTGATCCCACCAGTTGACACGTGTGATTAAGAACCTGTTGTTTTTGCCTCCTTAATCTGTTGTTGTCAGTTCATTTGCTACTGTAAATAATTTATAAATGTACACCAAATTAGATATGAGTATAAAAAAGAGAGAGATTTGTTATTTCTATGAAAACTAAGCTAAATGCTTTGGAAAGATTGATGAGTCACACGCACACACATCCTTGAATTATATGTATATAAATTAACTAAAATGTTAGAGCAAAATTATAAGTATCTACAAGCAATCTGAATTCAGATTAATAGTATACATAAATCTATATTCCACTTTAAAGAAACTAGAAATTTAGATGATACATATTTTATTTGGTCGATGTAAAAAAAAATTGATACCAACAGAGTTGTACTGAAAAAGTACACTTATTATTTATTTATTTATTTATTTATTTATTTATTATTTTTTAAAGATTTTATTGATTTATTTTAGGGAGAGAGAGAGAGCAAGCACACAAGCAGGGGAAGGGGAAGGGGAGGGGCAGAGGGGTAGTGGGAGGAAAAGGGAGAGAATCTCAAGCAGACTCCATGCTGAGCATGAGCCTGACACAAGACTCCACTCAGGGCTCCATCCCATGACCCTGAGATCATGATCTGAGTCGAAAGAAGAGTTGGAGGCTTAACTGACTGAGACACCCAGGTGCCCCTAAAAAAGTATATTTAGTTTAAAACAAAATATTGAAGATACACAGGTATCTTTTTCTAATTAATCTGTTTAACCAATTTTTAGTTAACTATGATCTTACTTAATCAGGTTGAGTAAGAGATTGTTTATTTGTCCAGGTATTCTTGATCACCCTGGGATGGACAAGCTGGAGCCAAAGCCTGTTTCACTTTTGTAGCACCTGACTTAAGAAGTAGCCAGGATACTGCTGATGCATTTTTGAGGAATCATCTAAAGGGCTGGGAGTTTTGTTTTGTTTTGGTTTGGTTTTGGGGAATGCATGCCTGGGGGTCCAAGGACCAGTGTGTTATAATATATAGTCACATTGCTTTTGCATGACCCAACCATCTCTTTCACCAAGCCTGAACATCTGATACCTCAGATGTACTTCAGTGTCCCCATCCTCACTTTCTAGGGTCTGTGGCTTGCAAGATCCCAGTTCCACTGACAGTTTCTCTATCGATCAGGACTCTTGAGTGTTAAAGATACACAATTCAAACTAAGCATGAAGGGAAATAGCTGGGGAGAGGCTCGTGGTCTTCATGAAAGGAATAGCTAGGGCCCTCAGTAGGAAAGATGGGTACAAAATAGTAAACAGTGACATGAGCTTGATCAGGACTCTCATCTTTGCGTCTCTTTGATATTAGCTTTATTTTCTGCAATAGAAAGTTGTTATTTTGCATGCAAACTGGTCAGTTTCACTGAAATGTTAGAATAGATAAACAAATGTTTACCTAATTTATGGGACAAAGTGCAGAAATGAAACTTTGCACAGCATCTTCAGCCTCTCTTTTCCTTGAGGAAATACTGGCCGGAGGATGGGCATGAGATCCATAAACGCTTGACTTGTCCGTAAGGTCATTGAACCTGGGGAGACCTGGTTAGTGCAGAAAATCTGAGAAGTCACTCACCAGCTTCCTCCCCTATAGCAGATCCTGGTTATAGAAGCACAGAATGGGCACATCAAATTAATAGGTTGCATCTTTACACATTCAGTTTTGCAGAGTTTATTCCAAATGGCAAGACATACATTCACAACCACATGCAATATGTTTATGCCTCAGAACTCTTCAGGGAAAGTTTATGATCACTTGATCCCTTTATAAGGGGAATCTTACTACACTGACTACTGCAATATCAAATTTGCTTTCTCCAAAGTGCCAGAACACTAGTTGTCAGAAACTGGAGGTTTGCCTATTTCCAACGTCACCATGTAGAAATAGATTTTTTTTTATGTCAAAAATTCCAGGAGAAGATACTGATGAACTGACTTGTCTCGCATGCTTCTTTTTAGACCAGTCATTGTTCTAGAGAAGTCAGGGTCATGCATGAAGATAACAACTCCTTTTCAGACAATAAGTAAGATAGGTAATAAGGAAGGAATAGCTCCCTAAAAGTAAAGAGCACGTTTCTCAATAGAAGGGAAAAGTCTGGGCAGAAAAAGAACAAGACTAGCTACAGAAGATAGGCAGAAAATAAACAGCGACAGCTCGAAACCCATAGAAAAGTATAATAAGCTAATAATTATGGACAGAAATTTCACTTACACATAAAAGACCTATTTCTATGTATATAAGCACAAAAACCTTTATTTAGGGTTATTCAAAGTCATGTATATTTTCCATAGACACCTCTCATCATGAACTGTTCAATTTCAGTCTTCCCCGTAATTCAATTAAAGCACACTGTTCATGAAGCTGTTGTTTATTAATGAGGAGATTTTACATGCTCTTACTGCTTTAGTCCATCTAAAAAGACGAAATAAATCCCGTTGTAATTATTTCACTGGCATTGTGAGTACAAGAATTTTTAATTTGTCTACTGAAATAATTTAAGCATAAGTTTGCTCTCTAGATGCTTTTTGCATTTCTGCATGAATATTTACATTAAAGAGAAATAATCACCTCTAAAGCTTTGATTACACTATTTACATTGAATGCTAACCTCCCTTAGAAATTGGTTATTTTATTTAGGAGAGATTCTGGAGAAACTTCACAAAAAAACTCACACTTATGTCCTTAAACTCTACAATCATCAGGCATCACATTAGGGAAAACACACATAAACTAACAAAACAAAATAAAAACCAAAGGAAAAGTGTTTTTCAAAGGTATTCAACAGTTTTGAAATACTAATATTATTTAGATACTATCATTTCTTAAATAATTTCATTTAGATAGATTTGAGCTTTGAAACCCATAGCAACTTAATTTTTTTCTCAAACAGGAGGCAAAGCCTCTTGTCTGGGGCCAAGATAGCTGGTAAAGAAATCATCAAAACACCTTCTTCAGCTGGTTTTTGAAGCATTCCTGGCTGCTTGGCATTGTTTGTACATTTGAAGTTCACAGTTGCCCAATACCCACTAAGTTGATAAAGCCTAGGGGAAAATATGTGAAAAAAAATAAGAACTGTAAAAGCATTTTATTTGGGTCATTTAAAAATGTTAATGTTAAATATGCTTATCTGTCAACCTGAATTTTTAACCTATTTCTGCCTGCATCTCTGGACAAAATCATGGGAACCCACACAGAGACGACTAAAGTCCTTGAATCCCATAGTCTCACTTGTATTTCAGGAGCTGACAAAACAGATACCTTCCCCTCAACTTCTCTCCCCCTTGCAGGAGAAAAGCTAAGCAGGGGAGATAAGAACTGCCAATTATAAAATATTACAGTGTTTTGTTTTCTGGAGGCAGGGATCGAAACTCCAAGGTAATTGGAATTTTTCATGAAATCCTTTCAAGACAAATACATGATTAACCCATGTAGAGTTCTAGTCAGATCAAATTTCTTAAGTCCTGACTTCACGCAATTAAAAAGTTCCTGTCAGTGTTGATTACTTGAAAGTGGAGAAGGAAGAAGGAAATCATATTTATTTTTTGTGTGTTTGTGAGGGAAAAAAAAGTGGCTCAGCAATAATATCAGAAATGGATGTGAGTGTTGCAGAAAAGGGACACAGAGGGTGTTTGGATAATATTGGTAGAACTCAGGGAAATGGAAGGAAGAGTTTACCAGGTTTCCAGCATGCTGGGTTTGACCCTCTTCAGCAGGATGTTGGTTCAGGCAAAACTTTTTGTCTTGCCTCTGGGCCAAAAGAACATCCTGGAAAGTTCTGGATCATAATATGTATTACTCTGAATTGCAATCATAGCTTTATTTATTTCCTTTCCACCAAACTGTAAGCTGCTTAAATTCAAGAACTCCAACTTCTAATTTCTTTATCCCAAGGGCATGGTAGGTACCCCCACCCCAATATTTTTGTTTGTTTGTCAATCGGGACAGCAAAGCCAAGGGATCATTGTGAGGATTAATGAGTTTATATCATGGACTCAATCAATGTTAGTCATCATTACCATCATGCAAATTGTTCATTCCTCATCATATATTTTTTACTTTCAAAAGAGATGAAAGATTACCAAAATAACTTTCTAGGTTCCAAAATTATGTTGAGAGCCATGGTGGTTCATCTACAAAACTGTATTTTTGTGAAATGAAGAGAATAAGGGAAGTATTTATTGTCCATATTACATTAATAGTGACTTTCTATTTAATGTCTTGTGAGGAAATGATATTTAAATAGAAATGTAAAATTGCACAAATACCTTTATAATCTTATGACTACATATAATAGATTATTCATGTTTCGGATGTACCAACAGGATTTCCATGATTGGGAATCTTCCTCGTAAGATTCGTGTCTCCTCTTACCCTTACATTCTCAGTAATCTGATATTATCTTCAGACTGCTTAGGTACTGCATAATCACTTCTCACTTTTCAATTGCTTAATTTACTTTATCATAATTATTTTTCTACATGTAATGTAATCTGTACTCAAAAGATAGAAACAAGTATGTAATTACATTGTTTTCTGCCATCGCTATGCTTTTAGTGTTAACACCCGGGCCCAATAAATATGTATGAAAGTAGTTTGCCTAAATTATCCTAAAAAATTTGGTGGAATATTTTCATGTAATTCAGGTTTCCACAACTTTATGTATTGTTAAGCATCATTTATTTACTAAATAATCTAAATGAACTATTATGATGTGAAATCCACTGAGCTTAACACATTCATGGACATAAAATGCACAATCATTAGCTAACTACAAGGATGTTACATAAGAGGATGAAGGAAATGAGAATGTAAGAAAATAAGGTATGACTATATAAAACATTAAGCAACTTGAGAGACAACCAAGCCAAAAATTAGTTAAATGAATGAATGAATGAAATGAAATAAAGTGAAATGGCACATGACAAAAATAGAATAGTGTAGGTAAAATATACTAATACTTCATAAAAACTGGGCTTTCTAAGTCTATATTTATGGGAGGAAAAGGAATACAAATAACATAAATTCATGGGAAAGTATAGCAATCTAACATGTTTGAGGGCATCTTAGGTATTTTTTTTAACCTGATGACTTGCTAGGAACTTTTTGTACTGATTTATGTAATGAGTTTGTTACTTCATTGTGAGAACTTTCTTCAGATAGTTGCTGAAGTTTACACTATGTGACTTGTTCAAGATCACACATTTTTGAAGGTTGTGGAGGTAGTATGCACATATACAAATATAGGCTCCTATAATTTTAAAATCTCTGACCAGCTTGTGCTGCCTGAGACCTCCTCAGCTGGGATGTGAAGAAATAGCAAAATCTGACAAGGTAGAATAAAGAAAATAGAGTATTCTGGGAAAAGCAAAATAAGGATTTGAGCAAAGTACCTGTTCAGAACACACACACACACACACATATGCAGGTACACAGACGGGACTCAGGTTGCAAAGAGGTAGACCAAACTTCAAGGAGTGGCTGAGGAATATTACTTACTAAAAATCATAAAATCATGTTTTACAGGTCGAGAAGCCTAGTGACCACCTTTAAGAACCACAGTCCAATGAGAAAAAGATTATATATATCTATATAGTCAAGAAATTAATAATAAAATTAAGTAAAAATCAGAAGACATCAAGGTGATTAGGTCACCATGAGGAGGCTTGGAATCTGTAAATCAGGGGACTAGACAGAAGTATTAGATAATTGGAAGGCAAGCCAGGTCTAGACCAGAGTTAAGGATTAGGCCAAATGACCAGTCTCAAAGCACTGGCATCAAGAATAAAACAGGAAATTACTTAGAAGTTGTGTGGATAACCTCCATTTCCCTAGCCTCCTGGAAATATGAAGGACATTTACTACAAAAACACTCCTGGCTTTTCTTCACACTCTTCATACTTTCTTCCCTATGGAATAAAGAAAGCTGTTTTATCTGCTCAGTGACTTAATTTAATTTCGAAGAAATACCTAAGCACATTCTGCCCAGATCTTCCCATTTGAGAATCAGTGGAAACTCCATAGGAAATTTTTCCTCTGTACGTCTAATGACCTATAATTTCATGTAGTCCAAAGGTAAAGTATTAGGGAGTCCATTTCTCCATAGATGTAAAGCTACACTGTCTGAGGTGTGTACGATTAACAGAGCTGGTATTCTGACCATTATCTGACTTCCTTCTAGGTTTTGAACTTTAGGAAAAGGAATATGATTTTTGACTCTCTATAATTCCAACCAAGGACTTCATATGGCAATGAGTGTATGCCCAAAGATACGACTATGATATTGATGCAAGTGACAATTACAAGGATAAAGTTGATATTTTATGTTACATAATTATTTACAAAAATCTCTACCTATGTATTTGTTTTATGCATTTTACATTGTTTCAAAACAATCACAAGAGACAGGCTGGGTAGGGATGGAAACTCCCTGAGTAAGATAGCATTTTGCCAAACATGTCAACAATTAAATATATATTGGCAATGTATTAAAGAGCTGATCATTCCTACTCTACTGTAGGGCCAGTTGAGAAATGAAGCAGCAGGGCATATAGAAATAAAATTTCCACTTTATTTTGATAAAACTGATTGGAGAAAAAGACTATGTGTCTGTATCTATAAGCAAATGCAGTTGCTAGTACTTCAGCTCTGAATTAGACAGACACCCAATCGTTAGCAAACTGGACAATTTCCAAGTTTCCTCAGGGAGACAGAGTGTCACCACATCTAAGAAGATATATCCTTGCTGGAAGTTGGTCAACTTGAAAAGATAGAATCTAGAACAAACATGCTGAAAGCTTTCTCCCCACATCTGATAAGATATCACTCTTCCCATATGGAGGAGAGAGTACTGGGGCTGAGCAGAGCTGGGAAGTTTCTTCCCAAACATTTTGTTGTTGTTTTTGTTCCTCCTGTGGCCCACAGTGGAAGTTCTCTACCACATATAGACACGTGAAGGTAGGCAATGAGTTCCTTCCAACAGTCAATAAGTCAATGGGTACTTCATGTCAGTGCTTCTCATCCACCTAATTTTTGTTAAATTCTTTACCCTTCACACATTAGGAAGGTGATCAGTTAGGCTGAACAATGTAGTCATATGTATGC
Organism: Neomonachus schauinslandi; assembly: GCF_002201575.2. Classification (NCBI taxonomy): domain Eukaryota; kingdom Metazoa; phylum Chordata; class Mammalia; order Carnivora; family Phocidae; genus Neomonachus; species Neomonachus schauinslandi. The sequence goes on along the minus strand of NC_058409.1, from coordinate 136,581,105 downwards.
CCTTATTCAATTTTGGTCCTTCTGTACAGGATCATATTTACACCTCCACAGTCATTTCAGGATCATTCATGACTAGAAAGTGGTTTAGTCTGCAGGGTCAATTCATAGGTCTTAAAGTTTAGAACAAAAGAGTAAACGTATTTTAAAATTTTGAAAGTGATCAAAGCCTACATCTCAAGATTTGTGAAGACATTTCTCTTCCTGATATGAGAAAGGCTTAACTGCATACTGAAATGGGTAGAAAAATTGTAGCAGTCACAATTATGTAGCTTGCTATCTCTTTAATGTGGAAGGAAATACATTATTTGACAACTGTATACCAGATGGAATGCATATTTTTTGGAAAAAAAAAACTTCAAATGCTAATCTATAAAGCCTCAAAAAGAAAGACTGATATTTTCCTTTGAGACTAATGTGCTGGAAGATTGCCAAAAGAAATAATTGAATCTTTATCATTCAGCATATCCACGGTTTCATGTATATCCATTTCCAACTCATTTCAAATTCAATTTTGGCAAATCAAATAATTGACTAAGCTGAGAAAAGTCTATATTAATTTAGCATTGTTAAACACAATGTCAGATTTCAACTGTAGTCTCTAACATCAACTTTATCATTCCTTCTAAGATTCCAGACCAGTGATTAAAAGCAGATACTGAGTCTGAGACCATAGCAAGTTAACTATAGATGAAAGAAAGAGTTGTCCTTTATAAAATACAAGAATATTTTTATTTTTATGTAATTTTCTTGGGTTTAAGTTTTTTTAATCATCTTTATGGATATAAGTGGGTTGTGACCTTCAAGGAATTTGTCAGTTTTATTTTCAGTCTTCTTTGGAATGCTTAATTCAAGAGTAAGAAATGAGAAATAGGTAAGGGGCGGTCTATCTACATGAGGATAGTAAAATCATTATCCATTGCTCCCCCACCCTATCCCTTCCAGTCTCTCCCTCCTCCACACTGTGCTGCCTTGTTGGCCAGGAAGAAAAGGAATGTGATATACTGCAAACCTTTGGGTTACCTCCACTGGACATAACCATGCCAGCAGGAGACATGATAGGCAGAGAACAAGGGCGTGGTTCACTGAGGATCTGCACAGGCCAAGAATTGACCACCCACACATTTTGCCTAAGATCTCCTTCTGTGTCCTATTCATACAACTCCCAAACACTTACCGGGATCTTCCGTCAAGATGAAGCTATTCAAAATCACTCTGCTTGAACTAATTATTTGTTTTATTTTCATATTCCACCCCCCTCCCAGGCATGAGACCTTCGTGGGGTTTGTTGTAATTGAGACAACTGGATTGGGTGACTGTCATTTTAGTCTTTGCCAGACTCTCTGCTCTACTTGCTTACCCCCAACCGTGCACCCACTTAAATATTGCTTTTGCAGGGGAAAAAAAAAAAAAAAGCAAAAGCCAAACCCAAACAAACAAAAACCTAAAAATTCTATAGCTATTTTTTTCTCTTCTTGCCTGTTTCTTTCAATGTCTGACTGAATGGCATGTGGCCATGTTCCTCTGAATTTGCTGATTTCATACATCTTAATCCTGTAATTAAGTATAAAACATGAAAGATATATTTCACTTACAAATTATAAAAAAAAAGAGCTAATTTATTTTTTATAGTTGAAATCCTCCCCCTTCCAACTATACCTCTCTCAGACTCTAAGGGGACTTAGACTAGATCCAATCTGAGAGGGAGTTGCCCATGGAAATGAGCCTGCAGGCAAAAACAAGGTGCAGGAGTAAGCTCATAGAAAACTTTGTCCAGAGTTGGCTGGGGAAGGAGCATGTAAACCACCTTTCCGTGGCATATATCCTACCCTTAATCCATGATATTTTAGTGGAACATTGTCAGAAGGCCTACTTGGTTTCAGTTGTGGTGTGGACAGTTTTTAAAAGAAAGAATGGCTTCTGTGGGCATAACTGAAAGAGAAGCACATTCCTTCCCCTCTGTCATACACCTTAGTAGGGCAAGAGGGGGCACTGGAAGTAAAATGCTGAGAAAAGGTATGCCTAGCAAAATGGAGGTCTTGGAAATTGCGATTTCACCATGACTGTGGATATTTTGGCAAGGTGAGTAGGCTGGAACAGAAGAAACTGAGATCACTGTCTCAAAGGATTTGTGAAACAACTTCCAAAGAATTGCTGAAATTTTAGGAAATGATTTGAAGAAGACTGCCAACTTATAAACATTGGAATGTTAGGACCTCACAGTTGTTTTGACCACAGGAAAGGAATTGGGACTATACTTTTCAGCAGAAGTGGTGAGACCTGGGACTTGTAATTGACATGATTTGATTTGGGGGACAGTTTACTTAGCATTAGCCTGTGTAGGAGATAGAATGAGAGAAAGCATAAAAGTGTATGGGGACTAGAATCTGGAGAGCCATAAAGGTTGGGCAGTGAGATTGGCTGTCATCATGGAGGTAACACAGAAAACAGAAAGTTTTTAAAACCAAGCAGTGAAGCCCTGATACTGATCTAATAAGAAGTTTATGTGGAGACTGGGGAGAAATGGGTGGAAACAAGAAGTAAGAAGATGGACCAAACACCTGGAACTTCCAAGATGTTGATATTGTTCAAGCTGTAACACATATACTAAATGTCCATTAGACCTTTGCCTAATTTTAAGTATTAATCATGAATTATCTGAAGGCCAGGTGATCTGGAAAGATGCAAAAAGAAATCTTTACTTAATATAATGAATAATTGAGTTTAAATAAATCGTTTGATTGATAATTGATTTTAGAAACTAACCCTGTAGCTAAGTGTTACTGCTTTGATGTAAGCATTTATTGCTTCACTACTTTTTAAAGACATATTTACTAAAATTCTACTATTAGCCAGGGGTGATAGATGTGGAATGAAACACATGACTGATAAAATGAAATTGTGCAAATTTATCTGGATATTTCCTGAAAATTCACTGTGATGTTTTCAGTAACATGCCAAACAAAATTATTATGGGCAATATTTGCATACTGAAAAACACAAATAGGGGTGCCTGGGTGGCTCAGTCGGTTAAGCGTCTGCCTTCGGCTCAGGTCATGATCCCAGGGTCCTGGGATCGAGCCCCGCATCGGGCTCCCTGTTCGGCGGGAAGCCTGCTTCTCCCACTCCCACTCCCCCTGCTTGTGTTCCCTCTCTCGCTGTCTCTCTCTCTGTCAAATAAATAAATAAATAATCTTTTAAAAAAATAAATAAAACACACAAATAGCTGGACAGAAAAATAGTTAAAAATACACAGGCAATTCAGCTCTGTGAAGGTGTGTGATAGCACCTGGGACAGCAGAATGAGAGCTAAAGACTTCTGTTTGTGGGAAGATGGAGTTGACATGCTTTTCCCTATTCCTCTCACTGTGTGTAAAGAACCCCCCTGAACATTATACATATGACAAGCATAACAAGACTCTGAAAGGTGAAAAGTAACAAAGCAGACAAGCGAAAGACCTCAGGCCTGAGGAACGACATGGTGGTGAGGTTCCTGGGATTTCTTTTGCCTCATATATCACCAAGAAGCCAGCAACTCAGAAACACCAATAAGCACAGACAAAACAAAAAACAAAAACCAAAAAAAACCACACAAAGTCTCAGCAAAATCCCACTCTCTTTGGCCAAAGGACCTTAAAAAGCAGCCTAGAAAGATGAAAACAGAGATAAATTGTGCCCTGTGCCCGCTGCAGCCAGCAAGGGTTGAGTGGGGAGCCCAGAATTCCAACGCTGCCAGGCTGTAATGAGGAGCCCTTCTCTGGTTCATGCCCTCCCTTCCCCCACTGAGGTGGTACCAGAGAAGAGTGAGTAGGAAGATGAGACTTTCATTTTGGTGGAGTTAGACACCTGGGCCAATGGCAGAAATGCACAAATCCAGAAATAAGATCCACACAAATATTCACAATTGATTTTTCCAAAAGGTACAAGCAATTAATGAGGGGAAGATAAGTTTTCAACAAATGATACTGGAGGAATGGAGCATCCATAGGCAGCAAAATAAACGTTGACCTAAGTCTCACACATCATACAAAAATGCACTCAAAATCTTTCTCCAATTGAGAATGAAATCTTGCCATTTGCAATGACGTGGATGGAACTAGAGGGTATTATGCTACGTGAAATAAGTCAATCAGAGAAAGACAAATACCATATGATTTCACTCATGTGGAACTTAAGAAACAAAACAGATGAACATAGAGGAAGGGAAGGAAAAATAAAATAAGATAAAGGCAGAGAGGGAGGCAAACCATAGAAATTCTTAACTCTAGGAAACAAACAGGGTTGCTGAAGGGGAGATAGGAGGGAGGATGAAGTAACTGGGTGATGGGCATTAAGGGGGGGACATGATGTGGTGAGCACTGGGTGTTATATGCAACTGAAAAGTCATTGAATTCTACCTCTGAAACTAGTATATGTTAACTAAATTGAGTTTAAATAAAAGATTTTAAAAAATAGATCCTGAACTAAAACGTAAAACATAAAATGTGGAAACCTTTAGAATTAAAAACAAGCACAGAAGAATACCTTAAGAATCTAGGACTAGGAAAAGAGTTCTTAAACTTATATAAATGCATGATCTCTGAAAGAAAATAATGAACTCCTAGGAAAGTGTACACCAAAAAATAAAAATGAGAAAGAAAGAAACACCTGTGTTGTGCTGTCACATATGTGTCTAGGATGAAACTTTATCCATGCACAAGAATGCCACACTGAGGCTTTAACAAAAGCTGTCAAACAAATAAAATGGTCCCATTTGTGTTAGGTTACCTGAGCACAAGTGGAAACAAGCACAAAACTTTGTAAGGCCAGGTAAGCAGAGAACAATTCCAAAGAATATGAAGTTGAGCAATTCCCAGAACTCCCAAAGTGCTGGAAATGTCTCAATTCTCTGACCAGAGAGAGTAGAGAGACCTCACAAACACGTGGGGTGCTCAGAAAGAAGCAGAATAGGTACATTTTAGTAGTAGGACTAGAGTAGTTCTAGAGTAAAGGTTACTGTAGGCCCTCCAAAATAATCATAATCATAATCATAATGACAATCATAATCATAAAGAAAACAACATGTATCACACAGGGAACCACTTGAATATTATGGTTAAAGTTTAGTTAATGAGAGTTAGTTCTTATTATATAACAGAAGTTATTAAGATAATTTAAATTCTTGGGTATATTTGTGAAATAATTGTTGAGCTACACTGTTTTTTTTTTAGCACCTTAGGATTTCAAAACATTGTACATTTTGAGTTAGTTATTAGTAACCAGAAACTCAAAACTCCCCGTATATGTGTCACATAGAGAACTACTTTACAGATTTATTTATTTATTTGAGAGAGAGAGAGATGGAGCAAGAGAGAGAGAGAGAGAGCACGTGAATGGGGGGAAGGGCAGAGGGAGAGAATCTCCAGTAGACTCCCCTGCTGAGCTCAGAGCTTGACTGAGGGGCTCCATCTCATGACCCAGAGATCATGAACTGAGCTGAAATCAAGAGTCAGAGGCTTAACCGACTGAGCCACCCAGGTGCCCCACATAGAGAACTATTTTAACATTACAGTAAAAAGTTTTTGTGAAAAAGAAAGCACATACTCTATTAGATGGCATGACTATTCTACTCTACACTGGGTAAGGTAGACACTGGGAGCTACTCATCTGCAGGCCATATGGGACTTAGGGTCATGAATGGGTGCTGATACAAACAGCAGCAATAATAAAGCAGTGACCAAAGCCAGGTAGAACAAGGCATTGGTAATGCCTATTTTCAAATACAAGAGACAGGAGAGAAGCTTTCTATGCCAGATTCAATATTGCAGGGACATTACTCTGACTTGTCTCCTGCATAGGGTCCTCTCCAGACTCTTTGATGGTAATGTCTTTTCATAAGACAGTTCACAACTTAGTAGTGACTCTTGTTCAAAACTAAACTTCAAAAAAATGTTTAGAGTAGTTTTAGGTTTACAGAAAAATTGAGAAGATGGTACAGAGTGTTCCCATATACCCTCTACCCAGTTGCTCCTACTACTAACATTGTACATTAGTATGCTATACTTGCCAAAAATAATGAACCAACATTAATACACTAACAGTGACTAAACTCCACAGATGATTAAAATTTCCTTAGTTTTTTTTTTTAATTTAAAAAACTTTTTCTGTTCTAGGATCCCATCCAGGAAACCACATTACATGTAGTCATCGTATTTCCTTAGGTTCTACCTGACTGCGACAGTTTCTCAGACTTTCCTGTTTCTTGATGAAGTTGGCAATTTCAGGAGTACTAGTACTATTTTATAGAATGCACCTGTACATAAATTACTATTTTGTTTATTTAGAAAAAAAAATAGAAGTAAAATAATCCTGCGTATATCCTCCTAAAGATGAAAAACATCTAATTTCCTTGTCTCAATATGGTTTTTAAAATTATATTCTACAGTAGTTATAGCTAGAATAATGCTGAGAGTTCCTGATATTCCTGGTTTGGGGTGTGAAATAATCAAATCACCATGGCTATGAATTAATGTATTATGATGAATGCACAAGAGTAAAAAAGTATTGTAGCATGTTAATTTCCATATAGAAGTACAAGAGCTTCTATTACTTAGAGAAAAATAAATGCTTATTTTCCTTTCAAACGTATGTGTTCAGCAAATTTCCACTTGTTAAAGTGACTCTAATCAACAGATAATATATTGACAATAATTCTTAAAACATAACCTTAAATGCCCAAAGAGCAACTGGGAGTCTTAGAGACTGTAAAAAATAAGACAGTTTACAAATATGAAAAGGAAGAGCTTTGTCGAGAGAAACATGAATATTATTATAGGAAGACAAATGGATTGGACTTGAAAATGGTCCCTTTAATCCATCCTTCAAGCATGTTGATCATGCTCTCACTCAGCTGGAAAAATAATTTAGGATTTGTAAAATAAAATTTTAATGCATATCATATTATGTGAATATAAGTACATCTGTCAGAATCTTTAAAGTTAAAAATCTTGCCTGTGTGCATTAAGGCTTTGGAAAGATTTGATTCTGATGTCTGTTAGAAAGTCTCAGATTTTGGAAGATACTTCTTCCAATCATATAAGTAACTGAATATTTAAGGCGGAAAAAAAAAAAAGAAAAGAGATATACACACACAAGGCCTTTCTGTTACAATGATGGCTATGTGGTAATGACTAATCCTGACCCTCAATATCCCATGAAATACTCAGAAAACACAAACCAGATGCAAATGTCACATTAATGCAAAACAACAAGGAGAAGAAAGATATGTGGTAGAAGTTTGCCTGCTTGGTGTTTGTGGGAAGTAGGAAGGAATACAAGACAGACAAAGCAATGAAAATGGTGGTTTCTAGTATTTTATGATCTTCACTTGTGACTCTGGCAAGGGAAGAAGTGTGGTTGGCTCCCGCTTATCATGGAAAATGTAGTCAGTATAGTCAGACAACCAGTAATTCGGAACATAGAGGAGGGAGGCCAGAAATGGGGCTCGAAGCTGCTCACATCAATGTGGCCCTACTATCTAGAAAGAGGAACTAAAGTTTTTCCTCAAATTACTTTCTGTTCTTATGTACATACCTTTAGTCAGAAATAAGATTTGAAAAACAGTATGGGTGATCCTCTTTAGTGAAGGGAAAACTAGAGTTTTTTAAAGATGTGCAGGGAAACTAATTGCTCATGGCAAAACATCAGAGAGACTAATAAGTCTGTAAGAATCTCCTGAAATGCTCAACTTCAGCTCTTACACTAATCAGAAAATCCTATCTACATTCTTTGCTACAAAAGTGCATCGTCAAGAGTTTGCCTGCTGGAAGAGAGAAAGAACATGCAGAAGAGGTAGTAGAAACTGTGTGGGACCTAAGAACAGAAGGCTCTGTCATGCCCCTCCCCTCCCCCCCCAAGTCATCTTAGGGAACTCTGCTCTTCTGAATCTTGAATCCACCAGTGGAGAGCTCCTTCACTTGCACCTCAGTCAATTTGCTTGCTCAATGTGGAAGATCTATTTCTCCCCTAAACTACAAGACATTTTTTTCCTCTTCATTTATTCAAACTCTGCCCATCATATCTATAGTATTTCTGAAAAGCCTCTTGTCTAGTAGGCTCTAGTCCTCCCTAATGAGCTAAAGTTCACTGCTATTCACTCCTCTTCATGGTAATGGGGAAAAATGCTCTAGAGTGCCAAAATCTCTGGGCTAAAAATATTTTGTAAACCATTGCAACTGGAGGAATTTCACTCATATTTTCCTACACTTCTTTTTGCCATAAAATTTTACTAAAAGTGAGTAGGATAATTAATACGTTCAGGCAAATGTTTCCTATTGGATTTATAAGAAACTTTTTTGGAAATGAGTATTCAGTTTTGAAAGAGGCCAACATTTAATTTCAAGCTTTAAGAGATCTGATTATCTTTAAGATTGTGATGATTTATAAATTATGTCAATATTAACCCCAAAATTTCAATGTTTGACTTTGAATGGACATTTCACATTCTCATAAAATCAGCTTGTAAACAAAGATTTATTGAGCTAATATAATCAGGATTTAACAGACAAAAATGCAGTGTCACTCCCGCTCCATATGAGTGATACATGCATTTAAATACTATGGGAATTGGGGCATCTGGGTGGCTCAGTCGGTTAAGCATCCAACTCTTGATTTCAGCTCTGGTCATGGATCTCATGGTCCTAGGATCGAACCCCAAGTCTGGCTCTGCGCTCAGTGGGGAGTCTGCTTGAGGATTCTCTCTCTCTCTCCCTCTGCCTCTCCCCCACCCATCTCTCTAAAAATAAATAAATAAATCTTTAAAATAAATACTATGGGAATTAACAGAAGGAGACATCATTCTGACTAATGTGATATAACTAACTATAACTATAACGTGCATTAAAGAGGAAGTACATTTTCCAGTATTTCTTAGAGGAGAAATATACATTTTTTTTTCTGAAATACCACTTAAAATTTTGAAGAATAGAACAGCTGCTTTTACAAGATATTTTTTCCTTGATTATATATGTTCATCAATCACTCAATAAAAATTCCCTGAGTATTAGTGAGGGTTTGCTGGTGGTTTGTAGAACTGAGTGTTCTCTTTGTGGAGCCATAAAAGCAAGTTAAAAACAAATGGATCATAGATCTGGATAAGAAGTGATGATTAGATAACTAGCCTACATTTCAGAGATGAGAAGACTGGGATGGAAGGGAAAAAGCTGCTCTCCAAAGTCAGGGTCAGTTGGAGTTGATAAAGCCTCTCTAGGGTGACTCAATTCTCAGGATTCATTACTGGAATACAGAACGACGTAAAGTCAAATATCCTCTAGGCCTGAGATTACACTTCTTAAGTTCCCTTTACTGTTATCTGATTTTAACTGAAGCAAATTACATGAGTATGCAACTGTCCTTGGACACTTCGCAACATCTTGAATGCAACAACAAATATTTATATTTTGATTATTTTAACCATAAAGGCAATTCTTAGAGAACAACAAAAAAATATTGCCAGGAACATTAAAGATATCCAATAATGTGTCAAGATCAGATATGGCAACTTTTGCCAAACTTTACATTCTGTAAAACCTACTCTTCTGTGTACTCTGGAATAAGTCAACCTGCTATTCTGTATACTCTGGAATAATTTCCTGTAATTTGATAGAAAATGATTCTATCAAAGAGATGTATTATTGTTCATATAAACAGACTGTATCCTTCCATCACTGCATTCTTTAATTCTTAGGACTACAGTGAGTAAAGAGCTTTATCTCACAGCCTTTTATTTTTTTATTTTTATTTATTTATTTTTTTTAAAGATTTTTATTTATTTGTTTAACACAGAGAGAGAGAGCACAAGTAGGCGGAGCAGCAGACAGAGGGAGAGGGAGAAGCAGGCTCTCTGCCGAGCAGGGAGCCCGATGCGGGGCTCGATCCCAAGACCCTGGGATCGTGACCTGAGCCGAAGGCAGCCGTTTAATGACTGAGCCACCCAGGCGTCCCTCTTACAGCCTTTTAAACTATACTTCCCCAAATACTTTTTATTATAATTTCCTACTGAGGACCTACTCTAATTAAAAATTTGAAAACAAACAAAACAAAACAAATTTTGAAAATAATGATATATAAAATGAAATGACAAATATTTTGAGAGGGAGAAGAGACCAATCTTAAGGAAGCATTAAAATCATTTTCACATATTAGATTCTTCAAAAAGGAAGATCACTGAAATTGTAGGCAACCAAGACAAGAAATAAAAATTTCAACGACATGTTGAATGATGACTATGTGCCAGAAACTGTGCCAAACATATAATCACAATTAAACATCTTCAAAATAACCACAGGAAAAACTTACTATTATCCTGATTTTAAAAGTGGGGGAAAATGAGGCTCAGAGCTGTTTATTTCTCATTAATTCATTTATTCCACAAATAGTTATTGAATATCTGCTATGTTTACTACCTTGTTCAGTGAGCATAGATGTGCATAACTCCTAGCACCATGGCGTTTACAATCTAGCAGGGGAGATAGTCAATAAAAATAGATATAGTTCCTAGGTCTCAGTAAGGAACAAGAAGAAAATGTAGGCAGAACAAGGAATGGTGGGTAATAACATAAAAGTTGGTGTTGTTATTTTAAACAGGTGACTGGGGTTGACAGCTCTAATATGCTAGTATCCAAATAGAGATCTGAGTCAAGGGAAGTAGAGAACCGTGGTGATGATCAAGTAAGAACATTTCAGATAGAAGAAATTCCAAGAGCAAAGCCCCTGTAGGCAGATTGCCCAGGTGACTGTGCTGGTGAATGATGGGACCAACATTTGAATCTTCTTAACGACTTTAAAGCCTGTCTTCTTACCAGCTATAGAATAGCACTTTCTAGAAAGTTAGCACCTTCTCAGAGACATGAACTAAGGCACTGTATATTATGAAGGCATATTATAATGTATGATTTGCTATAATATAGTATAATAGAATGTATATTTAGCTATATTCTTATTATTGTGTTATAAGCCTGTGCTGCTAGTAATGAGCATTCTGTTTGGAAATGGATTAAAATGATAATTTTGTGTTTCTATGCATTTGTAAACTACAACTACATTCTAAAAAAATCCCAGTATTTGATTATTAAAAGTTGCAATCACATTTTTTCATCTTGAAAGATTGTTTAAATTATAATTTTCAGGGGCGTCTGGGTGGCTCAGTCCACTCAGGTCATGATCCCAGGGTCCTGGGATTGAGCTCCATTTGGGCTCCCTGCTCAGTGGGGAGTCTGCTTCTCCCTCTCCCTCTGCCCTTACTCCTGTTCATGCTCTCTCTCTCTCAAATAAACAAATAAAATCTTTTAAAAAAATCATAATTTTCAGAAAACATTTACTCCTTTAGTGCATTTATCTTTATGTTTGGTGACTAATTTGGGTTCTGGACCAGTTTCAATGTGCGTGTGTGTGATGTGTGGGGTGGTGTGGGGAGTACCCACACCTCCAACAAGCAATGCTCTGGCACCAATTGTGTATGCTATAATTCAACCCAATTCTGACACAATCTACCTGGAGACAGCATCAGGTCCCACAGGCAAGGATTCAGTCCTACAAGCCTCCCCCCACCCCCACTCCCAGTGTCAGACACCAATCGCAAGTCCAAGTTGTTAGATCAGAGTGTCCAACTTCCCACTTCTTGGGTTTGGTATAGTTTGCTAGCACAGCTCATGAACTCAGAGAAAAATTTTACTTACTAGGACACTGGTTTATTATAAAAGGATGTAACTCAGGAACAGCCCTATGGAAGAGATGCATTGGGGCAGGATATGTGGGAAGGGGCTCAGAGCTTCCATGCTCTCTCCTAGTATACCACTCACCCTGATTCTCCACCTGGTCACTGACCTGGCAGTTCTCCAAATCCTGTCCTTTGGGGTTTTTATGGAGGCTCCGTTCCATAGGCACCCTTGATTAAATCATTAGTCATTGGTGATTAAATTCAATCTCCAGTCCTTCTCCCATCTCTAGTTGGCTCCACTGGCCACCAGCTCCAATCCTTAGGTGCTTTCCAAAAGTCACCTTATTAACATAAAAGATACCTTTATCACTCTTAACACTTAGGAAATTCCAAGCATTTGGGGAGTGGTGAGAACATGGTGGGAACCATGTAGGAAGAGCAAATAAGACCAAATATGTAAGAAAAATACTCATCAAGATGACCAAAATGTATTTTTCTTATAAATCTTAATATCACAGTCATGATACTATTATATTTTCAATATAAAATATACAGGTTGTAAGAAGTGAAAGATTTTGTTTCCTTCTGAATGCTCTCCACTAATCTCACTCAAAAAGTGTTCATTTTAACAGATTATCACATATCGTATCAAATACCTGATAGCAGATGTTGTTCAATACCAGATTCTAAATTGGTCCCTAACAAGTACTACTTTAGACTTGTTTCCACAGTGGAACTTGTCTGGCTTCCCATTTTCTCACCAGCATTAAATTATTTCAGACATTTTAAGTTCTAAGAGTTAAAAAGCAAAAATAATAGATTATGTTCTTTTCCTCTTGCAATTACCAGTGAGGTTGAACATGTTTTATAAATATACCAATTACTTGTATTTTTTCTGTAAATTGCCTACGCAAAGTCACTGTTTATTTTTATATATGATTGTTTACTTCCCTTAACTTAGATATATGTGCACACACTTGTATATACACACATGCTTATATATAATATTAACACTTCAGGTTACTATTTGTCTTAAAATATTTTATCAGTATTCTATTTATCATTTAAGTTTTTATGGTGTTTTGTACAGATAGATGTTCTGAATTTATCCCTAAATAAATATTTCCATTTTAAAGGCTTAATCTGGGAATAAAAAGTTATGACATAAAATATTGATTTTCTTACATTTCAGAAAAAAATGGTCACCTTTTATCTGTCATCTCTTTCTACAAACCGTGATGATGACCTTTAAGGTCTTCACTGAACTGAACCATTGCTGTAGATCCAGTCATCATTTTGAACTAAGCTTTTTTGGGGTAAGTGTTCTATACATTATTATTTTGGTGGATTTTTCACATTTTCATATAATTTATGTACTCATGTTCATGGAATATCTTAGGAGTTTCTTTAGTAGAATTTTTCCATGTGCTTTTATTTTTTTTCCAAAAATGCTAGTAAGGCATCTCAGAAGAACAAAGTGAAGAAAATAAATGTGTTCTGTTGTCAAATACATTGAGGAAGTATTGTATATCTGTTATTCCTTGGGACAATCACAAATAACATTGAAAGCTCTGAGAAGTCTTGCAGTAGAAAAAGAGTTCATCAAGCATTTCTCCAATTTATATAACTATAAATTTTTATAAAACTATAAATTTTTTCTTATTACATCCATAAATAACTAATACAAAATATTTTAAGAAAGCTTAGTCTGAAGAGAAAGCTCATTAGCATAATGGTAAAGGTGCTATGCTTTTGGCCTCAAAATACCTCTCCTTTTATACCACCTTCTAAGTTGCCAATACATCAACACACTAATTAATCGTAAACACAGCTGCCCTTATTTGCTTTGAGGCCTTTATTTATATTGTACTGGTTTACCTGGTGCTCCATTTCTCCATGGCTCCTTGTTGAGTAGACTTGAACCTCATTAGAGACTCCATGGAGACAACAATCCCTACACAAAAACATTCAGTTTCCTCTCTTGAAAAGCAATCTCACTTTCAACTTGTGCCATTTCAGAACACCGATGGTATCTAATCTTATGGTATGGCTATTTGTTGGCAAAACGTCTCCCTTCCTAGTTCATTTTAAGCAGTATTTACATCATGGTATCAATAACAGAACTTGGTAGTTGCTCAACTGGATTTTGAACTAACACATTCTGCAGTGTGAGGAAGGTAGATAATACAAATGCCTTGACTTCTCCCTGTGTATTAGCACTTCCTCTTTCAGTTACTTATTCTTACTCTAATTAAATCATCTGATGTGAGAAGTGCTTATTAGTTCTAGTTAGTTTATTGATGGACAGATAGGAGAGAGAGAACAATTTTTCTGCCCAGAGGAGGAAGGTAGTCAATAAATTAATCAGTTTCGGTCATGATTAAATGGGCACAAGCTATCTATTCATTTACGTGTCTTAAAAATCAATGATTTTAACAGTGCCATTGAAATGAGTCAGATGGTCTGTACTAAGATGAATTTGTTGTCACATTTTCGATATTGTCATGGGATACACAGACTATCTGCAGCGTCCTGAGTTGGGAAGTTATAAACATTAATAATAAATTTTTCAGATAGGGGCACCTGGGTGGCTCAGCTGGCTAAATGACCGACTCTTGATTTTGCCTCAGGTCATGATCTCAGGGTTGTGAAAAAAAAGGACTTATTTCTAATAATAGACAATGCCCATATTTTGTTCCTTCTGCTCTCTTTGCCCCTCCCCTTATCCCACTTTCTTCTTGTCCTTTTTATTTTGGCAGACAGATCTAAGCATGTGATGATCAGTGAATGTTATGATACCTGTATAAATGCCTAATAATATTATTATTTAAAAGTAATATAATTCAATAAAAGCTATGTTTCTATATAAGTAAAATAAAGGGTTAGAAAAGGTAATATCTATTTTTTGTACTATATTGGTGATTCTATAAATTACAAATAATTTCAAAAATGTTTAAAAGAAAGCAATGAACTTAACAGTAGTTAGTATAATAATTAAGAGCATGAGCCAGGAAATTAAACATCTAATGTTACATCACATCTTAATCTTTTGTTTTATTTTTATTTTTTTAAGATTTTATTTATCTATTTATTTTATTTTATTTTAAAGATTTTATTTATTTATTTGTTTGAGAGAGAGAATGAGATAGAGAGCATGAGAGGGGGGAGGGTCAGAGAGAGAGGCAGACTCCCTGCCGAGCAGGGAGCCCGACGTGGGACTCGATCCTGGGACTCCAGGATCATGACCTGAGCCAAAGGCAGTCGCTTAACCAACTGAGCCACCCAGGCGCCCTTATCTATTTATTTTAGATAGAGAGCAGGGAGAGGGACAGATGAGGAGGTTGAGGGAGATGGAGAGAATCTCAAGCAGACTCTGTGTTGAGCATGAGCCTGATGTGGGGCTCAATCTCATGACCTGAGCCAAAACTGAGAGTTAGATGCTAGACCAAGTGAGCCACCCAGGTGCCCCACACCTTAACCTTTTATAAGCTGTGCAGCAACAGACATGTGCATTTAATGTATTGGTATAAAGTGTTTCATGGTAAATCTTTATAATCCATTTAATCATTCCTGATGTCAGTAATGTATGTCTTCTCTCTTTTTATCTTGATCAATGTACAGAGATTTATCAATTTTCTATTTATTCCAAAGAATCAGCTTTGGGTTAGTATTGACTTTTCTACTTTTTAGAATTTTCTTTTTCATTGATTTTAATCATATTTTTATTTGTTCCTTCTTATCTCCTTACATTAGATATAATTTGGTCTTCTATTTCTAGTTTTTTAGGATGACATCTTAGACAATTGATTTTACACCTTTTTCCCCTAATAAAAGCATTTAAAACTAAAAATTAGCAAAGTACCACAACAAATTATAATTTTTAATGAATTACATTTTAATTTTCATCCAGTTTACAGTATTTCAAAATTTCTTATGCTATTTCTTCTTCTTTCTGTTTTATTTGGAACATTATTTTTTCACAGTTTTATTGAGATACAACTGACATACAGGCATTGTATATGTTTGAGGTGTATATCACAATATAGAAGTGTTATGTAGTATCCAAATATTTGGGGATTTTCCAAATATCTCTATTTAATTAATTTCTTTTTATTGTTGTCAAAGAACATGTTCTGTGCAATATCAAACTTTTAAATTAATTGAGACTTATTTATGATGCTAATTATTGTCTATCTTCGTGGACATACCATGTGGACTTGAAAAGAATATTTATTCTGCAGTTGTTGAGATGTGCAGTTATATAAATATCCATTAAGACAAGTTGGTTGAGGTGTTAAGTCTCCTACATCCTTATTGTCTATGTATTCTATAGTTGCTGAGAAGTATTGAAGTCTCCACCTAAAATTGTGGATTTGTTTGTACTGTTTTCAGTTGTGTCACTTTTTACTTTATGTATTTTGGAGCTGTGTTATTAAGTTCATAAATAAACATTTAGGATTTCTATCTATAATTAAGCTCTTATTGTTGTAAAATTGTCTTCAATATCTATGATAATATTATGGTTTGAGTCTGTTTTTTTCTGGTATATTAGTAAAGGTATCCAGATTTATTGTGATTACTTTTACTGTTATATGTTTTATATAATTTTCTTTTTATTTTAACCTATATTAATCTTCACATTAAATTGGGATTTTTTTAAACAGCATGCGGTCGGATTTTTCTTTTTAATCCAGTTTGAAAAAGTCAGTTTAGGGGTTCCTGGGTGGCTTAAGCATCTGCCTTCAGCTCAGGCCATGATCTCGGGGTTCTGGGATCAAGTCCCACATCGGGCTCCCCACTTGGTGGGGAGTCTGCTTCTCCTTCCTCTGCTCCTCCCCCTGCTTATCTTCTCTATCTCTCTTTCTCTCTCTCTCAAATAAATATATAAAATCTTTTTAAAAAGAAAAGAAAAAGTCAGTCTTTTAGTTGGAGTCTTTAGTCCATTTATACTTAATGTAAATTATCATATGGTTGGATTTCAATATAACATTTTGGTATTTGTTTTCTATCTGCTTGATTTACCTTTAGTCTCTTTCCTTTCTTCTTTAGATTTATACTTCAGTATGTTTTAATATTCTATTTTATCCCCAATATTGTCTCTTAAAAGCCCTTTTTGCTTAAATTTTAGCTGTTGCTCTTAAGTTAATAATACACATTTTATCATGTAATCTGCCTTCAAATAATAATGTAGGCTCTTGATATATAATGTGAAACCATACAACATTATACTTCCATTTATCTCCTCCCATCCTTGTATTTTCATCTTACATTTTATTTATACACATGATATAAATATAAGAATACATTGTTATAATTTTGCTTTAAACCATCCTTTGTCTTTTAAACAAATTTAAAAATAAGAAAAATCTTTTTTATCCTTCCCCACAAACTTGCTATTTCTGGAGCTATTTTTTTTCCAAGATTCCATCTGGTGTTATTTTTCTTCTGCATGAAGAACTTCCTTTAACATTTTCCATAGTGCAGATCTGTTGGCACTAAATTTTCTTATAGTTTCACCAAAAATGTTTGGATTGGCTAAGGTTGTTCTGTAGTAGTTTTCTCCAAAGAAAAGCTTGCATGTTCAAAATTATTCAACTATAGCATTTGTTTTTGAGGACTATTTAGTTTGTCCTTGGCTCACACTTTCTTTTCTTAAAGATCTTATAACTAATGCACCATTCTCATCTGTTCTTTAATCTTGCTATGAAATTGGCAGAGCCCGATTTTTTTAGCCCCTTGATATTTTTGCCTGGCTGCCCATACTATTCTTTCTTTAATTTTGAAGATTAGTAATTTAAGTAATACATATCCCTGTGTTAAGAAGTGCGGGTCAGGGCGCCTGGGTGGCTCAGTTGGTTAGGCGACTGCCTTCGGCTCAGGTCATGATCCTGGAGTCCCGGGATCGAGTCCCGCATTGGGCTCCCTGCTCGGCGGGGAGTCTGCTTCTCCCTCTCCCACTCCCCGTTTGTGTTCCCTCTCTCGCTGTGTCTTTCTCTGTCAAATAAATAAATAAAATCTTTAAAAAAAAAAAAAAAAAAAGAAGTGCGGGTCATTTTTTTTCTGACATACTGGATGCCCTTTTGTGGAGTTTGAAGACATCTTTCATTTTAGAAAATGACCCTGAATTATAAATACTTTTATTATAATAGCTTGATTTTATTTTTGGGATTCCAATTATACATATATTGAATCAACTTGATATTTTATATCTATAATTTCCTCTCAAATTTTTTAAAAAGTATTTATTTCCAACACATTTCTAGCTTCTATGTCTCTTATGCTTTCCTTAATGCCTCCTTCATCCATATTCTTTCTATTTTATTTTATTTCTGTGATAACTTTACTCTTTCTTCTACTTCTTTCTTGAGTTCTGCCAGCTCCAGTTCAACTACTTCTGCTGTTTCCAACTCTTCCACGCATCTTTGCATTTCTGCTTTGTATTCTTACTTTTCAGAATTGATTGCTTTACATTTCATGGGGGAAAAATGTGATTTCAGTTGTCCTTTCCTGCATGGCAATATTTATCTGGTATGTAGTTCTTTATCTGTAACTAAGCCACACCCTTCTGTATCCTTTATTCATAAAACATTTTGACATAGATATTTTATCAACTCCTTTTAATTGTTTATTATTGAATGGACTGGGTTTCCTAGACCAGCTGTTTGTTGGAGGTTCTTGTGATACAGTAAGGAGCAGGAAAGTATTAAGGATCTCCCTCCCAATGTTTCAAAGATAGGCCATTTCCAAAAGTATTTTACTAAATAAAATATTAAATATATGATAGAAATAACTATTTAAATATAAATATATATTTAAAATAACAATGTATTTAAATAAATATATATCAAATATAACTTATGTGTAAGTAAGTATGCCTTCTGCACCATCTCTTTTGCATTTGTAAAATACACTATCTGTAAGGGTACTTTTGTTATTTACCCACTTTCATACCTGCATCCTAGACACAACACATAGCTTTTTCATTGTGTTGTTTCACTGTCAGGGAATACATTCTTGTTAATGCTTTAGAGACCTGTAGGCACTGGCCTTTCTCTTCAGTGTCTCTTCACTTCTTGCCATGTATCTCCTATAGTTTCAGCTGGCTTTTGCAGTCCTGCAATTAGTTTGGAATCTGTCTCTAGTTTTGTCAACATTTAAATTTGTATATATTTTCTTTTTTTAATTTAAATTTTAGTTAGTTAACATACAGTACAATATTGGTTTCTGGAGTAGAAGTCAGTGATTAAATTTGTATTTTTTTTTTCCTTTTCATCCTTCCTAAATTTCCAGGAGCCTGGCAGGGAGGTGAAGATGCTGACTTTAAGCATTCATGTTCATATTAGAATTATCTCTTAAAAATTTTGTTACCATGTGAATTTATTTCATTATTCTACTGCAAAATAAATTAATAAAAATTAATAATCTCAGAAACACTGAAACTCTTTACTGTATTTTCACTGATTTTTTCACCCTTGACCTTTCATCAGATACTTTTTGGAAAAAGTCTCCAACCACTGAATTAAGTGGCAATAAAATCCCAGCAATTTACAGAACTGAGTTAACTACTAAATCCAAAGTCCAAAGTCCTCCTGTTTCAATCACAAGTATCACACATTGTCTTCTTCTATTGCATTGTTTTTCTCAGGCATATTTAACGATGGGATATAAAGTGTTACTCTAAATTTACATGAATGTTTTCTTTTAGTTTTTTAAAATCCCCACAGTACATTTATAACCATTTGAATTATCATATTACAGAATGACCACCAAATACCAAATATTTCAGAAGTCTTGTTTTTACTTAAAAAATATAATTTGAAGATGGGGCTGTGGGATGCATAATAAGTTAGGGAATGTGGAGACATGACTTCATAAAGGAGGCTGGCTAGGAGAAATATATTTGAGAGTTCATGCTTCAGAGATCTTATATGGGTTAATTGATTAACTAATGTAAATTCAAATTGTCATAAACAAAATGAACGTAATTTGAAGATACTTAAAAATATCTACACTAATGTACTTTGTCTTATAATAACTTTTTACTTTGTCTGCTGCTCTTCATATATGAATATTCATATATCCCCTCTGAAAACATATATCCCATTGAAGGCATGTTTCAAACTTAAATCTGTCTTTGTGCATGAGGTTTGAAAGATATAGCAATGACTAGGCATTAATTTTTTCTGGTGATTGATTGTATCTTGTTTCCATGGTAATTAACACAGAACCCAGTTGCCAGCCTATTCAATATAACTTGCATTCAGCTACTAGAACTGGAGCCAGATTTTAGTTAACTGTAATTCTGCCAGAAAGAACTTCAATGTGGTGGTCCCTAGTAAGACCTGGCTTCCTGAAACACTTAACAATTTTAATTTTTCTTACATTTTCTTACTTTTTTCTTACTTTTTCATATTTATCACACCATCCCTTCACTATGTACATCAACCTCTTCAGTGAAGATATGAAACTTGATATGCAGCAAGGATCAAAGGTTGATAACCAAGATAAATGGGTTGGTCATGACTTTCATGTTTATGCTCACCTACCTTATATTCCTTGTCTATCAGTTTTTCTGTGTTTCCTTAGAGGCAAAACATTGAGGTAGTTGTGTTTTCTATTTGCGAGTTATTTTTGATTCATAGGAAATGATTAAATGCTTGTATTTTTGTACATGGGGGAAAATTGGGCAAAAGGTTGCTTACAATTTGTGCATGGTTCATTAAAGTTCACCACAATAAAATAACTCCTGGTTTTAGTTGCTGAAGTTGCAGGAGTGGCTTTGAACAAACTAGAGTAGATGAGACCATGATCCCCAGAAGAAACCAATTCCTCAAGAAGCCAGATTTGGTTTGGAGGAAAAAATAATAATTTTCCAGTTTTGGGTAATGAAGTAAGGGGAGAAAACAAGAAGGTAATTAGTATTTTTTAACAGTACCGATGAGGGTTTTGTTTTGTTTTTTTTTCTCTAGCCAGACTCCCAAGTTAGAGTTCTGCATACTTCTGCATTTTATAGCTCCAAGTTCAGCACATTCCCCAATGTAGCTCAAACATTTAAAAATGTTTTTTATATATCTAGCTTAATGACATTAATATATATCTAGCATTTTACAAGAAAATGTCAAACCTGTTGCACAACTCTGTAAAGTAACGTGTTCTTATTTTTTAACTAAGCTCAAAGATGTGAAGTGGGTGTTTCCAGATTTTATACCTTAAACTGATCCTGTGACCAATATGCAATTCCTTACTATTACATCTTACTACCTCACCTCATCTGTTAACCATGTTCCCCCACACAATTACTTCTGCTTAGCTTACATAGAGATGCTGGAAATCATCTATTCCAAACCTCATTTATGTTACAAATGATAAAACTGAACTCCAATGTGATTGTTAGTGGCCTAAGGGTACAGAGTCATCAATTTGAAGAGAAACACAGGAGTGGCCTGATTTCTTGTTCAGTAGCGTCTACAATGTTGTGAGTGTGTGTGTGTGTGTGTGTGTATTTGTGCATCCTGGGTAGTGGAGAAACAGGTCTGGGAAGACAGTGAATGAAATAGTACCTACTTCATTGTAGGAGTGCTCGTTAGAAGATACAAAAACATTTCTGGAAATCTAAAGGCAAAAAAAAAAAAGTCCCCCCCCCCCCCACCAACTTTGCTTTTCTCGTGCAATTTCTTTATACCCTTTATGTTTTGAATAAGGATCTTACTTTTCCCCCAACAAAAGTGGTTAAATTTGTTAGGTTTGGTTTTTTGCAGGTTTTCTTCTACTAAAAACACAATTGGTACTGAAGGTAATGGCTTTGGAATATAAGGTGTTTATGCTTCTGCCTCCATTATTTATTTTTTTAAATATTTTTATTTATTTATTTGACAAAGAGAGATACAGCGAGAAAGGGAACACAAGCAGGGGGAGTGGGAGAGGGAGAAGCAGGCTTCCCGCAGAGCAGGGAGCCCAATGCGGGGCTTGATCCCAGGACCCTGGGATCATGATCTGAGCCGAAGGCAGACGCTTAACGGCTGAGCCACCCAGGCGCCCCTGCCTCCATTATTTAAGGATTTCCTGTAAACTACTCAAAATATGGAACTGGATTTTTGGGAGCAGAGCCCATAAAGTAAGGAGTGTTTTACCCCCAGGATAATGAGCATGTTCTATATTTTTCTCTTTTTAAACTCTACAAAGGACTGTCTGATTTATGAGATTTATCAAATTGGGCTGGTGGTACTGGTTGGCCCTGGGTGTACTATAAGAAGTCGATGCAATATTTATAGAGAATGTAAACAGTAATGAAATTGACTCTAACACCATGAGCTGGCAATTTTGAACAATTACAAGGATAAAATACACCTCTGTGCCAGAAAGGAAAAGCTCCTACCATTTGCACACCCATCCATATACCACTGCCAGAGACATAATTCACCAGTCTTTATGTGGATATCATTTCAATAATTTTGGCTATTTCAAGCTTGAGGTAGATTGATCAGGAAAGCTCCTAGGAATAGTATTTTCTGAGTTCTTTCAAACATGTTTGTTTTCATGACCTTCATAAGTAAAGATAAGTTTGGCTACATGCAGAATATTTTAGTCACATTTTCTTCCCTATATTATCTCAAAAGTGCCAGGTCATTGCTTTCTGGAATAGAGAGCTGCTATTAGAGCCTGATGGCAATCTGAATTAGTCATTTTTGCCTAGATACCCAATTGATTTTTATTTTCTGGAAAGTTTAATTTTTATATTTATTTTTTCCCAATTAATAGATTATGTTTGTAGCAGTTTAGGTTTGCAGAAAAATTCAAAGGAACGTACAGAGAGTTTCCATCTTCCCCTTCATCTTGGCCCCTATTTCCCATATTATTAATATTTTGCATTAATGTATTACATTTGCTACAATCCACGAGCAAATATTGATACATTATTATCCTACTAAAGTCCATAGCTTATATTAGGCTTCACTCTGTGAGTATTGACAAATGTATAATGACATGTACGCACCATTACAGTGTCATACAGAAGAGTTTTACTGCCCTAAAAATTCTCTTGGCTCTACCTATTCCTCCCTTCTTCCCTCCCTCTCCACTGACCTATTTACTGTGCCCATGGCTTTTCTTTTCTAGAATATCAAATAGTTTCTATCATATAGTAGGCACTCGTTCAGACTGGCTTCTTTCACTTACCAATATGCATTTAAAGTTCTTCCATGTCTTTTCACTCCTTGATATTTTTTCTTTCTTTCTTTCTTTCTCTCTTTCTTTCTTTCTTTCTTTCTTTTTTTGGATGTTCATTGTTCCAACACCATTTGTTGAACAGCCACTTTTTTCTCCTTTGAATTATCTTTCTCTTTTGTCAAAGATTAGTTGACTATGTTTGTGTGGGTCTATTTCTGGACACTCTACTCTATCCCATTGATCTATATATCTGTTCTTCCACCAGTTCCACATTGTCTTGATCATTGTGGTTTTATAATGAATGTTGAAGGTGAGTATGTCAGTCCTCCCACTTTGTTCTTCCCCTTTGATATTGACTTGATTATTGTGGGTCTTTTGCCTTTTCATGTAAACTTTAGAATCAGTTTGTTGGGTTTCACAAAAGAACTTCCTAGGATTTTGTTCAGGATTGTGTTGAATCTATAAATCAATTTGGGAAGAATTCACATCTTGACAATACTGAGTCGTCCTCTCCATCTGCACATAGCATGTCTCCATTTATCTGGATCTACAGTTAATTTTTACAATTGATTTTGTAACATGTAGTTTCACAAAATTAAGTTTCAGAATTTTCTTAGGTATATATTTGGTCTTTTAAATATTTAGTTTAATGTTCAGGTTTTTTTATTTTATGAATATTCTATTGAATAAATTTTGTGTGTGTGTGAGTCTGTTCCATCGCTTTGGTTTTATTTTTTTGGACTTTTATTAAATGTATGATGATCCTTTTGTCTAACTTCTGTATCTATTACTTACTTTGAATACATCTTTATTCCTCTCCATTTATTTTTAAATTTTAGAAGTGATTCTTCTCATCTTCTATAACTAAGACAGTATCCATTATATTTTTTGTTCTTGTGTTTTTTCTAGTTTTATCTTGCTTTCTGAATTTTTTTCCTTTTCTTTTTCTTCTTCCCTGAATTTTGTGTCCCCTCTTCTGAGCTCATGCTTTAGACCAATCTCCTGATTTTGAGGTTTTAAAAAATACGAATTAAGTTATTCTTTCATGGTTTCCATTACTTTTTAATGCCTTTAGTCCATTTTGAAATTTAAGTCACAATTTTGGGGGGACTTTGTCTTTTTGAAACCTATAAGGACTTTATTATGCCCCATATTTGTATGTAGAATTTGACTGCAATTACTTTTATTAAGCATTTTAAGTGAAATAAGTTTTTCTGTATCTTTAGAATGGAGAGAAAGGGCAAAATAACTTTTCCACTTTTATAGTTTTAGAACTCTCTTGTATTGTTTTCATTGAGCGAGCAAAAAATAAAAAATGTGTACTCTTTCCTTCTGAGATCTGCTTTCTTTCCTTCCTCCCCTTTGTCTGTAATTTTTTGTTTCTTTGGATATTATAGATATCATTTTCCCTTCAATGCCTGGCTTTGTTTGGAAGAAAGCTTCAGATTGTTAGTTTCAAAAGTGCTTGGATCCCAGCACGCTTTCAGAATTTACTATGATCCTTTTGCATTCCATTTGTTAATTGGGATCTCCTAAAGCCATTTCAGAGAAGAGAAATCTGTGTGTTTAACGGAAGAAGACTTCTTTTCTTATCCAACAGATACCTCTTTGCTTTTCCATGCTTCCCCATACACATGCACTCACAGCACATGGGCCTTGTAGCTGCCTTGCTTTGACCCTAGCCACCTATACATTGCCACTAAAATTTACTGGAGATGTCATGTTTGGGTTTGTTGACCGTGCTATCCTACTGGTTCTGCTTATTTTTTATTAGAGGAGTAAGAAGTTTCAGAAACTATGCCGGTCTTGTCACCATCTTCCCAGAATTGATTCATAGCCTTTGTAATATTTTCTGAATGCTACATGGCTCAAACTGGGTCACTCCCTCACTACACTCTCCTTTTTTCTTTTTTTTCAGAATACACCATTGTTTATTTTCATTCAACAAACATTTACTGAGTGCCAGGCACTTTTTAGGCACAGGAGATTTAGGAGAAAACAAAATTCATAAAGTTTAAGTTTTAATTGTGGGTGATAAAAAAAACCAAGAAAATAAATACCTGCATAATATGTCAGAGAGTGATAAGTGCTATGAAGAAAAAAAAATTAAATTAGGTATATGCAGAATCAAGAACACAGAAAAAAGGTAGGCTTGTTATTCTAAATAGGGGAGGCAGGATAGATCTCCCTGATAGTTTCATATTTTAAAAGAGAATTGAAAAAAGTGAGAGAATGAGATCTGTGGCTCCCTGGCTGCACAATGAGTGAAAATTGCAGACAGAAGAAACAGTAAGCCAAGAGACCCTGAGGCTAGTGCATTCTTGAGGAACAGTAAAAGAGCAAAATCTCCAGTACGGATGAAGAGGAGGGTGGGAGAGTCAGAGTGTGGGAGGAAAAGCCAGAGATGTCAGTGTGTAAATCATGCAAGGTCTTGCAGATTATTACAAGTTTGGATTCTTTGCTGAGTAAGCTTGGAAGCTACTGTAGAGTTTTGTGCAGTTTAATAACACTTTCTGGCTAATGTGTTAAAAAAAAAAAGATGATCAGTTCTTGAGGGAGTACACTTCGGGAGGCAAAACAGAAGCAATGCAGAGTAAGGAGACCAGTTATCCATCCGCGGCAATAAACCGGCTGGAAGGTGATAAAACTTGGATGAGGGTGGAGGGGAACTTGGAGTGATGATAAGGAGCAGCGAGAATCTAGATTATGTTTTGAGGGTAGCAAGTTTAAGGTAGTGATCTTGATCTCAGACAGTAGAGCTGAGTGTTGTACCTTCATATCCAAAACCCACATGGAAGTCTGTGTCAGTTACAGACACACGATTCCAGTGCTTGTTTTGATGTTCATTTGAATCATTGAATAGCTCCAAAAAATACAATAATCATAATCTTTACCTTGCATTCAGAATGAATTTAAAAGATAAATAAATCACTATGCAGCAACCCTTCTCATACTCCTGTTTGTTTTCCTCTCAGATACCGCTCATATAATGCTCAGGAGCCTCCAAGTTCCTACCGCTCTGAAGGTTTTTCGACCATTCCTAGCTCCACCTTGTTCTCTACTTTCCTTTTGCTCTCCCTGTCAGGCTCTTCACTAGGCAAAAAGATCCAGCTTCTTTCACTCGGCTTTCCCGCTCACACCGGCCTTTTTACCTCTGGCTTCCTCTCTCTCTGCTGATGCTGCATTTCTGCAGCGCCAAAGAGAGTACACTCTGGAAGGTCGCCACAGGGGGAGGTGGGGGAAAGGGAACATGTGCACAGAGGAAAAGCGAGAAAGCCCAGTGAGATAACCCGCTTTGTGCTGTGGCTGGAGGTATAGTGGGAATATTACATACGAATCATCTCCTTTCTTTCTAATGTATCTTGGCATTCTTTCTGCGACACACAGAAATCATTTGTGAGAGCATTTTAACAACTTGAGAAATCAAAAAGCATTTTTGCTTCCTCAAAACCATCCCACATATGGACTAATGCGGGGGGGTGGGGGAATGAGATTCTGGAGTGCTATGTCAAGGACTCGTGGGAAATAGGGATCAAAAAAGATGAAGGACTATATGTAACTCTAAAGTACTGACACCTCTGTTGGCCCTTCATGCTGCCATGTATTGCCCACGTTATTAACAAGTTCCAAGATGAGCGGACAGATAGTTTTAGGGGAGGAGTGAGAGGGAGCAGGATTGCATCTCTGTCCTTCAGACTCTCTCAGGCCAAACCTTAGGAAGGACAAAGAAATTAGGAAAAATGAGAGGATTCTTTTTGAAGGCAAGGGTCTCCACATAGAGAATCCTACTTTTCTCTGGTAAAATGTTGAAAGCAGGGACCACAGTTAAGTATTTCATGACAATGAGACATGAGAAAAATGTAGCAGCCTTTTCCTAGGAGGGGCATGCTGGCAACTGCTCTGTGAACTGCGGAAAGGGAAGGAGCAAGTGTTCTGACCGAGGCCTAGCGGAGGGGAAGAGTAAATTTCACCAATGACGTGAATGTGGCTTATCCTGCAGGATGGTGTCACTTATCTGAAAGTAGACAGCCTGGGACTCACACATCCGAGTTCAGCCCCTTCTGTACAACCTTCTTCAAAGCCTAACTACGTTCACTTGCTGTCAGCTACAAGAAAGGTTGTCAAATGTGATTTCTAGATGGGCAGTTGATGTATGAGTTTAACTCCTGAGTCCTCTTTCTTAAGGGATAAGAGGACAATGGATAATAATGAGAATTTTAGCCATGTCTCCCCCCAAATAGGATTAGACAGAGAGAACCTGATACATCTGAATGCACTTATTTATTCTATTGCTTAACTCACATCATGTTGCGAATTCAGAATCATGAGTTATGTTTAGCTTAGGAAGAAGTAAACTAATTTTTTGCACATGAGGCAATATATTTGAAATACAGTCCCAGATAGACTTAACAGGATACATATTCTAATCCAGGTGTGTGACTTGTTTATACAAGGGCATCTCTGAAATTTCTCCTTTCGGGGGGAAAAAAGATTTCTTTAACCTTTGTAAAACATCGGAGGTCACCTAAGCAGATATCCAGCTAAAGTTCTCATTTATACTAATCATGGAAGCCTGCTGGGAAGAATTTGAATGTGTCTACAAATGGGGTCCAAGACTATAATGGTATTACCAGCGGAATGGGAAGGGGATTAAATGGAATCAAAGAAGAGAAAATGGAATCCCAGTGAAAAGCTTCTGTGATGAGCTGGGTACTTAAAGAGAAAGGTCTGTCCTTTTTAGTCAGAAAGGTGAGTTTAAGATGTGTAGAGGCAGATGATGGGAGAATCTCCAATCATTGAAGGCAAGTGTCTTGGGCCCTCAGAAAGCAAAAGGGAGTCACTGCTTCCATGTGAGAATTGCTGGCAGTATTAAAGCCTGGTGGTGCAGAGTTGTCGGGAGAAATGAGAGCAAGAGACAAAGCTGGGACCTCCTATCATCCACCTTCGAATGGATTGATTCATCCTGACTTATAGGTGGGGGTTTCCTCATAAATATTTGAGCTGGAAGATTGAGTTCTAATATAATGACTCTGCCCCACAAATTTGCCACAGTTTCAAGTTCCATCTGGACTGTCACTCCACCATCTCTAGGAGGTTGTGCTCACTCACACTGTCATTCCACATCTACATGACAGGAATCAGGAAAGGGCTACTGCACGGGCCTATGCAGCTAAAAATGTTGTCATTAGGGAAATCTCTTCCCCAAATGCAAATATCCAACAGCAGAACAGAGAAACAGAAATCAATATCCATTCAGTAGAATAAAATAGTCTATATCTCTAAAAGAATAATACCATGAGGAAGTTTCATATTTTCTTCTTAGTGAAATAAATAGAAGATATAAAGCATTCTGCAAAGTAAGAACTAGAGTGCTGGAAACAAAGAGAAAGAAGGGGGTGGGGGAGAGGGAGAGAGAGATTGGTGTAAATGTAATTGAAGGTTGAAGCTGGATGGTGGGGTTCTAGATACACACAGCCTCTGCTTTTTGAAAGTTTGCTCTAAGATACTTGACTTTTGCTAAAGACCTATATTAGTACCTATTTTCACTACCCAGAAAGAAATCTGAAAGGGGTTTTTGCTTTTACTGAAAAAGGCAAAAAGCAAAGATTATGTCCAGTGTTGGTTTTGCAGGGAGCCTAGCAAAGGCTGCACACACAGAGCACCTAGCCTGGGACCTAGCATGCAGAGTGTTTCCCCACTCCCCCCCCAACCCCCGCCCACCACCGCCAGGCTCAGGCTCAGCATCCAGCCCCATAGCTTTGAATTGGGTCTGTGAGCATCTGGGCTTTATCTTGATGTATTTTGTGCTTCCATTAGCAAGATGCATCTTAAGGTATCAGAAAAACCTAAGAAAGGTGATTTTTGGGGGTCTGGGTATGCTCAAAAGTTTTTCAAATAATTGCTTCTTTGCTTTATGATATTTCAGCCAAATTCAATGTTTCATAGAAATGTTCTACTTTTGGATAGTGAGGGCAACCTGTATATATAATTTTTATTTTTTCTCTTTTTGTGAGAATGAAATTGTGTTTCTTTTATACTGAGGATAACCAATGAATGCTTCTTTAAAACTTCTACTTCAGCCTTTCCCCAAGATATTTGTTTAAAAGACAACATTTTTAACATGGAACTGGAATTTTATTTTAACATGTCCTCACCATCCTGTTTCTTCATTTGTTGGCTCAGAGGTAATAAGATATGAATATTTCATGGCAATCTTTTTGGGCAATTTTTATATATGGAACAGCTTCCCTGCCTGATCACTTGACATCTTATAATTTTGGACATTATAACAATTATAGGACACTTTTGAAAAATCTCACTAAAGTATACATATCTTATATGCTTGCCAAAAATAAATAAATGAATAAAATGAGAGAGAAAAGGAAGAGATACATGAAGATCAAAGTCAAATAAGGATACCTAAATTAGAGAGACCTTAATTCAATTTTCACAGCTGTGATTACACTGGCAGAAGCTGAGTGATTTAAATGTTCAGGATGCATTGAGATATTTGTAGAATTCAAGTGCTTTTGTCTTGAACTCACACACATAGAGACCTTACGCCATTTTTTTCCCTCTGATTAGGGAGGGCATGAGTATCTCACTAATAGAAATATGGTCTGAAAGAGTACCCTAAGTAATAGATAATTCCCATGCTGCCCAAATGCTTAAGTGAATTTGAGGCATGTGTTCAGCTTGAAAGCCATTTGGATAGAGCAACCAACCACACACAATTGCTAAGACATTACACAAGGGAAAACACAGAAAATGAAATTGTTGGCGAAGATAATTACTGTGAGTGCAGTCTGAGAGCAGGATGCTTTATGCAATACCACTCTGTCTATTGTGAGCCAGTAAAGAAAAGACGTTGTGCTTTAGTTTAAATATGGAACAAAGAGACAATAGTATAAGACTCCTCTGAGTGAGGTAATAAAAGTGTAAAGGTCTTTTTTTCTACTAAGGTCACCAGGAAGTTATAACCTGAGAGAACTGGCTCAGTGGGCAGAGTAGTACATGTTGAGAGGGTGTTAATCCTGTGGTTTAGGATGGCGTTGTTTTGTACTAGGTGATACTATTGTGCTTCCTGGGGAAGTGCCTTTCAATTGCCTGAGACAAGAGCAATGGAGAAGGTAATATAGCAGCATGAAGAATATTGAATATGACAAAAAATACAGATAAAATTGTAGTTTAAAAATGATGGCATAGTTTTCAATATGGTGGAAAATGAGGAGATAAAGTTGAATGAATGCTGAAAATAGAGGTAGTCATGGGTATTACATTCAGAATGTATCTATTATGAGAATTCCAGTTAAAATGAGCTAGTGTGCAAGATAAAAATAATCTAGCAGAGATATTCTAAAACAAGGTACAAACATTTGAAAAAAAATACCAGACATATAAATCCTGATTGATAAAAGATATTTGGGTTTTATAAAAAAAATAGATTAAAAATCTACGTCCAGTTTATATCAGCTGTCTGAAGTAAAATATTAGGAGGTCAACAATGAAAAACAATGAAATAGAGAATCCAAGATCCTGCATAGAAAAGAGGATCATTTAAGGGTAGCATTGGGGTTACCATGATTCATAAAGAAATAATCTTATAAATAAATAAATTTTTAAAAGATAAAAGTAGGACCTTAACCCATCCCTCTATTTTGAAATTCTATAATCTACAGTTAATTGTAAAATGAGGGAGGTTTTTTGTTTTGTTGTTTTGCTCTCATGCGAATTGATTTGTAAGTGGGAAAAGTGGAAAGAGCTCATCATACAGATGATAGAAGATGTTCTGGTGCAATATTATTATTTTTTTTAGTTCCCCATGGCCCTATAGTGTTGAACTGCAACGGTATGGCCTAATGGGTTCTTTTTGTTTTTGAATCCCAGTAAATAATTATTTCCAAATATCTTGTTAATCCACCTCCTGTTTTCTGCTGCCTCATCCCAATGATCTCCATTCAACATGCAGTCCAAATCTCTAGTCAAAAGCCAAGAGCCCATTTATCTTAATTCTCATATTCATCAGTGAGGTTTTTTTTTTCCCCTACCATTATTTGGTTTCCCACTAGAGTAGACACAGTTGAATATTAATTTTAGAGATAGCCTTGGGACCTAGGTTCAGAAAAGCTGATGGGTACATCTTTCTTCACTACCAAAATCCAACTAAAATGAAAGAAGTATAAGAATAAGAGATAATCCATAGCCACTAGACAACCTCTATGGATACTATTAGGGGACCTAAAAAGGGAAGATGTCCAAAAGATAGAGAGAAAAAAAGAGAATTGAATTGTTGAACTCATAATCTGCAGAAAATATGAGATATGTATGTATATACAGGAAAACTCTTAGGCAGAGACAGCAAAAACTGGAATAAATATCCCATGGGCAAGAGAGAAGGATTATGACCAAGGATTTCAGAATGGCTGTTTCAGAGTCCAGTCTCAGAGGCTAAGCATTAGTGTCTGCCGTCAATAAGACTGTAAGAGCAGATTTATAAATGAAGTAGGTTGACTGCTACTTCTAACATGAGAAATGGAAGCCAGAAAGAGAAACAGAGGAATGTCCCCAGGAAATTTCCTATAACAGCAATCAAGGAGCACCTCCTTCACTGAAAGCCAGAGCCCTGCTAACTCAGAGAGATCCTGACCAGTCTCACAGGCCAGTCTGCTTTCTCTAACCAGGCCTCTGAAACCAACAGTGGGTTGGATCACTAGGTAACACCAAGACTGTAGCAGGTGAGGAAGCCCATCCCATTTACTAATACTGATTTAGACTCTCACATAAACACATTCACAGTTCATCAAGAGTCAAAGACTATTTGAGGAGAGTAAGTAATAAAGTAAAGGTATGAAAAGAGGTACTGCAAGAAATAAGAAAAAAAAAACCTTTTAAAAATCTGTTCCTTCAGCTAGAAGAAACTTGAGTTCTACCTAGTATAGTTCTAAAATGAGAAAAGTTGCTAAAAATAAACAATTGTAACATTAATCACAACAAATACTAGAACTACTAACTCGAAATGCTCAAGACCTGAACAGATATAAGAGGATTAATTATCATGATGATAAAGTTAATTTGCCTAGAACTAAATTTTAAAAAATGAATAAAACCACCCCCAAAATAAAACACATATAAGAGAAGGGGGGGTGGGAAGAGAGAGAGAGAAGAGAGAGAAAGAGAGAGCAATCATGTATCCAGAAACCACCATGTTTACTTAATATTAATTCCAAGAAATAGAGAACAAAGAATAAGAGAGAGCAATAATCAAAGAAGTACCTTTAAATTCTCTAAATAAAAATGACTCATGCTTCAGATTCAAAGGCCTCACATGATGTCTTCCAAGAGTCTTAGCCTTTCCCCAACAGGTTTTTGGTGTCTGGAGAATTTGGCAGGGGTAGGTTATCCAGTTTTCCCTGAGGCAAGTCCTTTGCTGCCTGTGTTGGGAGACAGCTGAAGCAGATGTTGTGCAGACAACCTATTAGCTCTCCATTTCCTGCTCCCTCTGTCTGGAGGGTCTTTGATGCTTGTTGGTCAATGAGGATAAGCTTCTCCCTCTCCATCCTTCGCTGCATCTGTGCCCACAATACTGCCTTAACCATGTTCTGTCACCTCATTCTGAGTGTGCTTGTGTCTATTCTTCTAAGAGATTTATTCAACAAACTTTCTGGAAAAAGAGACAAAGAGACCAAACTGTGATGTGTCCTACTTGGAAAGCTTGTTCATACCTAATCATGATACAACAAAATGTGCTGTTGGAAACCGAAGGCAATGAATCAGAGGCCACTGCTTCTACCTCAAAAACTCAGTGGTTAAAAGACATACACTTTGGGAACATACAAACTTTGGGGAAAATCCTCTCGATATATCAGGAAAAAATCCCTCAAATCAACAATGTTTGTGTTTTCAGTCAGGTTTGTAGAAATGAAAAGGATAGAAATTATATAGAAATAAATGAGCTTCTGCAGTGTACTTTATCAGAGTATACTGTATTCATGAGAAATATATTAAAACTTATGAGTTTTGTTACTGTTTCATTTAAATCCTTCATTTTTCCTCTTTTTCCAAAAGCATAACAATTTCATAGATAGCTTATGTGCTGGGGTATAAAATACATTTGAGAATTTTGCTTCATTTTACTAAGACTTTTAAAGACTGAACGTAATTAATAAAACATTAAAGCCATTGATAAAAGGGTCAAATACAATAGAACTAAAGTTTGTTTTTAAATCTCTGAGTGGTGAGACCTCTACACTGCCCACATCTAACTATAATATCCAGTTTGCATTTTCATCTTATTTCCAGTATCATAAAATTTCTTATTGAATATTTTGATGAATAGAGAGGGAACACAAGCAGGGGGAGTGTGAGAGGAAGAAGCTGGCTTCCTGCCGAGCAGGGAGCCCGATGCGGGGCTCGATCCCAGGACACTGGGATCAGGACCTGAGCTGAAGGCAGACACCCAATGACTGAGCCACCCAGGTGCCCCGGAGGTAAGCCCTTTTGATCAGATCAACAAATCTCCTTTTTAAACACTCCTATGCTGGTCTTTATGGGAAGCACTCTGTACCTTGTCAGGAGATTCTCTCTCTGACATATATCATGATCTAGAATATCAAATCTTGTTTCATGAAACCTACAAACATTATCCATGTGTTCCCTATATTCTCTTTTAGTTTTCACCAGGAAAAATAAAAGAAAGAAAATTCTGCCTGTATGTCTAGTCTTCTGGTTTCTGAGAATAACCCTAAAAATATATACACTCTCCCTCCTGCCCCACCCCCATCCATCCAGGGGACTCAAACATATATTAATTGGTAACATTCCTGACTCAGCTCAAAGTCCTCATGATGATTCATGTGTGCTGCAGAAAGTTTTCCTGCTACTAATGTCTAATCAGCAGAGTCTTGTATCCATGGTCTTCAGAGGGTGTCATTAAACCCTGCTCTCACAAGCCTGGGGACAGGGAAGTGGCAAAAAGAAGTGCAGTTGTACCATTTCCCAGAAGTTGCAGCTTTCCACAGAACCTTGGAGGTATCTGGACAAAATAGTTGTTACAAGTGATGAGACATTCAAGGAAGATTTTGAAAGAAATGCTGCTTCATTTATGTGAATGAAACATTACTGGTCAACCCCTGTTATTCATAGAAAAGGCAAACAAAAAGGGTACCTTTTTCACCTGCAAACTTCCCAGTCCATCTGCATTTCATGCCATGAGCTACCCACCCCCTGGAGAGCTTGCCTTTTCTTCCTCCTGCTGTCTGTCTAGTTTTGAAGTGGAGATTTTTTTTTTTTTTAAGATTTTATTTATTTAGAGAGAATGAGCATGAGTGGGGGAGGGGCAGAGGCAGAGGGAGAAAGAATCTCAAGCAGACTCCACACTGAGCGCACAGCCCATATCGGACTCAATCTCAGGACCCTGAGATCATGACCTTAGCTGAAATCAAGAGTTTCACCGTTAACTGACTGAACCACCCAGGCACCCTTGGAGTGGAGATTTTTTTTTTTTTTACAAGAATGTCCTCTTCCAATGAGGCTTCCCCCTCTAGACTGTTTGCTGAACCAGGAATTGTATTCCTACACAAAACCTACTATCTTGGGAAAGATTTTTATGTGATTTGTATGGTTTCATATGTACGCAGATTCTGCTCTTTTTGACTTTATTTCTATTCCATTTCCTTCTTATAAACAACACCATTTCTTAAACTGATTTTGGTTACCTACATCTCCAAAGGATTCTTTTTTCTTCTTTCCTTCTTTTAATCAAGAATTTAAAACTGAAAAGAAACCTAGAAACCACCCAAACTTATTCATTTTGAAGAAATTGAAGGGTAGGAAGGTGAAATGACTTGCCCAAAGTAATCCAGCTAAGTGGTGGAAATTGGAGGAGAGTGCAGGTTTGGTGTAGACTCAGGTCTCACTATTCTTTAACTATTAAGTAGTGTCTTATGGATTCTTTTGTTAAAACAGTCGAAAGGAGCACCTGGGTGGCTCAGTCAATTAAGCCTCCAACTCTTGATTTCAGCTCAGGTCATGATCTCAGTGTTAGGGGATTGAGCCCCTCATTGGGCTCCGTGCTCAGGAGGGAGTCTGCTTGTCCCTCTCTCTGCTCCTCCTCCCCCCCACTCATGCTCTCTCTCTTTCAAATAAATAAATAAATAAATAAATAAAATATTAAAAAAAAACCATTTTTGTCTAGAAAGTCTAGACAAAATGTTTAGAAACCTTTTACTTTCCAATTCACAGAGGATGAAGGGGTGACCATAAAAACTTCTCGTCTTAGAGCCGCTCAAAATTCCTGGGCTAGTTTAGGTGAAATAACAACAACAACAAGCAGCAAATATTATTACAGACAAGAAAATTTGCTCACAGTATATACTTCTTCAATCCAGATAAAAACTACAGTAACTGTGGACTTCCCTACCAAGGTGAAATATTACATAATCTGTACCTGCTCAACAGATCTTTTTGAAAACGGCAGAGGGGATTCTTGAGAGAGCTGTCCTTAGTAAACCATCTTATCGTCAGTACTGCACCTCATCCTCTACTCATTTCTTAAGAGCATCTATCTTCAATAGTTAGTACCCACCTGGTAACAGTTCCAGTCTCTTTCAGCAAATATCACAACTTTTGAGAATAAAACGTCCACATAATCCACTCTTCCCTTTTACCATTGGCATTTGCTTCTGGTATTCTGTATGCATTTGTGGAGAAATCCATTGCTTCTCAATGGGTGTTGTATCCCTTGCCTTGGGACTCTTGTATTTGTCATGGATTTATCCATTTTTGTGGAATGATTTTCATGTAGGATAGAATCATAAGGCAGAGGTTTTCAGAAATTTTCTTATCCTCATGGCAAGCATTTTGTTTATTCGTTCTTTCAGCACATAGTTGTTGAGTACGCATTGCCATGGCTTGTGGCAGATGCTTGAGAGAGAGAGAGAGAGAGATGCAAGGATGACAATGCCCCTGACTTTCTGTAGCTTTCAATATCTTACAGAGATAAATATTTAAGAGTAACTAATTAATATAATAGGAGAAATAAAAAGTGCTAATAAGGAATACAGTGGTGATCATTTACTTAGTTTCAGAAAAATTGACCTAGACGGCATGGTTTCTTAGCACACTACTGGGTCGTGTGTGTATGTGTGTGTGTGTTTCATGAATAAATTATCAACTTTTAAAATTTGGGAAAAATTGGATCCACATCATCAAACATTAACAGTCGGCTGTAACAGACCCATTGTGGTATTCGGTATTCTAAATATCTACTTTGCCCTTAAAGAAACCAAAGTTCAAAGAAGTCCAGGTTAAAGGTTAAGAAAATTAAAAAAGAAAAAAAGCCACTGTTGCTGGAATCAACATTTCAACTCAGACTTTTGGCCTCAATGCTCATGTTCTTTCCAATAGATCCTGCAGATCCTGCAGCCATAGTTTAGACGTGATGCTACTCAAGTTCACAGAAAACTTGTAAGTTGCTCAATGTAGCACAGCTAATAAGTGAAAAAGCCAGAAGCAACTACATAGAAAAAGTGCTTTTTCTACTAAAACCAAACCTCCATCATTTCCAGGTTCACTGAGGGTCCAATCTTCCTATTTCGTCAGCTGTTGTCCAGCCAACTCTATCTTCCTAAGGAATATTATTTTCTGTAGCTAACCACAACCTCCCAAGTTCCTCCTTCCAACTCTAATGTTCCCTTGTTTTGTTAAGTTTCTGAAGAATCTTTATTCTATGCCAGAATCACGTCCCAAGAGAAAAACATCCTTCCTAATTAACCTCTTCTATACTGTTAAAAGAAAAAAGGAGCTAGTAAAGATCAGGATGCCTCTATTAATATTTACATCCATTCATTATTTCTTAAATAATTATGTCTAGCGCTCATGAGGAACTGTTCCAGGCACTGGGGAAATGGTGATGAACAGACAGTGTTTCTGTTCTATAGGGACTCACTTTATAGCAGGGGAAGGGAGACAGTAGAGAAACAATAAAAAGATTTTTGAAAGAGAATATATTCTTGGAATAAAGAAGTCAGGATGTGGGGAAAAAACATGATGATGAGAGCAAGGGGAATGGAAATGGAATGCATTTGGGTGGTCAAGGGAGGCCTCATTAATGTGGACCTATGTGACTTAGGCCTGAATATAAAAGATGTTGCCACCTCTGGATGCCAGCCCAACATCCTGACCTCTCTTCTTCCACACTCTGGCTGTGTTTACGTGCTATGAGATCGTGTGCCATAGGGGTCCAACCCATCTGCAGCAGATAAATATAACTTAGTTGAAGCAAATGCCTTCTCACATACCATAAAGAGCCTTGAACAATGAGATGTAAAGGGGCATCTCCTGAGGGCTTTTCCAGAACATTTTCTCCATTGCTGGAAGGAGAGGCATGCTCTGACACTCAGCTGTGTCAGCAGGCCACATCTGGAGAAGCTCCATCCACCTGTGAACATGAGGGGCTGCTTACAGATTAGATGAAAGAGTGGACAGATAGAAAAAAACACCAGCCCTGATGACACCGTTAAGCACTGAACCAACAGAAGAGTCTATATCTGGATTTCTTGCTATAGAAGAAATAAACCTCTCCTTGCTCAAATCTTTGTGATTAAAACACCCTAACTGACACAGAAATGATACAATGGTATGAGTGTGTATGTGTATTTTTGTGAACACATGGAAAGTGATGTCCCTTATGGTGGGCAGTCATTACTCTATTATCTACCAACTACAAACATTTCTTAGGGTAGATAGACAGCATGGTATGAGAGAGAGCTAGCAGTAGAGAAGTCCTGGAAAAGAATTAGAATATTCAGACGATGTGAAGTGATTGGAGCTACATGACTAAGGAAAACATTAGTAGATGATGCTCACTAAAATTATGTGATCTGGTTTATAATATCTTATGTAAGAAAGCATCATGAATCTGGACAATCTCTTTGGGTCAAACAGGGACTCTTTGCCCATATTAGGTAGATTACTTAATTAGTGGTTATTTGCAAGGCTTCAGCAATTAATTTCCATGAGTTTAGTGGGACTACATCATATTCATGATTTTATTTCTTTAAAATATGTACATTTAAAAATAATTTTGTTTGGGATACATACATACATAAGGAACACCAGGAACTCTAAATTCCACTCCTATAAAATCTCTGATACCACCAATGACAAGCCCATTACACCAATCACTTCTGTTTACAAAAGCTGAGGCCTATTTCTAAATCAAGGCCGATGGCAGCTTTTTGAACAGCATCCGAGAACATTCCCCGAGCCTCCTCCCTCTGTCTGGAGAGCAACAGCAACCTTCTCATGATTAAGAATGCTAGTCAACACCTGAAAATAGGGGTATTTATGCCATCTACTGGAGTTTTTCTAAAAATGCTTTTTCAAATATCAGACATTCTCTTCTACAAATTCAGAAATGTAGGCTATTTTGATTTCTACTCAGAGTACTGAGACCCCTTCAACTTCTCTGAAAATTTGAGAAATATCTCATCGCTCTCATGTGATGGATGCACAGCTCCGCCTTCTTTATATCAGTGCAACTAGATGTTATGAGACGGTAGAGGGCCATCATTATATCGTTTTCAAAATGGGGATATACCTAATTATTCAGGTGTCACTTGCTTTTTGTCAGTGTTAAAATGGTTCCCCATGAGGTCATGTATCTTATACCTTACATTACCTTTTGATACAAAGAAGTTTACTATGATTAAATAAAATGTTACTTCCTCTGTTTGTAAGTCTGACTCTCCATATACCTGATCTTTATGGCTGTATAAGCATCAGTTATGGTCTCCTAGCTTGAAGATTTCCAGTATAATATGTATCTTTTCACCAGTCTTTGTAAAAAAAAAAACAACAGCAACAACAAAAACAAACAAACAAAAACTCCTTTCCATCAAGTGAGAGAAAAAAAAAAGGTCTTTTTATGGGTCTCTTTTTTCTTAAAGTTTAGACCAGATATTCTAGACATCATGTACTTTTGTTTTAAATAAAGACAGTATGGATCTGAAATAAATATTATATGTTGTATTCTGATACATATTATACATATTTTAAGATCTTTACTATGTGAAAGACATTGTCAATAGAAGGAAAAGACAATCCATAGCTGAGCTTTACGAATCACCTTTCTCACAGAAGATTTGTATCCAGAATAAAGAACACCAAAAATCAACAACAAGGAAATGAACAAACCGCCCCAAAATAAACAAACTATCTAAAAAGAAACTTTGTCAAAGAAGGTGTACTGATGGTAAAAAGGCATATGAAGGATGCTCCAAATCATCAGCCATGGGGTGAATGCAAATGAAAACTACAGTGGTATTCCAATACACACTCAGTAGAATGTCCAATTAAAAAAATACTGACAATGATGAAGTGATGGTGAAGGTTAAGAGCACCTGGACTTCTCTCATATTGATGCTGGGAATACAAAACGGCACAGCCATTTTGTGGAAAACAAGATGGTAATTCATCATACAGTTAAACATACATTCTCATATTACCTAGCAATTCTACACATGGGTATTTACCCAAGAGAAATGAAAATTTATGTTTACATAAAAAATTACATGCACATGTTTATAGCAACATTATTCATAGTCAATAAAAACTGGATAAAAGTCAAGATGCTTTTCTGGTGAACGGATAAACAAACTTTATAAAGTACATCCATACAATGAAATCTGAGTCAGCAATAAAGAGAAATGACTTATTGATTCACCAAAGAATTCATCTTAAATTCATTTTGCTATGTGAAAGAAACAGGCCCAAGAACTACATATTGCTTGATTCAATTTATATAACTTTCTGGAGAAGGAAAACTAAAGGAGCAGAAAAGAGATCAGTGGTTGCCAGGCGTGGGAATGGGGCTTGATTAAATATGAGCAGTGGGAGGGAATATTAAAACCAACAGAACATCACAAAGAGTGAATTTTACTATATGCAAAGTTTTTTAAAAAAATCAACCAGGATATGGGAAGAATGTAAAATGGAATACAAATATATGACATTGAAAAAAACAAAAACATGAGACCACTGAGAGTAGCGAAGAAAATAACTAATCTGAATGCTTTGGAAATCAGAATTTTGATTGAATACTCTAGGATTAAAGAAAAAAATGCACTGTACATGAAATCTATATTTGGGTTCATAAATCTGTTTTTCTCAGGAGTATGGGTATAGGAATACTGAAAATACTTTTTGCATATACTAGGATCTAATAAATAAGTGAATATATTATATGTATTGAGGGTCAGATTTCTTATCATTAGAACAGATACAGGTGAAGAAAGGGAAAGGCTATAATTAACCCTGTGTAGGAATGGAATCAGAGGTATTATTATAAGCCTATGCTTTTTAAAGTTAGATGGTGGATGGATGGTTAGATGATAGATAGATAGATAGTTGGATAAATAGATAGATAGATAGATAGATAATAGATAATGCCTGTGTAGGCACTGGTTGGTACAGACACATATATTGATGTATATAGACCTCAGCAGGTAGTAACCAAAGCTAGAATAATTTAAGCAACAAAGTCATGAAAATATTGGATAAAAGTCACAGAATAAACTAAGCATTTATAAGTTCACATCGATAAAACTATATATTTCAATAACTAAATGAGGAAGAAGGGACAGTTCTTCCTTACAGAAGAACTCGAATTGATAAATGTAGGAAAAAAATAAAGATAATAGAAGAATCACCATTAACACAGCATGGAATTGTTGCAGGCAAATTCTACCAAAGGGTACTAAAACTGATGGGCAAGACTGTGAGAAGATTCGGATATTTATTACTTATAAGGGGAAAAATAATAATTACCATAGAGAAACCCAGCAGGCAGCACCTTAAGTGACCAAGATTAATTCCATCAATATGAACATCATGCACTTCCAAATTGATGCACTGAGAAGGACAAATATTTCTATGGTATTCTTGCCAAAAATGCATAATCTTCACCTAAGCTTGAGAAAAAGAAGATTAACCCAAATGGAGGAACGTTCTACAGAATAATGTACTAGATCTCTTCAAAAGTGTCAAGGCCACTAACAATAAGGAAAGACAGAGCACTCTGATGAATTAGAGACTAAGGAGACATGACAAGTAAATGCAATGTACTGGATCCTGGAACCAAGGGTGAAAAAAGTGAAAAAACTAGTGAAAATCCCAGTAAGTTTTCAGTTTACTTTATGATACTATATTCATGTTAATTACTTCGTTTTAGTAAAGTTACATTATACAAAATGTTGCTATTAGAGGAGGCTGGATGAAAGATATATGGGAACTTTCTGTACTAATTTTACAATTTTTCTGAAATTCTTGATTATTTCAAAATAAAATTTAAAAATAGTGTAAACTCGGGCGCCTAGGTGGCTCAGTTGTTAAGCGTCTGCCTTCGGCTCAGGTCATGATCCCAGGGTCCTGGGATCGAGCCCCGCATCGGGCTCCCTGCTCCGCGGGAAGCCTGCTTCTCCCTCTCCCACTCCCCCTGCTTGTGTTCCCTCTCTCGCTGTGTCTCTCTCTGTCAAACAAATAAATAAAATCTTAAAAAAAAAAAAGAGTGTATGTTTTGGGCCATTTTATCTCAATTTTCCTACTTCTGTATTGCAATATTCAGTTTTTATTTAATTTTTTTATTTGTCATATTTTATTTTACATTTAATATATTAATCTTTAACTTCTTTTGATTTGTCTTGATCTTTTGTAAATGTCAATCTGATATATCAGCTTTCTGTAACCAACTTTCCCTTTTATTGATGAATTGGCTTTGTTTTCCATCTCCTTAACATATTTTTACGTATCAATTGGTTATACTATATACCACTATCTTTTGTTATTTTCTTTTTAACTTCTTAAATATGTCAACCTAAATCGAGAGGTAAACCAAGGCAAGTCCAAATTACCAGAAATTGAGTTTTTTGGGGGAATAGAAGAGGAATTGCAATTTGGGAAATGCCTGCTGTAGCAAGCTACAGGCAAGTTCATTGAGGTTTTGGGGTGGCCTGTATTTATGGGCAAGGAATGCAAAGAGGGGTAAGTCCAGCCAGAGTTCAAATAGTAAGTTCATTGACTTGAGGATGGGGAAAGATTCTTGGTGGATGTTCATTGGTCAGAAGATAAGGCTTTGTCTTTGGTAAATCAGGCATTTATGAGCAATCAGTCTCTCAGTTTTTAAGTTCAGTTCTTCAGAGGGCACATGTGTGGGATTCCTCATTTCCTATCCTCTAGTTCCATTTAAATTGAAATCTTTTCAAAAGTTAAAACTATAAATATTCCTGCAAATCATTTATTTTAATCCAGAGTTTTTGATGAATGTAGTGTTATCATATTGTTCTGTTCTAGATAGTTTGTAATTTTATTTTTAGTTAATTTTTAAATCAGGCATAATTTAGGGGTATATTGTTGAAATTCCCAAGTATCTGGCCTTTGTGATTATTTTCTAAGTTTCATATTTGGTTTCTAATTTATGGCACTGTGGTTAGTAAACATGGCTTAAATGTTTTACCTTAAGGAATATATTAAGATTTTTCTTGGGGTGCCTGGGTGTCTCAGTTGGATAAGCATCTGCCTTTGGCTCAGGTCATGATCCCAGGGTCTTGGGATCATGGCCTACCTGTGCTCTCTCTCTCTGTCAAATAAATAAATACAATCTTTAAAAACATATTTTTCTTTTTTCACCAATCACATGATCATTTTGGCAAATATTTTCTTTGTATCTGTTAATATATACACAATGCTTTTTAATTAAATTGTTAATTAAATTGTCTATAGTTTGTTTTTGTTTTTTTTTTTTTTAGATTTTATTTATTTGCGAGACAGAGAATGAGAGACAGAGAGCATGAGAGGGAGGAGGGTCAGAGGGAGAAGCAGACTCCCTGCCGAGCAGGGAGCCCGATGTGGGACTCGATCCCGGGACTCCAGGATCATGACCTGAGCCGAAGGCAGTCGCTTAACCAACTGAGCCACCCAGGCGCCCCTAAATTGTCTATAGTTTGTACTTGATTTTTCTTCCCCTAGAGTTTTATTTAGAGACATTCACAATGATTATTAATTTGTTAGTTTCTAATTCTAGTTTGGTTAGTTTCTATTTTTCATAGTTTGAGATCATTTTATGTTGTACATGTACAGTTCCATTATTCTTACAACTTCTTGAATTTTTTTTCTAGAACTCAGTTGGCAAAAATTGGCTGGGTATAGAATTTTGGATAATATTTTTAAGAATATATTTTATTTTCAAGTCTTTAAATAAATTATGCTATAGTTTTCTTCCAGACAGTGTTACTATCAGAAGTTAGATGTCACTTTGGCTCTTGTTCCTTTCTGGGAATTTTTTTTTTTTCCACCTTGGGAACTCCTAGATTTTTTTTTCCCCTCCCTTATCCTTTAACCTTGAGGATCTGATATTTGTCAAGGTGCTGCTTGTTTTTAATCTTTATACTTGCTTGACTTTCAGTGTGGACACTTTCAATCTAAGTACTCAAGTATTAATTCTTTGGATTCTTGTTTATGATTTTTAAAAAATTTTTAGTATCTCCCACTTTCTGTTTCTCTTCTTTAATTTTGTCAGGAGGCAGGTGCTAGGACTTGAGAGCATGCTTTATCTGACTCTTATTCTTTTTTTCTTTTTACCCATCCTTCTCTGTCATTTTGTATTGCACACTAGGAAAATTACTCAGTTTGATCTTCCAGGTGGTAATTCTTTTTATTCTTACCTATGTATATCATCTGTGAAGCTTTCAAAAATTATCAGCAACGCCTATGTATATCTACATATTGATATACAATACCTATGCTATTTTTAGTTGGCAGTCTTATCTTGTTTCTTGAAGGTGACATCCTCACTTATTTTTCTGAAGATATTGTTCCTTTTTTTCTAAAGATTTTATTTATTTATTTGACAGAGAGAGAGACAGCGAGAGAGGGAACACAAGCAGGGGGAGTGGGAGAGGGAGAAGCAGGCTTCCTGCCGAGCAGGGAGCCCGATGCTGGACTCGATCCCAGGACCCTGGGATCATGACCTGAGTCGAAGGCAGATGCTTAACGACTGAGCCACCCAGACGTCCCTAATTGTTCTTGACCTAATGTTTATTTTGTTGGATCTATCGACTTTTTTTAGGGTGGTTTTCCTCCTGCTTGTTGAGCTTCTTG
Organism: Neomonachus schauinslandi; assembly: GCF_002201575.2. Classification (NCBI taxonomy): domain Eukaryota; kingdom Metazoa; phylum Chordata; class Mammalia; order Carnivora; family Phocidae; genus Neomonachus; species Neomonachus schauinslandi. The sequence goes on along the minus strand of NC_058409.1, from coordinate 136,537,094 downwards.
TCCTTATTTGTCATTCCTGGCTTTGCCTAAATAGCTCTTGGTTCTTGGCCACACCCTTAGGTTTCCAGGGAAATTTTCTCTGCTATCTCCTGTGTACAGCCTGGGGGAGTGTTTGGGGGCCACGGTTATTTAAACATCTTCACCTGAGAGGTCATAGTGAGAGCCTATGTTGCAGGAAATACCTCAGGAGCTATGTTTCTGTGTGTGAGTGCTTTTGATATTTCCAGGGTTTACCACACATCAGGAGCAATGTCCTATCCTTTTATTTATTTTTAATTTTGTGTGTGTGTGTTTCTAAGTTTATTTTTATTTTTTTTATTATGTTCAGTTAGCCAGTATATAGTATCCTTTTCACAGTGGTTTCTTTTCCTCTTGTTTCTGTTGCAAGCAGAACCCTCACGGCTTCTTCGTGATCAAGTACAGAAGCTACCAGTCACCTTGTTGCATGACCGTGGGCTTCTCCGGTTTTCCGTATCCATCTCCCCTATGCTTGGAAGAGAGGAGATGCTTGCTGTGCTCACCCTTAGTGTCGGTACTCAGCTGTCAATCCTAAGCTGTTAGTTCCCTTTCCTGCCAAATTCCACTTTTTAAAAATTATTATTATTATTATTTATGAGAGAGAGAGCAGGGGAGGGGGTGATGGGAACGGAGGAGTAGACGAAGAGGGACAAGCAGACTCCATGCTCATCCTGGAGCCCCACACTGGGCTCAGTCTCAGCGACCATGAGATCATGACCTGAGCCGAAATCATGAGTCCAACACTTAAGTGACTGAGCCACCCAAGGGCCCCACAATTCCACTTCTTATTTGCTACTTTGGATCTCCATGAACATATGCATGAGTGGATGTGTTTAGGTGTTTTTTAAGTTACTATTGTCACAGGTCTTCTGGGAATGGAGAACTTAGAGCATGTGTTCAGCTTATCATCTTGAAGCAAATATTGTTTTCTTGAGTCAAATCAGGAGAAATTGCCATTTTTTCATAGCTCAAAAGCAACTGAAGTTTAGCAATCTCATATGGTTCTATGTGATAATTTACTAATCATTCCCTTCCTTATAGCATGAATTTTGTGTATGGCTTGCATATCTTACCTCGGTTATGAGGTAGTGAAAATTGGTGCTGCCATTGTATACTACCCACTGTTTTATTTTCTGAAATGGTTATTCGATTCGTCAGCTGAGTAAGTTCTTGAAAAAGTACAGCAAAGAACACAACACCAGTTCCTTCCAGCTGTCTTTGTGGATGTGGCCCAGTTAGATATCCACATTTGGGTGGTGGATTCTCCACAATGAAAACAAGTTTGATAAATGTGGGTAGGGTAACTGTCTATGGTAGAGTATATGGGGTCTAACCCATGCCATCTTCAGGAATAGATCTGCTTCAATTTACCAAATGTCTCAGGCCTATATTTGGGGATCCTATTTTCATGAGATGTTCTGGGACTGCACTAATAATGCACTAAGGCAGGAAAGTTGCCATTCTCTCAACTTGCAAAAATCCTGGATCGTCCCAACCAAAGATAATTCCTTTGTCACTTCCTATAAGTCTTATAGCATTGCACATACGAGGATCTTAAGATTTTGGTCTCCTTCTCCTACAGCCTTGGAGCCCATCTGGCTCATCTGGCTTCTTATCCAAGAAGCTCAGTTTTGGGGAAATTTTCCTAGCTAATGTTGCACATTTCCACTTTGGAGAAGTCCTGTCTCACTCGGCACTCCCTTCCCACATATGGGGAATTTGAGACAACTGTGTACATAGTTTTCACTGGGGCTTGGCTCACTCTCTTCTCCTTTCTGATAACTTCTTTCAGTTTCCCTGGGTCTAACTAAAGATGTGGGACACTGGAGCCTGCGAAGGTCACGCCTAGTAGAGCTTATTCCTCCCTCAGCTCAGAAGATGCAGAGGTCCTGGTTTCAAGACGAGACTTGAAATTAACTGAAAATAACATAGTTATACTATTTTCTGCAACTTGCAGTGCTGACAAATACATTGCTGGTAACAATAGCTTGGGGTTATTGTCACCTTCCCCTTTATCTCTGTTGGCACCAGCTGAATAGTCTAAATAAAATCTTTCCAGATACAGAGAAATTATTTAACTTAGCATCTTAATTTGGAATTTTTAATTTCCTCATAAAAGTCACTTGCTGTTTACGTAGAAAATGGCTTCAAGAGCCAGAGCTTCATATTTACAGTTCTCATTGTCAGAAGTGGATTTTCTGATTCTAAAAGAACAACAATACAGCTACTACTAATACAATGGGGGTAGATCCAGGATTCGTGGAAGCCTGAAACATATCCAATTTTAGGCGTTCTCCTCAAGGAAAATAATACAAAACGACAATCACAAAGTTAGATTAAAAATGAGCATATTTATTTACAATGAGAAAGGGAATAAGAATTACAACTTTTAAAAAGCTGACAGATTCAAAACATCACTAAATCACAACAATATTTCTATTATTCACTGCCTGACCTCTCCATTCTTTTTTCCTCCAATTCTCGGGCTTGATACTCTTTTATAAATTTCCATATAATAATTAGCATGTGTTATCATTCCTGATCACAATTTAATTTTTATGATTGCTAGTTTAGAAAATTTTCTTTCACATCTTTTTTTTTTTTTTTTTTTTGAAATGTCATGTATAATTTTAGGATTGCTATTTGAAAGGCTCTCTGTTAGGGTTTTTCCACCTGTGAGCTATTTTCTCACGTGTCGGAGGTTTTATGATTCCTGACAGGAATTCCATTTAATTCTGCTTTGCAAAATTCCCATCAAAAAAGACTTTTAAAAATGTCTAGCACTTTCTTTTATGCACCTTATCTTAAAATACATTTCTAAGAGGAGAGAACTTCCATCTTGACTAGGTGTTGTTGAACACCGAATCCACCATTACATTTTTACACTTGCTGATACTGGAGAATTTCTTCCAGGCTGCCTTCTGACTTCATGCACTCCAAGTTTTGTTGCTCCCTCACTGCCCTCATACCTCTGGTGTGCCGGGGTGGTGGGCCATGTTTCATTTCATGGTGCATCCTCTAGGCCAGAGCCTGCAGAGCCCTATGCAAAGTGAGTTGGCACAGGAACTATAGACATGTTCATGGATGCCCTTACACACCGGGAAGGCAAGTGATAAATTATTTCTGCTTAAAGTGACTGTGAACTCTGTACATATAATCTACTAAATGCCAACCAAGTGTACCCTCAAATCAGCCTCTCCTTTGTTGTCATATTTATGGTCATTCCAGTAACAGTGGCCAATGGGGAAGTATGGAAGCAAGTGGGGGTGTTCAAACGGAAGGGGACAACAGTCTTAGTCAAATGTAGCTAAAATACCGAAAGTACCCTTACATATTTGCAAGAAGCTCATGGCCGTATCCCACGCCACGTGGGTATCTCCCTGGGTACCTTCATGACAGTGCACTTGAGTTAAAGCAAAGTCACCTGGATTGAAAAGTCAGAGGAAAACTTCAGTGTTTTCTCATTCTTGTGGGTTGTGCCTTCCTGTTTTCGCTCGTCTTTATTTCGCCTCTCAGAAGAGTTGTTTCAGTAAGAGTTAATCACATAGACTATAAAAATTCAGCCAAAGGGAATGTAATGTGAGTTATTTCTGTAGGCAGCAATTTATACACTTCAAACAACTCTCTTCATATTCTGGAATTCTTACGTACACTGGCAGTCCTGTAACAAAGCATGCAGGCGTTTGCTACCAGTGGCCAGGGCTATGGGTAGATTTGGGAAACTCCACATTAAGGCCGTGGCATGAATAGATTACAGAAGGCTTGAGAGAACACCTGAGGGAGATGGGAAAACACACGGGCACCATGGCACTGTCTTTTTGAATTAATTCTCTGGTGCGGTATTTGTGGTTATTATTGTGAACGTGAGCAAAGAATATTCACTCTAATGACTACTAAGTTGCTCTTATAAATGGCCAGTATATTCCAAACATGGGTCAATTTTCAGTTTGTATGATTATACTCTATTTGATTGTAATTCTCATTTAGATGTAATTTAACAATGCCTACTTTCAGTGCCTTGTTCTGAACTTTTGAATGGCATCATGGTTTATGAAGAGCTTGGTGTGAGGTGATTCCCAATAGCCTGTGGCAACTTGAAATGCTTGAAGAGAATGTGAAAAACATATATATCTAATTTCAAAACTGAAGCTTAAGGTCTTGCTCTCATTATAATAGTGTTTTATTCTTCCAGATTGCATAATGATCCCTGCAGATCCCTTAAGCTTCTGGAATCTGCAAATCTCTTCTAACAGGATCTTCTTTTTTTTTTTTTTTTTTTCAAAAGCTGCCTATTCAAGGCTACCTCCAAAGGAGTATTTTCTATTTATGACACAATGGGAATTAAGTAATACCCTCAAATAATGAATATCTATTTTCCTCAAGGCTCTTCCCTGTACTGTGGAAAATTAAATTATCATTCTTGAACCCAAGGATCTTCCAACCAATGGAAGAAGATAATGGCACAAAGGAGGATCTGCTTCCTTAACAGGTGTTTATGTTGTTGAAAGACCAATAAAAAAAAGGAAACTGGAAACTGCATTTGATAACATTCGACATAGGTCCTCTTTCTCTTTTTCATCTCTCTCTCTCTTGCTCTCTCTCTCTCACACACACACACACACACACACAATTATATATAAAACCAGGATCAACAAAATGGTGCTCTCTAGCACCACTATTATTTAATATTTACTGGGCATAAAAGTCAATGCAAGGTGGCAAAATTAAAATCAAAAGCTAAATATTGGAAAAAACCAAGCCACATTATTGACTGCATCCGATTTTACTGTCTACCTCTAAACTCCTTAAAAAGCACTAAAAAGGAGCAGAAAACTATCAGAACAACAAAATATAATTAGAACCAAGAAAAAAAACCCAACAACTTAAATGGATACAAATAAATATAAATATCAAGTTCACTGTTATTTCTAGAAATAACAAAAAATATGATAGAAGCAGTATTATATGTAATAAAGATGGAAATATAACAATAAATTAAAAATTTTTTTTAAAGATTTTATTTATTTGAGAGAGAGAGCATGAGAGACAGAGAGCATGAGAGGGAGGAGGGTCAGAGGGAGAAGCAGACTCCCTGCTGAGCAGGGAGCCTGACGTGGGACTCGATCCCGGGACTCCGGGATCATGACCTGAGCCGAGGGCAGTCGCTTAACCAACTGAGCCACCCAGGCGCCCTGGAAAGATAACAATAAATTTAAAAAGTTGAACAAGATTTGGGCAAAACTTATATGAAATCTAACATATGTTTGAATAGTTAAGGAAATAGAGAATAGTTTGTATTTAGATAAGGAAATTAATGACTGTGTTGACAATTTTCCTTACTGAATCTTTATCTTCCATGTCAATCTAAATTTAATTTAAAAATTTGAATACTAAAATAATCACATAAGCACGAGGAAGAGTAGTAAAGTGTGAGATTCATAGAAAATGTTAATGTAAAATCATCATGATTAAAACCCTTTGCTACTAAAAAAGAAATAAACTTGTATCTCAGTGGGTCGTACAAGAGCTAGCAATAAATTGACACAGATTTATTCTGTGAAATATTGTCATCTCCCATTAGTGAGAAAATGTAGGATACATTTCTGTTTGCTTCTTTATACAAAATAAATATTTAAAAATGAATTAATCAAAATAGTTGAAGAAAAAAAATGGATGACAAGGAGTGTGGACAGCTTCTTTAGCAGAACTGTAAGTCTAGAAAATATACACACACACACACAGACACACACACACTGCTGATTTTGACAACCTAAACACTTGTATATAGCAAAAAATACTTAAGCAAACAAAGTTTATTGGAACAAAGATGTCATTTCAACATAATTAGAGCAATTATTCTCATCCCTGTGTGCACTTCACAAATAAAAACTTCAAACTCAAAGGATTGTGCAAAAATTATTTGCAAGGTGTAGATAAGCACATATAAAAACTCTTTTATTTCTGGGATTTAGATCTAGATTCTCCTCAGGGAAAATAGAAATCGATGTTAAATTCAAATCCTGTTCGCTGCACCATGGGAAATTCCCTCCATCAGTGGTGAAAGGATTTATTTTCTAAAAAAAAAGTCACACACATCACATCTATATGTGCAATGCTCCTTTTTCACCAAGGATAGCTTCACTGAAGTTCTGCATTTCTAGTGTTCCTTTTCTCTGACTTCTTTAGGCATTTCAAAACATTGCAGAAAATGAGCAAAATAAACGGTAGCTGTGAATTCTTGGAGAATGAAAGATACTATCTATCCCTGTACAAGATATATGTACAAGATTAAATGCTAGCAAAACTTCCTATAATCTCTCAATAATCACCAAAAAACCCAGGCATGGTGTCAAGGGTTTTTGTTACTTAACCCTTAATATCACAATGGTGACTTCATGGTGGTCAGCACATGCTTTTACAATGTCAAAGGACGTTTATAGTAATTGAGGACATTTTGACATTTTTCTAAAGAACTTTCCAATTTTCCTGAATCCTTTGGCCAGGTCACCTCATAGCTACCTCTTCAGTTGATTTCACTTTTGGCAAAAACTCTCTGGCCTTCCAATTACAAGTCCATTTGCTCCCTCCAGAAGACCCTTAACTCATAAATAGACATAATGTGTCTCTATTGAGTTGAAATAATGCTTCCATCACTTCAGCACTGTGAGAAGGTAAGTGAGCCAATCAACCACCAACTACCCCATCTGCAAGTCATCATTTACATTTCTAATCCTTCCTTCCTGTTAAGGTTGATAACAGTTTCAACACTTTTAGGAAAAGCCAGAGTGATATATATTTGATCCAGAAAAGGGGAAAATGTATTAAAACAATCAGGAAGATTAAAAAAAAAAAACAAAAAACTTGCAGGTTTCCCCTGCAAATTGTAGTGATACCATGGCTTCAACGGTTTATCAAGAAGTTAGAGTAGTGGTTCTCTTTTCTGGCAGTACATTAGAAACATCTGGCAATAAAGTCTACATACTGAATCTCTAGCTCCAACCTAGACTAAAAGAATCAGAATATCCAGTACAAGGGCTCATATATAGACATTTTTAAAATAAATCATTCCTGGTGATTTCAATGTGCACTCATGACTGAGAACCAGGAAATTAGATATATTATGTACTCATCTCTCAATTAAGACAGTTATCCCTGGAGAATATGACCTATACCTGCTCCAAACTTTCCATATCCAACTTTAATGTCATCATTCTCTCTCTCTTGACAAACACATTGCCATTAGCAGTCACCACATCTATGTCTGTATCCCCAGCAGAAGAGAAGGAATGATGGAATTGAAGATTCCAATTTTCTTTTAGGAAGCTCTGGGGGTAATAAATTTTAACCACATTATTCTCATTTTAAAAGATTTTATTTATTTGAGAGAGAAAGAGAGCAATTGTGAAAATGAGTAGGGAGAGGGGCAGAGGGAGAGGGAGAAGCAAGCTCCCCACTGAGTGGGCAGCCCAATGCGGGGTTCCATCCCAGGACCCCAGGATCATGACCTGAGTTGAAGGTAGACACTTAACAGACTGAGCCACCCAGGTGCCCCATAAGCACATTATTCTTAAACCCCCTCCTTCACATACCCCACCTTCAACCTGTAAGAAAGCCGCATCCCTTACATCACCTCTGTAGGTGGCACTGGGTCCTTAAATGACCCCCCTTATCCCACTAGGTGGCTGGCAAAGAAGTTGGTATTATCTCCATGAAAGGACACTCTAGCCTTTTTGGTCTTTGTTCCTTATTTAGTTTCAATTTCAAAAGAGTTTACATCTAACAACCATTTACTAATTTTAATATGGATTATTTAACTCTGAATTCTCTTATAAAAATCCTTGTGCCCCTATGAATATGCATCCCTAAATCAGTATTTTAAGCACCAGCTGGAAGCTCTTGTGTCTGCCCAGTCTTATTTGATCAGGTTGCTTGGTATGGGAAGTATGTCTATTTTTCTAGCTCATAAAATGCTTCTTATTGCTTGTATGGAAGGAAAGGAAGAAGATCTGTTGACCTCAGGTAATGTCTAGGGTGAAACTCTAATTTTGACATTCAGAGACACCAATTCCTTTTTTTTTTTTTTTTATCTGCTGCGAATTTGAAATTACTGCTCTGCAGCTAGGAGTTATTGCTATATATTACTTCTCAACAGTGGTGGCACACTGCATAGAAGGTTGACGCAAATAAAGGTAAATTAATGTATTCTTATCAAAATATAAATGGGGCAGTTTCTTAATGGTTTAAAATATTTAAGGGTTCAACAAGGGGGAATTTACAAGTTATAATAAAAATTCCCTAAAAGAAGTTCTATTACTGCCATTTAAATATGCATCACTGTAACAAGTATATTTTTTTAATGTTACTCTTTCTTTCTCGCAGTGGCCATAATAGAGTTCATTTTTCTTTTTATTACATCTTTAGAACTCTAGCATCACACTAACAAATATAACTTAATGTCCCCAAGTTGAGATTTCTAAAAAAAAAAGGACATCCAAATAAGTGAAAGGGAATTGTAGAGATGAAACATTTTCTTAAAATTTGTGAATTACGCTTATCCATATTTTCTCTTATATTCTGAGGTCTTGTAAGTTGGACATTTGGGCTAGATTTTTATTTTTGTGTCTTGTTATGAACATATGGCATAGTTTAAGGTAGAGGCATTCACACTAGGCATTCATTTTTAAATATTCCATTAGGCAAAATAATGAAGTAACACCTACAATGAAGAATATTATTAGTGAACTGAATTAACATTGATTCCTACTGCCTAGGAAAAATCTGGAGCAGTTTTATATCCAAAAACAGAAAGTGGGCATGGAATGAAACTGAGAATTATTTGAATAAACATCTTGATTCAAATGGTAATGTCACCGAGAAACATTTATTTGAAAATCGCAAGTTGTATTACCATTTGAATAAAATGATAATTTTATTTTATTGGTAAATGGTTTGTGCATATGATTTGTAAGGGCTTTGTTATTATTAAATTATAAAGCTATTTTAATTTTCTGGCCTCTTCCTAAAGCATTGCAGATTAACACTTAACTAAAATGTCAGGAGGGAAGTATTTGATCTTATGATTAATAAAATTGTTATCAGTTACATAAGGGATTCTAATGCCTTTCTCACTAGTATTTTTTTTTGTTTTAAGATTTTTTATTTCAGAGAAAGCAAGCAGGAGCAGGGGGGAGGAGCAGAGGGGAGGGAGAAGCAGACTCCTTGCTAAGCAGGGAGCCCAGTGTGAGGCTCAATCCCAGGACACTGGGATCATGACCTGAGCTGAAATCAAGAGTTGGAGGCTTAACTGATGGAGACACCCACGATCTCACTAGTAATTTTTAAAATTTTTTAAAAAGATTTTATTTATTTATTTAATTGACAGAGAGAGAGAGACAGTGAGAGAGGGAACACAAGCAGGGGGAGTGGGAGAGGGAGAAGCAGGCTTCGCACTGAGCAGGGAGCCTGATGCGGGACTCGAGCCCAGGACCTGAGCCGAAGGCAGTCACCCAACCAACTGAGCCACCCAGGCACCTCCTCACTAGTATTTTTAAGAAGAGATTGTGTTTGAGAAACAGTGCTGCCAATAAGCACATCACCATATAAATACAAAGTCCTACAATAGTTATGGTAATATAAATTTATAATATCTGACACTCACATACTCTTTGAAATAGTACAGAGTCAGAATAATCTGTGGGACAAAATGCTACATTTGGTTTGCAAACATTGTCTATGGCCTTGAAAAGACACTTGGTTTAACCAGAGAAAGAGCATGGGTTTATTGAATTCAGGCTCTGTAACTATCTAATCCCATAACCTTGGATTTATTTAGCCTTTTCATCTTATTTGTAAAATAGAATGACAATACCCACCTCATAAGCTTGTGGTAAGGAATTTGATAATGCCTAGAAATTCTTAGGGTGAAAGAAAGAAGAAAGAAAGAAAGAAAGAAAGAAAGAAAGAAAGAAAGAAAGAAAG
>NC_058409.1:136423511-136527088 GCF_002201575.2 Neomonachus schauinslandi | reverse complement strand
AAGAAAGAAAGAAAGAAAGAAAGAAAGAAAGAAAGAAAGAAAGAAAGAAAGAAAGAAAGAAAGAAAGAAAGAAAGAAAATAAATAAGTTCTCAGGACACCCTGAAAATCAGAGTAGTTTCTTACCTAGTAATATAATCTCAATTCTGTTGTCTAATAAAACATTCCAGTATAGGGTAATTCTAGATGCTAATGAATTTTTTTCCATTTTCTTTGTCAGTAGCCTTTCTTATTGAGAATGTAACATTGTATTCTTTTGGCAGTAAAGGTAGAGAAGGAAAAATATGAACAGATGCTTATGTGTGCTCTTTTCTTTTAAACAGTTCATTTACAGTGTATCCATAATTTCCCCCTCCCTATAACAATTCCCATGAATAAAACAAAAAAACCACTAAAGTATCAAATAATCCAACAAGCAAACAAATAAAAGACAGAGGTGGGGGGGGTTTGGAAGGGAAAAAGAGAGAGAGAACGAGAGAATGAGAAACCCTCCAGTAATTTGGGGGGGGAGGAATGACTCAGCTGAGTCATTTGCACTCAACAATCCTTACTAAGCATCAAGTAAATAGGAGTGGAGGTTGCTCTTTTTACTTTTTCTTACTGAGTCTAAATGGATACAAAACTTTGTAAAGTTCACTTTGTAAAGTTTCACTTTTGAAAATTCACTACAGGGCCACCTGGGTGGCTCAGTCTGTTGAGCATCTGCCTTGGGCTCAGGTCATGATCCCAGGGTCCTGGGATAGAGCTCCCCGCCGCCCCCTGCTCAGCAGGGAGTCTGCTTGTCCCTCTCCCTCTGCCCCTCCTCCCTCCTTCCTGCTTGTGCTCTCTGGCTCTCTCTCAAATAAATAAATAAAACCTTCAACAACAACAACAAAAAGAAAATTCACTACAATGCTGAGAGATTCTTAGCTCTAAAGACTGAGTAGTAAGATTCACACAAATCTCTTGGTTTAGCAAAGTTCCACTACAACAGAATGATTCACATACATGTGAGGGTGAATTATAGTGAGTTCCTCTGAAGCATTATATATTATTTAACTGGAGTATTAGCCATTGGTCATCTGAGTTAAGGAAATAGTCAAAGAATCAAATGAATGTCATTCTGCATCATCTTCCAGCATTTGGTGTTGGAGTGGCCGCTGTTCCTGGCATCAGTGAGTGTCTGAGCTCAGCCTTTCTTCCCTGGTGCCTCCTGCCAAACAGGTGACTTCTGGACTTGGACTTTGTATTCAGAGACAGCAAGGACACTCAGCCTCCCTCAGCGTCCGATCATTTCTCCTCTATGCCCTTGAATAGAGCTGATCCTCTCTCCTGATAAATGAGCTCCAGTCTTGCACCCACTCATGAGCAGGGCTACCTGAAACTTACATACCCCACCTCCCCCTTCAGTGGGTGACTATAGTAAATCCCAAGGAAACGACCCCTCCTAAGGAGATTGCCTTTAGTGTCTTAAAGATGAATAAGCAATGAACTAATGATTTCAAACTGTAGCTTCACTTTTTGGATTCCTGTAATTAGCCTTAATAAGCTCTCTTTCTTTATTAGTAGAGGCTAATAGTTGTTAGTGTGTTACTTAGTTTTCCTTTCCAATACAATATTTTCTATTATTTCCACAAACACTTCGTTGCCCATGCACTGTATCAACCCCCCTAAGCTTGCATGCACACACACATGGCCACATCCACAGGCGGACTATCCAGAATAGCTCTGTGCACATTTGTATAAAACTCTGAGGATTTGTACCTTGGAAAATCATGCATGTACCTTGAAACCTGTGCCAACAGACTTGTTTCTAAAGATACAATTTCTGTTGAAACTTGTTAAATGAACAATGCTGATTTTGTAGATATCAGTACATTTCAGTTCGTTGATAAAGAAAAAAGTAGAAAGCAGAGTCAGTATATGGCCTTTACAGTGCTGGTTGTGTGGATGTTATAATCCGGGGATTTAAAAAAAAAAATTGGGCGCCTGGGTGACTCAGTTTGTTAAGCGACTGCCTTCGGCTCAGGTCTTGATCCTGGAGTCCCGGGATCGAGTCCCGCATCGGGCTCCCTGCTCGGCGGGGAGTCTGCTTCTCCCTCAGACCCTCCCCCCTCTCATGTGCTCTCTCTCTCAGTCTCTCTCTCTCAAATAAATAAATAAAAATCTTTAAAAAAAATAAAAATAAAAATAAAAAAATAAAAAAAAAATCCTGGAATATGGGTCAAAAGCAAAAAGATGTGGGAATTTGTTGGTGTTCTGCTGTCAATTCTCACTACTACAACCAAAAAATACCCTTGGAATATTAACTGCATATTATATTAATGAATATATTGATTTCTTATTTAAATATATAAAAATACATTATGAATGCTTCTCAGTGGTAAGTGTGAAAATATCAAGATTAAAGAATACTAGATGGTATTGTGGCTGCAAAATCATTTTTAAAAACTGACTTAAAACTGCATAGAGTAAACAGATCCTTTAAAGAACAAAGAGAACAACGATCTAGTGTGTCTGACCCTGAAGGGAATAAAAAGATTCATTTGTGAGACCATCTCATTCTTGATGTACATATCCAGATTATTGTCCCAGCAATCTGAGCTTCTGCCTATCTTTGTTTGATAGAATGTACAAACGTAAGCACATTATGGTCATTTGGTTTTAGACCAGAGTGCAGCCTTTACAAATGAGAAGTAGAGACTCAGAACACGTTTGCCCCCTGGTGTGCATGTAGCTGAATTACAACTATATTCAAAGAAGTAAAATAAGAATTTATGAAGAGGGATGCAACTAAAGAATTAAGAAAACAAATAATAAAAGCACATCTTTTAAATTAGTTGGCAATCACCTAAATTATATAAAGCATTTTCTAAAGTGACTGTCACCTGAGCTATTCGCCTCAGTCCACTAAGGTCGCCATAACAAAATACCATAGATGGTGGCTTAAACAACGGAGATTTAATTTCTAACAGCTCCGGAAGAACAAGATCAAGATGTCAGCAGGCTTGGTTTCTCCTGAGTCCTCTCCCTAGCTTGTAGACCACTGCCTGCTCACTGGGACCTCGCAGGGCCTCTCCTCAGTGTGTGTATATCCCTGGCATCTCCTCTTCTTAGAAGGACACTAGTCATAATAGATTAGAGCCCACCCTTAGGACCTCATTTTCACTGAATCACCTCTTTTAAGACCTTCTCTCCAACCATGGTAACATTCTGAGGTACTGAGAGTTGGGATTTCAAGATATGAATTTTAAGGGACACAATTCAGCCCATCATAGTATTCAATTCTAGTTTCAGGGTGAGTACATAAAGATCAGTAAAAATCATTGCTGTGAGACAATACAGCTTTTGCAACATCCATTTGTTTTTAGGGAACTTAGAAGAATTGTTCTGTACTTTGTAAGTCTCCTCCAATCACAGTTATAGGCATATAGTAAAATCTCAACAATTTTTTTTTTTTAATGAAAGAATGAATGCCAGGAGATGAGATTATTTAAATTTACGTAGCTGGTTCCTTACTCTCGTTGACATGTCACTTTACTGTAATTTGTTTCAGCAGCATATTTCATTGCATTTTTCTGAATCCAATAAAGAATATTTGAAAAGGGCTGGGGGCTTAAGGAGCTAACAAAAAAAAATCACTGAAAAGTAGATAAAAACATATTTCTGCTTTTTTAAAAAAATTAAGTAATGTAAGTACTGTGGAAATGCAATCAGCAAGCTGACATTTGAAATTAAATTTCACTTTTAGGATTTTGAAGGCATAGGAGTACAAGATACAGTGTACAAGATACAGAGATACAGAGAAGAATGTACTCTTTCATGGATGGGAAATAGTCTCTTTTTATGCCTTTGAATTAGATTTCTGTCAGGGTTTTAGAGGGAATTGCAATTGATGTGTGACAAAAAATAGGGAAAAAAATAAAATCAAACTTTTTTTCTTATTACTGGTGTCTAAAGGGAAGGATCTGAGAATTCACATATTCTTCCTAAATCAGAGATGATTTGGGAGGTAAAGGGACAATGAAAAGTATTTTCCTTGGGTGGAAGAAAACAACTGCATGGAGGATAGGACCACAAGATACCTCAGAGCATGTGGATGTGTTCTTTTTCCCAGACCCAATGATAGTTATACGGGTATTCTTTTGTTATCACTCTCAGCAAGTTACACATATATCATTGACATTCACTTATATATGCAAAATGTTCTTTTCCTATGTTACTTTTTTCTTTAATTATTGACTGAATTAAAAGACCTCAGTACTAAATTCAGAAAAGCCATAAGGTAGATATGAAGACTTTGGCAGATTTTCAAGTCAGGTGTTGTCTGGGCTCTGCGAGCACTTGATTCTGAAGTATTCATGATCCCCCCCGCCCCCCACCCCACCAATGGGGATCGGATCACAGATATGCCCTGAGCTTGTAGCTGCCACTCTCAGTCTGGCCTGAGAAAGCATGGCTGTTGTGGTCCAAGGAGGAAACAATCCTTAGTCCACCCCTCCTCCTTCCCTACAGCGTGGAAATCCACTATACTGTTTACAAAACTTGGTCGATGGTTTAGAGAAAGAATGAGAACATAGAGAAACTCTGGTCTGCCTTTAGTTTACATCTGCTTTGCACAATCCTCACATATGCCCTTGCCACTAACGAGTCTCCTCGCCCACTTATGAGGCCACAGTTTGTGGTAGAAGACCCTTTTAATCCACCACACAGGCAGGCATTTCACGTTCCTGGAGTCCCGAGTCCAGGTTCAAGAAAGAAAGCCTTAAAGTGAAAACACAAAAACTTTTCCTCCTTCTATCCCACCCTTTGCAAAATGTTTGAGAGGCACCCCTCAGGGAAGACCTCTCCCCCTTCCAGCAGGTCAGAAGGCAACCCCTCCCTACAGAGCAGGGCTCCTACCCTTCGGCCAGAAAAGGGCCATCTCTTCAGAACTCAAAGATTTAACATGATTATGAAAGATAGTCTTCTACTTTGCAATGCACCATTTTAATTTTTAAAAATCTTGAAAGTCTGATTTGTTCAGAATCAAGTACCACCAGGTGGAATAAATCAGTGGTCCAGTTTGAGCAACACCCCAAAGGCTTCAGTTCTCCGGGCCATTCTTCCTTCAGGGGGGTAGTTCATCCCACCTGCACATCATTCCTGTAGCCTCCATGCTCCCAGCTCCTAGCCCGGGAGCATCTGTTCCTGACAGCGGATGCATCTCTCCACAAACAGCAATTTGCATACACAGCACGCTCTACATCATAACAAAACAAAACAAGAGAAGGAATACATTTCTCCAAAGACCACTAGACCAGAGATAATGACTTTGACGGTCCACGTACAGCCTTTCCACACCATCGCATCATCATTTGGACGCAGGTGTTGTCTCCTCTGTTTGACTTTGACAAATCGCAGTGGCATTTCATGTGGCTTTACTCAGAAATGGGCTGTTTGCCCTCAAGGTGGATGTAAGTTGTTGGACAAATTCCTTTCGGATTTGAAATTTGATAGATCTGCCCAGCTTCATTCATGTACCTGAAAGTCTCAGAACTCAAGGGCTTACGCAAAAGTTGCCGTCCACCCCATCTTCCCAGCCGTCTGTGTGAGGGCTCACTCCACATGGTAACAAGGAGTAAAAGTACAGCCTTGAGAGGTTACCAGCAAGTTTTATTTTGCCTTTATCAGCACTTTGCAAAGATCGCTGTCTTTTCCTCCTTCTTGGTAACTGAGCTTTCTGCAATGTCCACAGGCAATTGGAGTTTAGGCTTATCTGAGAGACACTGAACTGCAAAGAAAAGCATAAAATTGCTACACACCAATCATCTTATCTCCTTTTTCCTTTTTTATTTTTCTAAAATAAAAACAACAAGATACAACAAAACAGTGTAAAAATTACTGAAACACACAGATACCCGCAAAGTGCTTAGATTAAATTCTTGGCTGGCAGAGGATGCTGATGTACTACCCAATGCCCCAAATGCCAGTTAGTAGAACACACGCTGCAAGCAAGGGAGGCTGCTCTTAACTTCTGTTCAGGTCTCTTTTATGATCCAACTCCCCCGTCAGTCTATCATGCTAAGATGGTTACTAAATACAAAACACAGTCACCTCCTCAAGGAGCACAGAGTTTTATTGAGGGCAGCCGCAGACAAGAGGAGAAATGATTATAAGGCTGGTTAGTGTTACGCAGGGTATTTGCAAAGTAGTAGAGCAGGAAATACCAAGAGCGATTAGTGTTCAGCAGAGGGAATTATCCTGGGGTCGAAAACCAAAGAAGTGGGGAGAATTTCAGGCTGAGTGAGCCAATTTACACCCAAAGGCAGGGGGAGCTGAGGGGGCATGAGCATGCTGGAACGTACTGATAAAGCAGTTGGAAAACAGGATGCATCCTGTCTGCGGAGCAGGGGGAGGAGAGCTGAAAGATGATACATTTGAAAAAGTAAGCAACAACGGGATGAGAGGTTTGTGCCATCTTCCGGAAAGACAGTGGGCTAGCTTCAAAGCCAGGAATTACCTTGCTCAGCTGTGCACCAGAAACATCCCTCTATGGGAAGAACGGAGAGTCACTCAGAAGAGGCAGGGGAGATACTTAGAAGGAGGAACCAGTGCGCGCTGGTGGACACTCACCTTACTTGTCACCAGAACCGTTCACTGATCATGGCTGGTACCATTGGGAGCAAACAAATCTTTCTTAACATGGCTTTTGACATGGCACTGCCCTCATTAGGCTCGTTCCTTATCCCTCTCTGCTTTTGTGCTATTGGCAATAATCCCCGAGCACTGCAAATTCACTCAACTGGGCAGTTGTTTGCGCTGTTCCCTATTCTTAGAGTACTCGTGGAATGTTCTCTTTTCTTCTTTCTCCGTCTTCCTCCCCACTTCACCTGCCAACATCCACCATGATCTTGAGGTTTCAGATGAGATGTAATTTCCTGCACAAAACAAAGTTTTCCCCAACCCTGAGCCTTATTTTTTTGGTGTGGTGGACCACGTGACCCCACAGCACCCTGTCCTATCACAACAGGTATTCAGTGATGTATACGTACCAGGGGTCTCGATTCCCGCTAATCAAAAGATTCGGAAGGGCCAAATCTTGCTAGTGCTTTCTACCAACACTAACATGAGAGCATGGAGCATAGATCCTAGTTAAACATTTGCCTAATGAAAAATTACAGCGCTGAAATCTTATCAGAACGATCCCCCCCAATTATTGTAATTAAAAAAAAATGGCGAAGTTGGTGTTAAAGTTTCCAGAGTGGTCAGTGGAAAGAGTGAAATGCCCAACAAAGCAGGAGGGCAATAATGGGCAGAAAGATGTGCTATGCTATGATAATATGAAGATACATATTAGATATAAAATAAAATATATTGGAAGATGGCAACATAACATAACATAGCAAACCACAGCATAACACAACATAAAATAATATGAAATCAATTAGCTTGGCCATCATAAAAATTCTTCTTGAATATAAAATGTTGGACTAAGAGATACCGAAGTTGGAAATTTATTAAAAGACCACATTGTGAACTTATTATAAGATAATATTATGTGCATTTATTTTAAAGTGTTTCTTAAAAAGGAAAAATAAATCGATGACCTATTATAATACAATATTATGCATATTTTATTTAAAGTTTTAAATTTGTGACCTAGGGTCAATGCATATTTAAATCAAATTCAGACATTGTGGGTAGTTCTATTTAGTAACCACTGAATAATTTCAATGCACACAAAACGTTAATCATATAACCCAAATTATTTGTTCTATTCAGGATCCTAATTGCAAAATTAGGAAAATAGACTAGTGCATTTAAGGAGATTTTGAACCATGAGGTTTGAAATCAAAGCATCCAGGATTAATCCTCAGCTATAAGAATAAATGAACTCCCAGGGGCGCCCAGGTGGCTCAGTCGGTTAAGGGTCTGCCTTCAGCTCAGGTCATGATCCCAGGGTCCTGGGATGGAGCCCTGCATTGGGTTCCTTGCTCAGCGTAGAGCCTGCTTCTCCCTCTCCCTCTGCCTGCCTGTCTGCCTACTTGTGATCTCTCTCTCTCCCTCTCTGTGTCAAATAAATAAATAAAGTCTTAAAAAAAAAAAAAGAATAAATGAACTCTGGTGCTCAAATGGGCTGATGTTTGGATTGGCTTTGCTGAAGTAAAAAGAGGAAGAAGCACGCACAATTTCACATTTAATCAAATTAGAATCTGACATCTAAGATGTTCAAGTATTTCTTCGCACAGTAAACTGTTTCTAACTTCACATATATTACAATATCTCCATAGTAAAAATTATTTTTCTACTAAAATTTGGGATTAAAAATATTTAATGCAATATACTTTATATTTATAAAACTATTCAGAACTCGTAACAGTACTGACATTATTCTAACACTTTGTTATGTAATAGTTTCAATGAATTCAGGTAAATCCATATGTAAATTTCGAGTGTCTGAGTGTTTCAGGAATAGTAGCGATATCCTTTGAGTATGGCAATGGAGAAATTCTCAGACTTCATGTCTATTATGCTTGTATGTATGTGTGGGTGTACATGAAGGCTGTGACTGAGTATGTGTAATCTATCTACTTTGCTTTCACTATGATACTCTCATTTATTTAAGGAAGGGAAACTCTTCAGGCCTCTTTGCAAAATTTCCTTTGTCTGGGGCCATGTTCCTGAATTTTTAAGTAATATGGTATTTATACTTAAAAATGCACGATGTGCAACGGCCTATGCCCTACTGATCTGTTCCCATCAGGTACTTTCTAGAGAATTCATCTCTTTTGCTATTTTTTTTTTTTCTTTTGGTCAGATAAAATTAAGGCATGTAATACATTAACATTACTTACACAACAGTTTTTTTTTAATTTGCATTGTTTTATTATGCCATGCTGCCATCTTGTGGCCACTTGGTCAATTTAAAAAAATGCCATTCCTGGCCAGGGTACCAGACTGACTCCTAAAGCATTACATATTTTCCAGCATCGTGGAAGATATTTACTCTTATAAGTAATACCCTCTTAACTATATATCAGTAAATAAGTCATGATAGTTATTTTTTGGCATTTGAAAGTTTTATATACTTTATCTGAAAATTTCCTTACTTCGATATTAAATTCTATGTAAATTGATATTAACATCTGCCTAGAAAAAGAAGAAAACACTGTTAAATGCTGTCTTTACATTTTTAGTACTGTCTTCACACAAATAGGTTTTATGATATATATTTTATCCTGTGCCTCTGCAAAATAAAATCATTTATATTAACGAGTTAAACAAATTCACATTCTTTGAATGGACATATAAGGTAAAGAAAAATTATATCTGGAGCTAGAGATATGTGGTGTCTGTCATTATTACATGCTTTAGGTTATAGAGTAATTAAAATATTTGGTTAAATTTCATGATCGTCTATAGAGCTTACAGTTAGGAGTTTAATCATATTTTTTCTTAGATTAGCCCTCTTGTATATTGGTTGAACTTTTCTAATTTTGAAAGACTTAATTTTCTTAAATTAAATCAAAAGGGAGAGGAAGGTACAGAGATATCCCATATACCTGTTACCCCCACCCCAACATGCACAACCCTCCCCCCCCCCAACTATCAACATCTCTCAGCAGAGTGGGACATTTGTTATAATGGATGGATCTACACTGACACATTATCACCCAAAGCCCATAATTTACATTAGATTCGCTCTTGGTGTTGTCCATTCTATGGGTTTGAACAGAGGTATTATAACATGTATCCATCATTACGGTATCACACAGAATATTTCGCTACCTTAAAAAGTCTCTGTCCTCTACCTCTTCATCCTTTTCTTCATCCTAACTCCTGGAAACTAATGATCTTTTCTGCTGTTTCCATAGTTTTGCCTTTTTCATTTTTCTTTCATATTTAAAGCCAGATATTCTACAGAGCCCATGGCTCGTAAAACGTTCTCTCATCACTTCGTGCCTGAGATAGGGCATGCTGTAAATGGCAGCTTGGAGCACAGACTTGGCTCTTTTAAGATGCTACAGAGGAGGGTTTTGTTCACCTAGTTTCAGCTTCCGGCTACCCAGGACCTGCTTTCCACTGGGATGGCTGTTCACTCATATTCCCGTTCAGTCCTTGGTTGGGGTTTCACATCTTTCTCCTCCAGTGAAGGGGCACTTTGTGGGAGATTCAGCTTCAGTTTTAGTTTGGTCTTTCTAGCATCCTGGCTCTTAAGAGGAAGCATAAGAATAGTGGGAACTAAATAGTGATAGTTTTATCACATTGTTCAAAATGTTTATAGAACCTTCTGCTTTTAATTCAGTCAAGTATGCATCTAAACCCAACAATATGTATTTTCAAAACACAGCATAACACATAGTTAATTATCGTCAACATGACTGTAGAGGATTATGCTTTACTGGGTAAGGATTGGTACAGTTACTTGTAGCTTTTTGAGAGCCAATCAAACAAACTAGAAAGAAATTATTAAATCGAGATCTGATCATAGATATGCATACGTATACGTATATATGTATGGGGCTCATTATGATGCAAATATTTTTTTCTGAAAAATAGATTAGAGCATACTTAAAAAATAGTGAATTGAGGAGCAATAGGAACACATTGAAATGTGTTCTAGTGTAACTTATCAATAGGTAAATGGATATACTGTGCTTGAATTAAAACAAACAAACAAACAAAACACAGATGAGTTTACAGAACTGTGTTTAGGCTTTAGCTCTTCCTCAGTAGAATTACAATAATCTGTCATTATAGAATGAACATTGTTCTGAAAGCAGCATTTTTCTAATTTGTGTGATTCAAGTTCAACTTGAGGAAGTGTGTAGCATATAAAATGTTGAATCAATCCCGATCATGAAAGGGCATAGGCAGGTATTTCTGATACTCACTTATATCCTGTTGCTTCTTGCTCTGGGAAAGCAGCAAGTGAGGTTACTATTCCCAGTTACCTAATGATTAGGCATGACCCTATCACTAGAGATGACCAATGGATTATAAATAGGTGGCTTGTCTCATTTCTGGTTTGAAACATTTAAGTCCAATATGAGGACTATCCAGCCCTTGTTTTCTCTGCTCTATCAATCAAGGATGAGACATATTCCAGATTTTGCACCTTCAACATGTTGGGGACTCTATTTGCTTGAATCATTGTGTTAAGGTAGGGAAATCTGAGGCCATGATGTATCACCTGAACTAAAGAGAACTTCGAATCAGCCAAAAATAAACCTTTGTTAGGTCAAGCCACTAAGATTTGGGGAGTATTTTCTTATTACATG
The DNA here is from genome assembly GCF_002201575.2 of Neomonachus schauinslandi. Classification (NCBI taxonomy): domain Eukaryota; kingdom Metazoa; phylum Chordata; class Mammalia; order Carnivora; family Phocidae; genus Neomonachus; species Neomonachus schauinslandi. The sequence continues at coordinate 136,515,847 of NC_058409.1, read as the reverse complement.
GTAGCCCGCCATGACCTACACAAAAGGCTGAAAATTCATATATTTGTACCTATTTGGACACTTATCTTCTTAACCATTCTTTGCACAATTCAACACAAACTAACATTAAGATAAAATGATTCCGTTCTCTCTCCACCGAGAATTTAGCACAAGGTATGATTTATTAGGGCTTTCCAACTCAGTATTCATGTGATTTGCTCATTAAACACAGTGGCAACTGGGAACATCAGAAAAGAAAAGATTCAGACTTTGAAAGAATAAAGGGGTACTCGCAATAGGTCTAGACAGAAGAATGACAGGGGGAGAAAAGAAGCAGAAGACATAGGCTGCCCCTCCATTTCCTCACCTCATTTAAATGTAAGGAAGATTGCCTCCCCTGAGATCCTGCAGTGTCTCCAATGCCCAGGACCAGAGATGAGTAGCTTAGGTCCTGGGATTACTCACAATTAATTACTCTTCTCTTTCAGTAGGTCTCAGTTGCTCCTGCAAGACCTTTTCCTTATCAACAAGGATAGTTGGCCTATTTTGGTCTCTAGGACACACCCAGAGGTTCACAGGACCTAATCTGGCCCAGCCATGAACTCTCAATATAAAATACCAATTATAAGCTCTTGTGTTTAAGATGCTATTAAATTCTGGCACACCATTAGGGCACCGTTGGTTGAGCAGAGACAGAGCTGATGTGGATGAAACTAGAGTGTATTATGCTAAGCAAAATAAATCAGTCAGAGAAAGACAAATACCATATGACTTCACTCATGTGTGGAATTTAAGAAACAAAACAGATGGACATAGCGAAGGGAAGGGAAAATAAAATAAGATAAAAACCAGAGAGGGAGACCAACCATGAGAGACTCTTGACTACTGAGAACAAACTGAGGGTTGCTGGAGGGGAGGTGCGTGGGGGATGGAGGGGAGGAGGGCACTTGTGATGAGCACTGGGTGTTATATGTAAGTGATGAATCACTAAATTCTACTCCTGAAACTAATACTACACTATATTAACTAACTTGAATTTAAATAAAATCTTGGAAGAAAAAAATATATATGCTGCTGGCATAATACCCATGACTTTTGCACAACTCCAGGGGGTACCCGTTACCCTGCAGTCTATATTAATGGCAGCCCCTGGCACTCAATTCATACAGGAATACATTGTGATGATGCGCCATGGAGTTATGCCATGTGATGGCCCTAAATACTAAGCACAGAGAAGATACTTGATATTGATGCTTGTTAGTTTCTTCTTATTTTCATAGGCTCTTATTTGAGGGGGCAGGTGCCTATTAATATTTCATCTTTTGGGGGAAGCAGGTTCTAACTGGGATATATTTGATACATTCTATGTGATCAAAAAGTTGGCTCAAGTGTTCTGCTAATAAGGGTTAATTTGCAATATTTTTTATTGTTTTCTGAAATCTTTTTCAAGTTAATCATAATAATAGCTAACGTTTATATAGCACAATATAGAAATTTTTTATGCTTCTTATGTTCTATTTTTATTAAAAATAAAAATAGAAAATACCTTTTAAGGTATCTATGTGTAAGTTATATGATGTTATTATTTCTGCTTCCTAGATTCAGGAAGTGAGGCACAGAGAAATTACTTACCTTTTCTAGAATCACAGAGCACATGAGTATTTGAGTTGCCATTAGAACTCAGACAGTCGGACTCCAGAGAGCCTCTCCCTAAGTATATGTGTTATCTTGCTTCAGATCTATTTTTCTTGCTCACTGTATTCCTTTTCAAAATTCTTTTGCTGGGACGCCTGGGTGGCTCAGTCAGTTAAGCGGCTGCCTTCGGCTCAGGTCATGATCCCGGGGTCCTGGGATCGAGTCCCACGTCGGGCTCTCTGCTCTTCGGGAAGCCTGCTTCTCCCTGTACCCCTCCCCCTGCTTGTGTTCCCTCTCTCGCTGTGTCTCTCTCTGTCAAATAAATAAAATAAAAAAACAAAACAAAAAACAAAATTCTTTTGCTGATATGAGTTTAGTGTTGAAAATGTGGTTATGAGGAAGCAAGCCACTTGGTTTGTTTCTCCCAAATAATTAATAAACAGGTTATTCTATCCTTGCTATCATGTATACATGACCCGTTAATATGTCTCAGTACCTTATGAGATTAAATTTGATCCTTTAAAACATTAAAACATATAAAAATGAACATATTTTCAAATTCTTACATTTATTTTTATTTCTCTAATTGCCTGTGTTTACAAATGGAATGCATTCACTTTTTGTTTGTATCTGCCTCTAAAATCTAATCCAATCATATGACAATTTCCTTAGGATTTGATGTTTGAACTTTTAATAATAGCAGAATATATTTATTTATAGAGTTTCCTTTCTTGACCTGAAGAGAAATTTTGTAAAACAATATCAACAACAAAAACAGACCGAGTGTAGAAGAATCACCTACTCACTGATACTCCAGAGAAAATGAGGAAGTGTTCCCAGTGGGACATCCTACCAGAATCCAAGAGGAGTCAGACAAACGTCCGTCTCCCAGATTTGACACGCTTGAGATGTGCTCTGTTTTGGTCAAAGGAGTCTTGAAGAGGAAGAGTGGAAAAGGGGCCTGACCTCAGTGCAGCATCCCATTTCTTGAGCCTTTGAAGAGAAAGGAGTCATGGCCCGAGAGTTTCAGCACAAATTTCCAAGACCTTGGGTGTGAAACTTTGGCTTTTTGTCTAGATTACAAAGAGCTGCATTAAGTTAGGGCGGAGATCGCTCATGCCAATACAGCTGAGAGTGCATATCTGTCATGGAAACTTGAGAATGAGTGGCTTCTGGGAATATCTGGATACGGCCCTCCTGGTGCTTGCATTGCACTGAAGTCCCCACTCTGAAGGCACACTGTAGGGCATGACGATGCCAGGGAGCGGCGTCAGAACACCAGACTTCAAGGAGGGATCCAGAACAGGAGAAGCAAGTAGGGTGTTTGTGGGTTGGTTTGTTAAAGCAGGGGAGGCAGGCCTGGGGGAGGTTCTCCCACGTGTTTGAGGGTTGGTGAGACGCAGACTACTGTGGCTAACCCAACGTGAAGCCTCATTTTCCTCCCTAGTAACAGAACTCTGCTTTTGCGAGTCATATTGCCATCCAGAATAAAAGACTTCATTTCTCGTCCTTCTTGCAGCTCAGTATGGCCACGCCACTAAATCCTCCACAGTGAAATCTAAGTGGATGAGTTTTATTAGGCTTCTGGAAATGCTCTTAAGTGAATTCATTTCTTTAGGAAGAGATTTTTGAAACGTCTTCTTTTGGCCTGAAAATGAACTGGATGGCAGGAATTTCAGCCATTTTGAAACAGGAGTTTCAAATTAGTGTAGGACAACGTTGGAATTCCTCGTGAAACAATGGGAGGACAAAGAATCAATCAGCTTACTACAATATCTCGTGTAGCCACAGCCCAACTAAGCATAATGGTGTTTTGACTATGAGTTTTATATCACAAAACTGGCCTGAAGGGGTTATCATTCAAACAGTAATTACTAAGAAACATCTATAAATGATGCCCTATGCAGACATGGTAAGTGTGGTCAAAGAAATGAATAAAACTTTGTGCCTATGCCCAGGGCCACACGAGGCAGAAGAAAGACAAGCATTTTCCAAGTTACATAAAACATTTTTTTAAAATAAACTTTATGGGGCTCCTGGGTGGCTCAGTCAGTTAAAGCATCTGACTCTTGGTTTTGGCTCATGTCATGATCTCAGAGTGGTGAATCGAGCCCTTTGTAGGGTTCCACTATCAGTGGGGAGTCTGCTTGAGATTCTCTCCCTCTCCCTCTGCCCCTCCCCCACTTGCACACACACACTCTCTCCCTAAAATAAATAAATAAAATCTTTAAACAAAAAAAATAAAAATAAACTTTGTTTTTTTGGAGCAGTTTTTGGTTCACAGCAAAATTGAGCGGAAAGTATAGAGATTTCCACATACCTCCTGCCCCCCACACATGCATATTCTCCCCCATTACCAACATGCTCCACCAGAGTGGTACATTTGTTACAATCAATGAACTTACAGTAACACATCATTATCACCCAAAATCTATAGCTTATATTAGGGTTCACTCTTGGTGGTGTACATTCTGTGGGTTTTGACAAATGTATAATGGCATGAATCTACCTTTATGATATCATATAGCATAATTGCACTACCCTAAAAATCCTCTGTGCTCCACCTTTCAAAAATCTCAAAAGTGCTATCAGTGCACAAAGAAGTTACATAATGTTTGGAGATTCCAAGTATTGAGATGTGCTGGTGATCTAATTTATATAACTGGAGAGCCTATGATGTGTCCTTGGCTTATCTTCCCGACAATGTCAAGATATTAGAGTCTCGGCAACCTCTAGTTGCACACAAGGCAGGTCCCTTTAAGAATTCATGAAACAGACTGTAATACATTCTTTGGGCTAACTCCAGGATATCGTTGGTGATTAGGAAATCAGTTGATTGACATAATAATATCTTTGCATTTACTTTCTAGACTTGGATTTCAGACTTGCTTCTTAGAGCAGATCACACAGTACAGCACCCTTTCCTAGAGTTCAGGGCTGTGATTGCTAAGCTGTTATCAGTCATATTTGATTTGTACAGATTGAAAGTGATGTTAAGAAGCTGCAAAAAGGACACAGTCATTCTCAGGCAAAATTTCTAAGCAGATTAATAAACACATTTTTTGAGGGATTAGAGCATTTACAAAGGGAAGGGATGATCTTTAGAAACTAACAAGTTCACTAAATGTAAGACCAGACTCAAGTTATATCCTGTGAGACAGGTGAATGCTGAAGATGTACCTCTAGGTCATTCGTGGAAGTATATTTTCAAAGTTTCTCTCTATTCAGTAGCAAAACCTGGCAAAATTTAAGCTGGATGAAGATACCAATCAGAAAGATTTACATCTAAAGGAATTACTTGAGATTCCTGAGACTCATTTCTTTCTCATTTAGTTGTCAGCCCTAATGTATGTAGATGCATGGACAAGGGATAAACAAATCGTGAATACTGAAGTCGAGGAAAATGTAATGGGGGTACAAACAAACATTTTTCCCATGGTAGGAGTGGAAATAGGGAGCAGTTCACAGGAGTAGTAGACTTGGTTACCTGAGCTTTGAATACAACAATACTTTTTCAATGGAATGTTTTCCTGTTATTTATATATGATTAAATCTGACCTGAGGACTTAAAAGACAATAATATCAAGACATAAAAATCATCTAAAATTATGCTTGCATGATTTTTATGTATCTATGTTTCTGTTTCTGAGATGGAATTTGAATCACCAGTGCACTTATAAATGTGTCATTCATCTTCAGTCCCACATGACCTCCATGATATTGAATTGCAAGAGTCATGATTAGGGATGGGCAGGGCTGATTTCTGGATAATAGCAATTGTTTCTTTTCCTAGATACTTGAGATGAAGCTTTATATTTTAAAGAAACAAGCATATGTTTTACTGATGCATGGGGTCTAAAGCATGAACTTTTCTCATTAAGGATAAAAGTATTTAAAACTAATCTCAAAAAGCCATCCTTAGTTGAAATTTATTACTATCTATCTACAGCTTTCATTAGGATACACTTACTGGAACTTATGCAATGATATATGTCAATGATATCTCAGTTGAGCTGGGAAAAACACCTACGTTTACAGAAGATTTCAACTTGTCGTACTTATTGTATGTGAATGTGACTGTGGTTTACATTTCATTCTCCAGAGACACGTTGCCTTTATTCCCTTATTAAAACAACAAAGTATTAAAATTGTTTGTTGTCTCAATTTTATTTTCTCATTTTGCCATGATGGTTAAACTTAACTTTGACCTCTAGTTCATAATCAAGGTTTTCTTTTTTCCTTTCTCTTAAGACATGAGCTATTTTGTTTCTTCCTTATTTCTGTTCCTTATTTGCTGTTTCTGCTTTCCCTTTCCCTCAAAATACAAAATGAAGTTTTTAAAGTAATTTGTATGAATATCCATTTTTGTCTTTTGTGTTTGGGAGTTTTAGGTGTTTTTCTTTTCTGCACCTTTTTGCTTTCCACTCTTTCTATGGACATAACCTCTTACAAGGCAAGGCTGTAGTAGAGTAAACATTTTCCCCCATATAGACTGATTTATTTATTCCACAGCTCTTTGTAGGTTACTTATTGTTTCTTATGTTTATGTTAAACACATTTGGGATAGGGATCAAATCGAAAGGAGAGAAAACTTTTTAAAAATTACACAATTCTTTGAATTTCGACTTGCACAGAGAGGGCATTAATTTAAGTGTGCAATTAACAAGTCTTTTTATGATTAATATTTTATATGCAAGCATCTCCTTAAAGCCCATGACTTTATGCAGGTTTAATAAGTTCTGTTAGTGATAGGAGTAAAATCAGTTGTACTATAGAACTGTAACCTACTGAGAATGAAAACTGAGAAATAGTAAGTAAAATAAGTTCATCAAGAATCAGCATATAGGGGCGCCTGGGTGGCTCAGTCAGTTAAGCGTCTGCCTTCAGCTCAGGTCATGATTCCAGGGTCCTGGGATCAAGCCCCACTTTGGGCTCTTTGCTCAGTGGGGAGTCTGCTTCTCCCTCTCCCTCTGCCTGCCACTCCCCCTGCTTGTGCTCTCTCTCTCCATCAAATAAATAAATAAAATCTTAAAACAAAAAAAGAATCAGCATATAATTCAAAGAAATGCAAAATTATTTTCCCATTATATAACATAATCAATGTTTTTTTCAAGTACCTTTTTTCTTTATTTTTTTCTTAAATTAGTATCCTACTTCATTTTATTTTGAAAGTGGTTGTGTGTGGGAGAAGAAATACATTTTTAACTTAATTAGGAAAAATTCTTTATGAAATTACATATTCTGGGGGAGAAGTTGATAGATATAAAGTTTATAATAATTTTATTTAAACCCTGACTTGAGTAAAAGGTACATCTCTATAATCCCTGAACACATACTAAATAAATATTTAATGAAGCCAAAAAACCTGTTTGGATTTTTTCTCCATCTTACGTCCTCCCTCCACTTACATTAATGTTTACCAAGATAAATTGTGTATTTCTTGTGGAGTAACGGATAACATGTAACCCCTCTGGATGCAAAGATCTTTCTCCAGTAAGACAATTGGTTATTGTGTCTTCACTCCGCATCCCCGCTCGCCCTTGCCAGGACCTGTTCACACTGACATTTTCAGATGTGTTCACTATCCAGTTGACTCCAAAAATAACACACAGTGCTTGTGCATGAGGTGCAAGGCTCTGCTTTTTCTAAAGGCCTGCATTTCCATGGAAACCAGACAGGCAGAAAAGAAAGAATAAGTGCATGAAACCACTCAGCACTTAGAAACAAAGCTGAATGCAGACCAACTGCCTCATCTGAATTCAGCCTGTGAAAACTGGGAGCCACCTGACCCTGGACTACGAAAGGAAAATATGCTCCCTGCTGGCTTCAGTCCATGAGAAACACATCGTTTCCTTATGCTGGATATTCTAAAGGCTAGAAAGGCGGGATTTGAAATCCAAAAGCCTGCATTATTTCTACCTTCTGCCTTTCTTTGGTTATCTGAAGTTCACACATCCATTCTGTAAAATGCACATTCATACAAAAAAAATTTGTGAATTGCTTATTGTTTCAAAAGGATTTTCAAGATTATTTAAATCTTAAAGCTTAATGAACAATGCTGTGGAATCCTTACAAAATGCAATATTAAACAAAAGATCCTTGCCTGTGGTAGCTTCATCAAGCACTGCATATTGTCAAATATCTATGTAAGTCTTGCTACCAGCAAGAAGGAATGTCTTCTATTAAGAAACCAAACAGCTGTAGATCCAGGGGAAAAAAACTGTGCTTGACTCTAGCATCAGAGTTTCCTAGAGGAGTATGCAATTTTGATTTAATTGATACGAAGAGTACTACTAAAACTATGTGTATGTTGTGAAACTTAAGTTGGTTCTATTTGTTTGTAAAAACCACCCAACCATTTCTCTTTGTGATAGAAAAAACCTGCTATGATGGTACTGAGTAACTTTCACTCCTCTTTCCACTTCTGTCGGATCCCCACACCTTAGCATTTGGGCCACATCCCTCCGATGTTAAGAGGACTATTGCTTGCCTGACATGTGTCCTCTGGGTTCTAGAAGAGAAAACACAGATGTGGGTTGGGGTCATTCAGTTTGGGTTTATCTCTTCAGCCATATCTGATTTTGTAATTCAAAGATTAGTTGAGACTCTATTAAATGTGTTAATCTGTGTGCGCAAGTATAAACTTTTCTTCCTTGTTGTAGGACAAGTAGGAGTGTATCGGGGCTATTTTGCCACCACAGAATTTAGATATTACAGCTATGTTAAAGGAACTAAACAAGGAGGCCATTGGACTGACGTGGCTCTAACCCATGGCTGTCTACATAAGCAAACCACAATCTAAGTCCGTAAATGCCTCCAGGTTATGAAATCAGAATGCTCAGGGCAACCAGTCACAAAGAGCCAATGGGTCTTTAAGCTGAAGCCAATCGAATGATTTCTGTTCTTTGCTTCTGTACCTTCTCTATGTTGGTCTTTTCTCTGGCTCATTTCAGGAGAGCTCTCCTAACCACATCAGGTTTGGCATTGCCTGATTTGAATAAGTTTTTACTCAAATAATCTCTTAAAAATTTTAATATGCTTCAGTTTATTTTTTAATAGCCAGCAAGTAAACATATCTAGTATCTGATATGATGAAACTTACCTCCAAAAGGAAAAAGTCAAAGAAGACAAATGTGTCCAAGGGACAATAGGCAATTTGAGTAGACCTTGGGATGTGCCACTCAATTTGAGTCCAGTTTTCCTAGACTCATGGAAGATTCTTATGTATTGGAGGTTATAATAAAGAAGGAGAAATAAAAAAGAAAAACATTAAATAAAGCTTTAAAAATGGAGCATGAGTCCTGAGAAGAGAAGTAACATAAGTTGGAGTAGAGGGCTGAATGTAGATACTTTTAAAGAACACCTACAAGATATTCTAGAAATCACAACTAATAAAAAGGTAAGGATTTGGACCTGAGGTCCCTGAATTCTCTGGGTAGAGGAGATAGTATTTTGTTATTTTTACCTTGCTGTGGTGAGAGGACATTATGAAGTATTTGCTGTTGTTCCCTCAACCCCTGTGAATCTTGAACTCTGTTACAACCCACTTCTCCATGGGAAACTGTCAAGTCACCTAGAGAACAGAGATATGAAACCACTGGGTTTTAAACTTCAATAAAAGTTAGCTCATTTGTAAAACAGTTCTAGAAGGAATACGTGTTGAGGCATAGCCATCATCCCTCTCTTCTATGCCCCACCCCCAATATACTCAGGGAGAAAATCCTAGAGAAAAGTGGAATTCTTTGAAAAGGGTCATTGTACTTGGGTTCACTCCTGGTGCTCGCTCTGAAGGGTAGGGATAATGGAATCTCCACATAGTTTGGAGCTGTGAGATTATAGGAGGTCTGTGTTAAACTCTTGTCTTGTCCTAGCAGGCAATTCTCATAGAATGTTTCTTGTTTACCATGTCATGGGAGTGGAGCATGGATAGAGGCACATGGATCCTAGTGAGAGGGAGCAGCCTAGATTCAATGGATTTGACAGAGCATACACACACACACACACACACACACACGACACTGAGAGCCTGATGACCTGAAGGACTCTTGTGATCTTCCCAATAGACAGCAGCAGTTCAAAAGATAATAGAACTAGGGACAGGGCGGGGGGTGGGATGGGCAGAGTGGCTTCTGCGGCACCACTAAGAGTAGCTAGACATCCACATCCAGAGACTGATAGAGCTATGCACCTTGGGAACATGCAGAGGCAGCATATTGCAGTGACTGAGTTCAGAATCAGGAGCCAGAGTCCTCGTTCTAGCTGTAGGACATTAGGCAAGTATATTTTGTACCTCAGATTCCTTAGATAAAAAATCTACAGAAAATTAAGTAAATTAATACATAATAAAGCATACAGAACAGTGTCTGGCATAGAGTAGAGAGTTTAGATATAGAAACTAACTATTACTAATGACCCAACACAACATGGCCACTTAGGAGAGATGATCACTGTTACCCCCAGAGGTCTTGTCACACCCTCAGTTTCTCAACTCATGTGATGACATTTCATACATCCTCAGAAACTGACACTGATCTCCAGGGGAAAGGAAGAGGCCAGGAGATGGGAAAATCCAAGTACACTGTGCTCATTTGGAGTTGATTTGGACTAATATAGTCTTTCCTCAGAGAGATGAAGATGACCTATAAAAAAGTAAGTCGTATCATTTAAGTAAGTTTGGGATTCTGAAAATTCATACCTGCTACATTAATAGTTTACCTGGATTCCAAATTTCCCCTTTATCAGCTGCTCGATTATGCCTTAGTTACTTAGATTTTCTGTCCCTTTCTTATCTCCTCATAAAGTGTGTGAAAATACCTCAACTACCTGAAGGCATAAAGTAGACCTAGATTACTATCCTTTATGTGTTTTGGGGGGAAACATGTAATATTTTGGAAATATGACATGAATGAGTTTCCTAGTATTTCTAGCTTGAACTCCTAGCAAGGTTAGCAGAACGTTAGCTGGGTATAGGAAATGTACCTATGTCCCCTGGGAATCCCAACCCTACATCATTTCCTTTTGATAATATAGCCATCTATTTATCTTAATTTTAAAACTCATTGAGAGGTATACATTTATTAATTTGTTCATTTATTCAGTCTTTCATTTACTCATTCATGCATTAAAGAAGTTAAAATTATTTAATGTTAAGTATGTTTTAAGGAGGAATTTTTTAAATCTCTTTGGGTATATGGAGAAAGAAGACTCATAAAACAGCTAGAATTGGTCATTTAAGATACTCCGTGAATAAGCTGGGTAATCAGATACCTTCATATTATTTATACTATTTAAATTAAAAGTTTAAAATGCATTTAAAAATCACAAGATTTTGGTTTGTTTGGTGAACCTAATGTGAATAATGTAAAGCACATCAGATAGAAGCAGCATATAATGAGACCTCGTAGAATAATGTTGTTTAAACTTTGGTAACTTGGAAGAGATTCTTCATGATTTTACCTTTCTCATTTTCATATACTTTTCTTTTGGTTTCAGTGTATGTGCAATGCTTCTTTGTAGCAGTCATCAGTCTTCATGTACCATCACCATCATCACCATCAACATCATCATAAACATTTATTCTGCATCTAATCTGTTTCTGAAAACATATGAGGGAATCCAGGCCAAGAGGCAGGGTAATCTTCACAAGTAAATTTGGTTCAGAGACCTTGTTTGGAAGCTTGCTTACTGATGAAAGAAAATGACAAATTTCATTTTAATTAATACAACTTGCAATGGTAGAATATTTGATCCTCTAGGTAGTGACAAAACTCAAAATGGTGCCAAAAGCAGTCTAGAGCCTTAGAGTAAAGACTAATAGATTGGTCAATACAAGATGAAAATCATGATCCATGCATTCCTCCTGGGGCCTGGGGCCCATGTAACCGACCTCAGCCATGCAAGTTCCAGCCTCATTTCCTCTCCATCAGCATCCCAAACTCCAACAAAAACAACTCTTTTATCAGGAATTACATCAACAGAATAAACTTACTTGGTCAAACAGAGACAGCTTATTTCAAGCCCTCAAGCATATAGAAACACGCTTATTAAACAGAATAATCCAAGGGCGCAGATGTTACGTCTTAAAAGCTAGCCAAAGGCTAGTGCTGTTTTTGAATGTTCAAAGTTTGAGCAACCATGACCTGCTGAGTTGACAATTTCCTACCCACCTCTGAATCTACAAATATACTTGTATCTACATCATTGTTTCTTTCTTCCTTATGGTACAGTGGAAGTGATGCCTCTTAAGTTATGATCTAATTCTCCACTTAATTATCTTGCTTTTACTTCATCACAGAATGGTACTAGCATGGTTAAATTTTATTGATATGTGTAGAACTGTAGCAACATCTCTGAGCATCAGAGCAAGCAACTACATTGATGTTTTTGTGTTGGTTAAGAACACTATGTGAAGATCAATGATCTTTCCACTTACCTTTAAGGGAATTAAAAGAATCATTCTGTGCCATTAAGGTTATAATATTATTGATACAAAGCTTTTCTTAAAATCATCTATTTTTTATTGATAAGAGCTAAAAATATATTATCAACAGAATTTGGCTGGATTCTAACATAATTGTTTCCATAATTTAAAAGTCATAAACATGCACCAAAAACTAATCTGTACCAATGGAATGTTCTAAAATAGCTTTAAATATTTAAGATAATATTATAGAAAGGAAAAAAATAAGTAAAGCATAAAATAAATATTTAAAAATATTTGGCAACTTTGTTTTTCAGTTAAACAATGTAGATGATTTTCCCAAGGTCATGGCATCCTATTTTAAGTGATGAATTATAATAGCTGTATTTTTGACACATGCCAAATGTTATAAGTGTCTTCACCTTTTTTTTTTTAAAGATTTTATTTATTTATTTGACAGATCAAAAGAGAGCACAAGTAGGCAGAGAGGCAGCAGAGGGAGAGGGAGAAGCAGGCTCTCTGCTGAGCAGGGAGCCTGATGCGGGACTCGATCCCAGGACCCTGGGATCATGACCTGAGCCGAAAGCAGCCGCTTAACAGACTGAGCCACCCAGGAGCCCCAAGTGTCTTCATCTTTACAGAATGCATTTTTTTCCCTCTAAATGGGAGCTCTGTAATGTGAAGGACACTGAGGTTAATCTTTGAAGTCCAAGTTTCATGACCTAGTCCTGCCCTTGTGACTTGAAGCTAGCTACTTAAGCTCATGTCACCATGGTTTCCTTGCCAGCTACACTAAACTATACCCACCTCTTGGGGTTACTTGGTTGATTAAATGAGAATATATACTTGGGAAATTATTTAATACAATATTATTAAAAGTTGTTATTAATCTATACATTTTACTGGCATGAAAAATATTTAATATTTTTCCACTACTCATGGATTCATGCCATATATTTATTATGTGTTAAGTTAGCTAATATGTGTATTTTATGGATAATTTTTAGTTTTTAGAATCTTCTCAAATAGTTTGTTTATTTTAATTTCTTTATAAGGGTTTTTTTTTTTTAACTTTTAGCGTTTTTCTTTTTTTCCATCACAAGTCTTCTAGTCTTGCTTGTGCTCATAAATAAGACTTCTAGGTCTCATTCTTTCTCGAACTTTCTTGAGTCTATTATATACTCATTGCTCACTTGTCAGCACTTCCTTTCAGAAGAAATCTTTTTTTTATTCTTAAAGTTATATTCGCTTAAATTAAACTTTTGTAGAAATGGAGATCGTGAGGAAGCAAAATTGACATCATGCTTTGGCAGTAATTTATATTTTGTGATGTGTTAGCACAATCAATATTCTTGTTAAACTAGTTATTCCATCTACATTTAACTAAGTAATACCTAACTGTCTGATTTTAAATCTCATCCTTTAATTCTGTCTGGAAACTCGGGAAAATTCTTTTTCCTGTTTTTCCAAACAGATACTCTCTCCTGTTATATTTATTGCCACAGGAAGAATTTGGTTGTTCAGTAGATGTCACTAGAAGGCTGTGGTACCATCATTTTATGCTCTTATAGTCATAGTAACAAAGCCGATATACAGATATTTTCAATTGCTTTAGTACTAAAAATATTTTAATATCTCAAATTTAATTAAACATGGAAGAGAAAAATAGATCACCCTTAAATAAAAATAATTATTTAAGAAAATGAAACACATGCAATTTGTACATTTTCATTATGGTATTTTTTAGATGGCATTAAACATGTATTAACGTAAGGCAAGTTCCAATTAAACCATCACATAAACTCAAGTTGATCAAATCGGGCTTAATAAATGGTGCAAGAAGATTTGATGGCTTGTTCTCTGTCATTATCTACGTAAAGGTTTGCTATTAAAGAAAGCTGTTGCTATGTTCACTATTTCTGCACTCTGTCATGAGAAAGAAACATGCTTTATATACTGTAAGTTTTAAGAACAGAAAGTTTATAGAAACAGCAAGTTGACTCTATGTCCTTTTCCTTCAGAAAATTCTCTTTAGACTCTAATTTTCATATCGCTACCTCCATTAAATATTTCTTTTTAAATCTTTAATCATCATTACCTTAGGTTTCCATCAATCTCTCAGTCAACAGGTATCTAGCATATAATCCCAATCCTCTCATTCTTAGTTATAGGAGACACATGTTCACTTTTGGGAATGCTCCTTATAATGCTTCTTGGAATGCTTCCCCACCCAATAGTCTCACTACCTGAGTTCTTCCTTTATTATTATTAGTTTTAGTCTCTCTCTTTTATCTCGTTCCTACAGTGTGACTTTAAATTGAAATGATTTATTTTGAAGGGCGCCTGAGTGGCTCAGTTGGTTAAGCAACTGCCTTCAGCTCAGGTCATGATCCCAGGGTCCCGGGATCGAGTCCCACATCTGACTCCCTGCTCAGCAGGGAGCCTGCTTCTCCCTCTCCCTCTGCCTGCCACTCCCCCTGCTTGTGTCCTCTCTCAATGTCAAATAAATAAATAAAATCTTTAAGAAAAAAATTTCCTTTAGGGGCGCCTGGGTGGCTCAGTTGGTTAAGCGACTGCCTTCAGCTCAGGTCATGATCCTGGAGTCCCGGGATCGAGTCCCGCATCGGGCTCCCTGCTCGACAGGGAGTCTGCTTCTCCCTCTGACCCTCCTCCCTCTCATGCTCTCTGTCTCTCATTCTCTCTCTCAAATAAATAAATAAAATCTTAAAAGAAAAGATTTATTTTGTCCATTAATAATAATAAAAATAGCTGGTATTAGCTGAATGGTTGGTGTCTGCAGCTTCATTCCATAACCTAGGTATTCTTCATATTGCTTTAAATGCTTTAGATGCTGTAGTAGTCTGGGCAGGCCAGCTGTGCTAATATTTTGATAGCAAACAGTATATATATATACTTACTCACACCAAGCCCAATGCAAATATTCTTTGTCTGGTTTCTCTTTGGGCAACTTTACTCCAGGATTCAAGTCTCCTTTTATCCTGACACAACTGCTCTCAACATCTGGCACCAAATTCTCCAGTGTAAAAGGGATAGAGGGAATGGAGGAAAATTGGGCTAGATAGTGAACCATCTTGACCATCTAACTGAGGACATCCCCTCACATTTCATTGGCCAGAAAATATCAGCTATCTCCAAGTGAGGTAAGAGGGCCAGGAAATGCAATAAAACTTACGATTTCCTCTTCGTGACTTCTATACCTTCATGTTATAAAATATCCATTTAAAAAGCTATACTTAGCTTTCCTTATCACGCTTTAAAAAAATTCTTTGTCCTGCCAACATTTGGTACAAAAATCATAGATTTTTATACTACTGTCTCTAAGATTTTAAGACTTAATAGCTTGAGAATGCTCAAAAATAATGGTAATTATCAAAATACAATATTCCAGAAAATTTAATGTTAAAATACATTGCTTAAATGATTCTTATCTATTTGTATCTTTTATAAAATACATACTAAATTTACAGTGAAATAAATTTCTCTAGTGGACTGAGCAGCAGTCTTTGGTTAGAAATGGGATATTATGGCAGCAATTATACAGTCTATTATGATAATCATGCTGACCTTGCTGGGGGCACAATTTTGTCAACAATTACTTCTTATGTCATATTTTCCTAAGTCATTCAGCTTCTTCATACTGAGGCCAATTTTACTTCACTTTTACCTCTAAAATTTTCTATACCTTTGACCCTTTGGTAGATTATTAGTATATGTACCAGAATTTGGCTGTAATATTGTACTCCATTAAAAAAAAGTAGGTTAAATGGCCAACATTTGTTATAGTAGAACCCAAAACATATAAAGTGATGCTGAGTATCATTGAAAGTAAATTATTAATTTGGGGGCTATGTCAGTTGCATAATTTTGAAGTTCTACTTTACTTTGATAGAACCAAAAATGCTGGGAATAAAATGTAACTTCAGGGAAGTTATTTTACTCCAAATATATTTTAAAATAGTCAGGGCCATGCATCAATTTGAAACGAGTTTGACCGTGTGTGTGTGTGGATGTGCATAACTAAAAAACAAAAAAACCCAACTAACCTAAAGTTAGTTTCCCAGATAATAAAGTAACAGAATCCATTACTACTGTTCTATCTCCTCTCTGTGTGTGTCAAAGAAAGTCAGCAAGTGTCAAGACATTGCTTAATGCATTCTATGTGCCATAAAAGAAATTGGCAAAAAGCTCTCAAGTTTTTTACCCCTAGTTCAAGAACACAAAACAATTTATAAACTATTATCTCTGTGATGAGAAATGAAATGAAGTGTTTGCTCTGCCTAGCTTTTAGCTGTTTGTAGCTTAAGTGTATATTATATTGCTGATGTTGAACAGAAGACACTTTCTGTAACTGCTCACTTGGATAGTCTCCAAAAAAGGATGCAAATATTTTACGAGATTATTCCAGGAGGCAGAAGAAAAATGTAAAGGAAACAAAAAATAAGGCATGTGGTTTTCTCTCTTGTCTAAGACTCCTCTGCATCCAGGAGACTGCATTGACCTGCTCCTGGCAAGGGAAGAGAAGTTTTGCCAGGCTCTCCTGAGGTCTTCTTGCCACACATCTGGTGAGACAGTGTTAACCTGTGTGGTCTGTTCAAGACAGTGAGACCTTCCCTCAGTTCATGGTACAGATAAGTGTTCTTCTGAAACAGATGTAGCCAGAGTAAAGAAAATGAGCTCTTTGGGCCACAGTCACAAGCTCTAAGGACATGGATAAATAGTGCCTTTGGAGTTTCTCTCTCCCTAGTATCTGCGCAGATAGAGATGGATACGTAGTACAGATATTTATTTGATAATAAAGGAATTGTTTAAAAATTGAAGTGATCCTTATACACTTTCATATTCACTTTTCATAACAACTTGTGGAGTTGGGCATCATAATTATGCCTATTCAACGGATGAGAACAACAAACTTCAGATACCCAAGATTACAAAATTCCTAAGTGAGAGAAACGGGATTCAGACCCAGGTCAGCTGCTTCTGTACCATACACTTTCAGGCTGAAGGGGATTCAATGGTGCCACTTTCTAATCTGTGAACAGCTTGGGAAGCCCCAGAGAGCCATGTGCACTTAGGAAAATTATTTCTGGAGGCCTGTCCATTCATGCCTCATCACTTCTGGGGGGACAAAGTTGATACTTTATGGTAGCACTGATTTTTACATCCTCTTCTCTAAAACAAAACACAAGAAGAAACTTTAAAAGTTGTAGCACTCCAGTGTCGCTTGTGAAATTACCTCTTCCAGAGGCAACACATCTATAACGTACAAAAATACGATCGTGTTGTCCAGCAGGAATTGTTTTAGATCTTGGAGGCTAGTAAAAACATTTGACTTTGCATGTCTAAATCTCATCTATATTTGAAATGACTACATCCAAAATTTGGGTTCAATGAAAAACAAATGATTGTAATAAATGTAACTGAAAAACTCAACTACTATATTTCGTATTTAACCCATCTGTGTTTTAAATATTCACATATACAAATACATACTATATTTATTAAATTGAATGAATCAATAGTTTTTCAGCCATTGTATTTTAGAGATCAGAAGACAAAATCAAATGTGTAATCAGTGATCTTTTATCTCCTAAGGCATTTTTTTCTTTAATATTACTTTATATAGTCTCATGTTTCCAGTTGCATTTCAATAAAAAGGAACAAAAATTAATGTATAATAGATTAGATGTGGGCAGCATCTGTTGGTTTTGAGTTCTCAGATCCTTAGCAAAAGCCAGAGACTCAGGAAACAAATCTTGTGGTCATCTAGCGTCCATATCCTTGACATGTTCATGCACTTTCAACCGGAGGGCAGAAGGAGAAAAGGGAAGTTTATGGAGCATTTTCTTGCTTCTTGTTCTTATGGGATGTGAATTTATCTACCATGTAGTTATTTCCTTGTCCAGATAAATTGTAACTCCAAGAAATTTATTATGTTAGTAGTTTTAAAAGCATCCAGGGTCAGGTTATCTGATTTTGGTATATATCTCTAGAAGTGCACTCAGGCCACCAAACATGCCAGAAATCTAAGGAGTCGTTTACAGAATCATGTTATCTTATGAAGTGAAAGAAACTTCTGCAGGGAACAGAGATGCAAGCTGGAGAAATGCTTCTGACAACGGAAGCCCTTTAGCAAAATGACTCAGTTGTTTGTAGGTGTATCCAACTGAACTAAAACCTCATAAAATAGAATACATCCTTTATTTCTATTTTCATAATATTCAAAGACATTAACTACTGACATAATATCTGGCTTTATTATAAATTATTGTATAACATACATACTCTTTAAGTATTGGAACTTACACAATTCGTGTCCTCTCCGAGAAGAATCCATAAATTTTGTCAACAATGCCTACTTAGAATTTTATAAGATTATATAGTTCACTTTGACAAGACATGGAAAGAACAGCTCCATGTTTGAGTGATATAGTTGCCTAAGGGCTTTGGAGCAGAAAGAGGTAGGTTTTATTCATTAGGTGACTTTTGACTGAGGGCAGTGAAATCGGAATAATGACACTTAACTCACTAGCTTCTCAAAGTGATATTAACTTGAGTTATTCATGAAAACTACACGGCGTATTTGTCAAAAGGTAGATTTCTAGCTCTGAGCCAGTCCTGTTGAATCTAACACTCTGTGGATGGAGATTTGAAATCAGAATGTAAAAGAACATGCCCCATATAATTCTTATTAACATTAAAGTTTAAGAACCATTAGTTCCCATTATCTTATATGGTTACAAAAATATCACAGGAGATGTTGGGAAAATGTTATATGTCTAAATATATTATAGATAGCATGTATGGTGAGATATATGCACATGCAGTTTGTTAATAAATGGTCATAATAAATATGATTCAATTAATATACATAAAAATTATTGTTTTAGGTCTGTGTATAACAGTCATAGAAATAATTACGCTTATTATAAAGTTGATTCAAGGTAAGGCTAAATGATAATTTCAGAGACAATTATTTCAAATTTGAATTATTTGGTAAATTATCTTTGTGTCTATTTTAAGGACTAATTTAATCCTTATGAACTAGGTTTTAATAAACATTTGTTGAACAAGTAGATAGGGCAAAATTGGACATTAAACTTTGTATTGTGTAACATGTTAAGCTTAAAATATTTCCATGTATTTCTATTACAGGTGCTTCATTCTATTCTATAGGAAATTTATTGGCTGTTTAAAGTGTCTATCACTGGAGTTTTTGCTAGGAGGACTATTGTTTAACATCTCATAGTGAATTTGTATGGGTTGTGCACTGAATCTGTGCTAGAGAATACTACATTTCCTCTATTGAATTTTTGGATTTAAGAGCTTCATGTTTAACCGGGAAAGTGTCTCTAACTTTCAAAAGAGGTGATTTCTAGGTAGACGGCCAGGGTTTGCCAGAAGGATGAGATATCCACTGTCGCTGGTAAGGCTTTTATGACTGAAGTAATGCTTGTAAACCTCAAAGACAGGATGGTAAACTGACTGTGAATTAGATCCAGGTGCCTGCCCACAGGGGAAAATATAGGAATGCAATCAGATTTGAAAAGGGTCAGATTGGAAAAGGTTATAGTTGATTTTAGCAGCAGGAGCAAATGCTTTGAAACGTTTCTAAAGGAGTGTGTGTTAAGCACTGGGCAGATTGTTTTTATAGACTGGGATTCTTATCTCTGGTGCAATTTAGATAGGAATGGGTATAGTTATCTGCAGAGTTCCTCCAAAAACTTTAAAAGTCAGTAACCTGTGGCTCCAAGACCCAACCTTGAAAGACAAAGTGCTTAAGAAATTATGTCACAGTGTTGAGTTCAAAAAGAAAAACATATTTTGACTTCTTTCTGTACCAGCATCATTATTTTCAAACGATTTTCCAGGCCATTTATCTACCTGAGCACCAGATTGCTCAAATAATTATAATTCATAATGTGGCCACAGAGTCTTTTAATCTTTTAATTGATTACCCTAGGAATTATATGTACATCAAAGATTAACATTACAGGGAATAATAATGCATCTTAATGTAGAGATTGCATTTAAAAAGATTGTGTGTTTTTTTTCCCCTCAGTGCTTTCTCATTCTGACATCTGAAATTGCTTTTCTTAAATCTGTCGACAAGTTCACATACAACATAGTTAAATGAGTTTCCCAGCACTTGAGGAAACCATGAAGTTCCATTTGCAATGAGTTATATAACTTTTTTTTAAGATTTTTATTTATTTATTCATGAGAGACAGAGAGAGAGAGAGGCAGAGGGAGAAGCAGGCTCCCAAGGAGCAGAGAGCCCGATGTGGGACTCGATCCCAGGACCCTGGGATCATGACCTGAGCCGAAGGCAGACGCTCAACCATCTGAGCCACCCAGGTGCCCTGAGTTATATAACTTTAAAGAAAAAGAGTCCAACCAAGAGTCCCACATTCCATAGTTTTATTTGAGAATTTTTTTAAATAAAGTTTAATCTCAAACGTCTCATTTAAATGAAAATAGAGTAAAAAAAGATTTTTCTCTCTGAACTTTCTCCCTCTATTCTGTGAACATGTGAAATCATAAAGAAAATTGGAAGTTTGGACAAAATATTACCTGGACATAGTGCTTCACACTACCTTTTTTAGCTTTTAAGTTGTTTTTGTTTTCTTTCCAGGAAAAACAATTTGGTGCAGCTAAATAAGCTGCTCCTGCTTTTCATAACCTTTCTAAGGAGTAAAAAAAAAAAAAAGAAAAGAAAAACAACTCTTCTATAAATTTGGGTTCTCTAAAATAGTTAATTCTGAAAATAATTTTGTTAGCTGAGTCACAAGATTTTAAATCTTAACCTGCTGGAAGTAATTTTCATAGAATTATTGAAAAAAAATCCAGGTGTCTGAATTTAGTTCAACAACCATAAGAAGACATGATGTGATTGTCACACTGCTTTTGAGCTTTGTCCTTCACAACAAGACAGGTACAGTCTTCTGAATTCTAAGGAGTTGATAGTTTATTTGCATTTGATACCAACTGTTCTCCTTTGGCAGTGGGTAACTTGAATTTCACCAAGTAGTCTTGGTCCATTATCATACTATTAAATTCAATAGAAAAATAATATTTTCCTCCAAATATTCCCATAAGATTTAAGATTAGATTATAGATATGAATATATTATATGTAACTGCTTTTTGTATTTATCTTGATGAGAACAGAATTTTTTTTACAGACTAAAACCCAAGATTTACACGACAGAAACTTCCTCACCAGATATATATATCCATCCCTCTGAATTCGTTAAACTCAGTATCCACAGTTAGGCAAATTTCACTACTAACCGAATCAAAACTTGTGATCAACACTGGCAAAGAAGATGAAATATTGTACAGTCTGGATGAAGCCATTGTTGTTGAGTGAAAGTTTTAATTTTTAAGATTTAACTTACCATATTTATTATGATTTCAGAAAATCTCACCTACAGTTACTTATTTTATTGTTTGTTTTCATTTCACTATTTTGATTAGAATTTTAAAATTAGAATAGCAATCTCAGAAACAAACATCTACATTTTGGTGTTTGGCTGAATTGAAGAATAAAATTTTGTGTATTTATCTTACCCCCTGCCATTTTGTTAATTTCAATTTCAAAATTTCAAAAATTATCTATATGAAAAAAAATGTTAGGAGATTAGAAAGAAAACACACAACTCCATTTCCAAGTCACTGACTTTTCAGTTCAAAGCATTAGCTTTGAGGTTTATCAAAGGATTATAGCCTTTGACTTCTCTTTGAAGAAACTGTAGTGAAGTATACGATAAAAAACTTCATCAGTATTAACAGTAAAGCTGGAAAAGTGAGAATTTAGGATGTGAAATACTTAGTGGCCTAAAATAAAATTA
Source organism: Neomonachus schauinslandi (assembly GCF_002201575.2). Classification (NCBI taxonomy): domain Eukaryota; kingdom Metazoa; phylum Chordata; class Mammalia; order Carnivora; family Phocidae; genus Neomonachus; species Neomonachus schauinslandi. The sequence continues at coordinate 136,493,942 of NC_058409.1, read as the reverse complement.
TTAACTATTCTGTATGATACAGTAGTGGTAGATTCATTATGCCATGCTTTTATTGAAACCCAAAACTTCACAACACAAAAGGTGAAACTTAATCTCTGCAAATTAAAAAAAAAAAAGAACTAAGAGGTCTGGGGAATCCCAGAATGAAATGCAAACTGTGATAAAGTACTCAGCTGTGTTACAAATGTGTGATATGACCTTATTGAGGGGGTAAAGGAAAACAGTACTGAACACAATAACTGCTGGTCACAGGCTATGGAGAGAATGTTGCCTGTTCTCACTCTTCTCTTTCCTGTGCTTATCTTAATCTCTATCATTTAGGAAATATTCCCCAAGTGTTTCTTGAATTAATGTTGAATACAACAAATCAGGTATTCCAAAAAAAAACCCAACAAATCAGGTATTCATTAAAAAGTCATCACCAAGTGAGCCTTTTTTCAAAAAAAATATTTATTTATTTATTTGAGAGAGAGAGAGAGAGCGCACGCGCGCGCATACACACACACACACACACACACACACACACATGCACAAGTGGGGGCAGGGGCAGAAGGAGAAGGAGGGAATCTCAAGCAGACTCCGCGCTGAGCATGGAACCTGACATGGGGCTTGATTTCAAGACCCTGAGATCATGACCTGAACCGAAGGCACTTAGCCACCGAGGCACCCCCCACGTGAGTGGTACACTAGTGACATGGCAGAATTAGACCAATTTGCTCCCAAACATGACATTCTCAGTGAGTGCCTTGCAGCATTTTGGTGAACAGGAATAGGGGAAGAAGGAGATATTTGTCTTGCTTCTCATGCTAAGGCTAAAGCCTTCAGTGTCTCACCATTAAATTTAAGATAAGCTGCAGAGATTTTTGTATACATCCTTTATTTTATTTTATTTTATTTATTTATTTGAGAGAGAGAGAATGAGATACAGAGAGCATGAGAGGGGGGAGGGTCAGAGGGAGAAACAGACTCCCTGCTGAACAGGGAGCCTGATGCGGGACTCGATCCCAGGACTCCAGGATCATGACCTGAGCCGAAGGCAGTCGCTTAACCAACTGAGCCACCCAGGCGCCCTGTATACATCCTTTCTTGTAGGCTCCTGAGCCAATAGAACGTTGGAGTAGAAATGTTCATGAGCTACTGGAAACCAAATGTTGACAAGGAGGATAGTCCTTTAAGGCCATACTCAGAGTCCTCCTTCTCCAGAGGCTTCCACAGGCTTTTACTCCAGGTATTCTCTCAGGTTCATTGTGAAGATCAAGGTGAACCCCCATGACTCCAGCAGAGGAGACCGAAAGATCAGCCATTATGAAGTCCACCTAGACCTTTCTTCCATGGAACAAAGGTTTAATTTAATCTTTAATTTAATTTAATTTAAGAAACCTACCTTCTATTCCCAGAATTTTAGTGTTTTTATCATGGATGGAAGTTGAATTTTATTAAATGCTTTTCCGACATGCCTTGTAATTTTGTTGTTGTTGTCCAGAGCCAAACACATTCTATGGGGCAGTTAATACTAAGGTAATAGTTCTTTTGGGTGAGAATTTATGTTCATCTCTACATAGGTTACCCTGGATTATTTGCTGTGGCCATCGTCTCCAAAGCCATCAAATGTCTATACTGACCTTGTTTGTGGCTCTACTCTTGACATTAGGCTTTCCCCTTGTGCTTCTCCACCAAGAGAGTCTGTCTTTCACAGCTCTCTTCGCTGTGATTCACTGCTGCTATGAAACCTTATTAGCACAGTCATAGGATGTGGGGATGGGAAGTTATTCTCTCATCTTTTGATTGGTTCTCAATTTTTGGAGTGCATGGTGGGCTTCTGTCTTGGAGTTGTGACCTTCACAAATGTTTTTGTCTCTCCTCCCATAGAGCTCTCTCCCTTACACCCACCTATATTCCTTCCCTGACTGTAGCACATTTATTCCCATTTTCTCCATTTGTGTCCTTGAAGCCTTCTCCTCTATAATTACGGTCTCCCTTTTTTGTTCTTTTAATTGAGACAAGAAGGCTGGAAAAGGCTGGAGTGGGGCTGGAGAGACAGTGTTTCCCATGTGCCAGGGAGAATGGGATTTTCCTGGTGGCCTCTGATGATGACCTTCCTGAAATTAAATTAAATCTTTGTTCCATGGAAGAAAGGTCTAGGTGGACTTCATAATGGCTGATCTTTTGGTCTCCTCTGCTGGAGTCATGGGGGTTCACCTTGATCTTCACAATGACCTGAGAGAATACCTGGAGTAAAAGCCTGTGGAAGCCTCTGGAGAAGGAGGACTCTGAGTATGGCCTTAAAGGACTATCCTCCTTGTCAACATTTGGTTTCCAGTAGCTCACGAACATTTCTACTCCAATGTTCTACTGGCTCAGGGCATCCTGCAGCTTCTGCTTTAGGTAAGCAAAGCATAGGTCCTGTGTCTCCCTGGAAGTAACTTCTCTCTAGATTTCATGGTGGTGGTTTGCTCTGCAACCTCAGTTCTCTGATGGGTCTCTGGAAGATAATGGCTTTTCTGTTCGTCCAGCTTTTGTTGTTGTTTCAGGAAGGAATGCTGAATTCAAAGCTCTTGTGTTGAAACTGAAACCAGAAATCTTGTATCAATGCTCCTGACCATTCTTATAGGTTCTCCTATGAATTTCATTTATTTGTTATGACAAAGTATTTAAAGCCTCTCTGCAAAATATTGACTACTATTTACAACTTCTATTCTAGATAGATTACTTCATTAATAAAATTCTTATTTAACATGGATTTTATTACAAGTTATGTCATAGGAGTATAGTCATCATACTCTGTGCAATTGGCAAAATAGAAAATAAAGATGTTAGTCTGTGACACTTTGGGTGCCTGCCTTGGGCATGGATACCTCCTGTTGTTACTTAGATAACTGAAAATCTCATTATGAATGGAAATCTTGTGAGCCATCTAAAAGTTAATTTTATTTTATCCACAAAAAGACAGAGGTTATGTTATGGCTTATAACAACAACAAAAATAATGCAACAGGGTGGTTCAAGCACTTTAGAATTACTTCAGAATTTCAAAAGATAGAGAAATGATGGTTGTAAATGCTGCTGAGAAGCCAGAGCAAACTGTTGGTGAAAGAAGTTTAGATCAGTGAGTTTGCCAAAAGCATAAATCTATAAAGTGAGAAAAATTCCTAAGAGTCATCATAAAATGAAATTTTTATGTAAAACAAAACCATTTCCAGTACTCAGACTTTAGGAAGAAAAGTGTGATTTATTTTCCCCATGTGGCAGAAAGTTGGCATGGAAAATGTTCTCAATGGGCTGATGACTGGTGAGATGAACTTCAAAAGTCAGGTAAGCTAGGGTATTATCCTAATTTATTAACGGTTAAGATGTGGGAAATTTGAAAACTGGGATTTTTTTGTTATGTTTCCAGTTCAAGACTAATAAATGAATACAAGCACTGTGAGAAGACCCGTATTTTTTTTAATAACATCCTCATGTGAATGATCATATGAGTTTTTAAAATATGTCTTAAGTTACCTTGAGTGGCAGTTGCTAGAGGCAACCAAATTTTCAGTCACTGCTCTGAATTTTATACACTTAATAAAAAAAGGCTAATGTGTATTGGCAAGAGGATGGCCAACTGTCCCAGTTTACCTGTGACTTAGAAGTTTCCTACTCATAGTCTTTCAGGCTAAAAATAGAAATACCACAAACAACCAAGGACCCTTGGTCACCTGAATTGGTACTTAACCACGTCTCCTCCCACTTCATACTCCCAGGAGGCCCATGTGCAGATCCCATGAGATTGTAACCAATGGTTTGCCTCTCCGGACCTACATTCTTTCTCACACTTGCACATGATGTTGTACTTCCTTGGAGTTGGGGCTCTGAATGAATGGAAGGAACATGGTCCTCAATTGTGGAAGCTACCAGGACTATCCCGTTCCATTTGTCTTGCAGATATGAAACAAAGAATGCAAAATAAGGGGTGAGGCAAAATAGACGAGGGGTCTAGTCTACAGATTCATCTACTGATATGGATAAACTGGATTTATTAGAGTAGGGTTCCCTGGGAAGCAGCATCTGAGATAGATATCAGTGGTCAGAGAATTGTCTGGGAATGCATACCTGTGTACAGGAAAGTAAAGAAACAGGTGAGGGTCCTGGAGAGATTGGGCTACCCTATAGTGACAGCCAAACAAACCCCAGCTGCCCTTGCAGGCACTGCGAGGCTGAAATAGTCTTCACTAATGGCTTACGATGAAGCTATCGTCAGGACACTAGTCACCTGTGAAACCAGACTCTTACTTGCATGGGACCCATATGTATATACTATGTGACTAGTTGGTCACTGGATGCAGACTGTCCATGAGGCAGTTACAAGAGGGAAAACAAATTAAGGCTCTTTGCTGAAGATAACTGAGCCTTGCTCCAGAGACTAACTTTCCTTAGAACCAGTGAAATTTCAAAGATTTAAATTATTAAAGATGATAAAGGGTCTGTAGCAGTCCTTTTTGGCATTCCTATTTCTTAGGAAGTTGCTGGATTCTTTCTTTTTTTAAAGATTTTATTTATCTGAGAGAGAGAGAGAGAGAAAGTGCGCGCGCGCGCGCGCACACACACACACACACACACACACACACACACACACACACGCATGAGTGGGGGAGGGGCAGAGGGAGAAGCAGATTCCCTGCTGAGTGGGGTGCTGGACATTGGACTTGATCCCAGGACCCTGAGATCACGACCTGAGCCAAAGGCAGATACTTAACCGACTGGACCACCCAGGCGCCCCATGCAAGTTGCTTGGTGTTTTTAAATCAATCCGTGAATGATGGATTAACAAATTACTTGACTTTTGCATCTCTGAAATTTTTACTTATACTCAAAAATAAAGCATGGTCTTATGGCATGTTCTCAAACCAGAAATTCCATTTAAAGCCTGAATAAACCTACCATATATGGGGCCCTGCTTTAATGTCACATGCTCTGCAGTCACTCTTTCTGGATCCTCGTTAGGGTTTTGAGGCTGCCTTCATGATCAAAGTTTCCAAATTCCAAACATCTTCAAAGGAGCCGTCAGGACTCTGGCTTTGAGTGGAGTGGTCATCCATCTCCAATCACGCTTTCCAGGCTCTGTCCCTGAATCCCAAGCTTCCAGAGCAGTGGCTGTATTAAAGCTGTTGAATGTGAGAGCAGTTTCTAACCCAAATTACACAAAAAAGTGAAAATATATGCTATGGATTTTGGTCACAGTCAGCTATCATTCTAGCTTCATGAAAACAAAGGCTACCATGGGCAGGTAAAATATACAATGTTGCTAAAGACCATGAAACGTGGCCTCTCTCCACCCACTTCACTATATATATATATTCACTCTTTCAAAACATTCTTTCATGTTGATTTTTACCAGGAGTTTTATAATTACCTAATAATGCCATGTGGAATGGATTAATGGTCTTGTATTAATTGTGGCAAAAATGCAATGCTTTATGAGATAGAATGATAGACATGGCATTATATATGAATGCCAGTTAGATATATATTTCATAATAATTTCTGGCCTTTAAACTGAGTTGATAGATCACAGTATAATGTCAAGTTTATGAACTAGTCCATGTTTTTATGACAGTGTCTAAATGAAGGTACAGCCAAGAGTATGTTTGTTTGCCTGTCTGTTTTGGGATGGAGCAATTACACAATGTCACCTTCATTGGTGTCAATATAATAAATATATTATGTATTTTTATTTTTATTATTTTTTAAAGATTTTATTTATTTATTTGACAGAGAGAGAGATAACGAGAGCAGGAACACAAGCAGGGGGAGGGGGAGAGGGAGAAGTCAGCTTCCCACCGAGCAGGGATCCCGATGCGGGGCTGGATCCCAGGATCCTGGGATCATGACCTGAGCCAAAGGCAGACGCTTAACAACTGAGCCACCCAAGTGCCCCTGTTATGTATTTTTATATCTGATTTTGATTTTTTTCCTTCAATTTTAAAAAATAAGTAACTTCCCAGTTTATCATTCATTGCTTTCCTTATGGCTTATACTTACATCCTCTGGAAATAGAGCTCCCGTGTATGTTTTTCTTTTAAATAGTCCACATTTAACAAGTGATAAAATGTTAAAAGGTTAATGAAAATTGCGACTTTTAATTTTTCCACCAGTCTAGTTGCCTTCTTTCAAGCAAATTTATAAGGATAGATTGAGGAACTCTCGGAGAAACCCTCTAACTGCCACTGAAATCATCGAATAACAGTGGTGTGTAGGCAGTTGAAGGCAAGTTTTGATAGGGCAATTTATCATAGACGTTTAGACAGAACCCTGTGCATTTCCTGAACATTTCCACGGTTCATTTCTAAAGCTATCTGACCAGTTTGTACTCTTAACTTTTCTCTTGATTCAAATACTCTATTTATTTGCATAAAATATAGTGTAATAAATGTATCTGTACCTAAAACATTATTTTTGTAATGTTCTTTCATTCAGCTTTAAGATGACCTTTTATGATTTTGAAAACTTTATGCTTTTAGATAAACTGTGCTTCACTTTTGGTGGATAAGGAGTAAGTACTTACAAAATTGTCTTCATGCTACACGAAAATAAGGGCAAGTTTGACATGAAGGATGCATTATTATCTATCTATCATCTATCTATATCTATCATCTATCTATCATCTGTCATCTATCTATATCTCTCTATCATCTATCTATCTATATCTATTTATCTATCATCTATATCTATCTATCTAAAATGTAGTTATATGGGGTGCCTGGGTGGCTCAGTTTGTTAAGCGACTGCCTTCAGCTCAGGTCATGATCCTGGAGTCCCTGGATCGAGTCCCGCATCCGGCTCCCTGCTCTGCAGGGAGTCTGCTTCTCCCTCTGACCCTGCTGTCTCTCATTCTCTCTCTCAAATAAATAAATAAAATCTTTAAAAAAAATAAAAAAAATAAAATGTAGTTATAAGTCAACGGTATTTCATTTGGTCAGAGTAAGAGTAGAGGTTGGTTGGTAAGTATTTTCATGTCTAATTTTCACATTATTATAATAGTTACTATGCTTCATTCTGTATTGTTTTAGGATGGACAGAAAAACAGCTAAACTTGTATTTTAAAAATATAGGGCATTTTAAATTCTGATCCTGAACCATTTTGAGTAATTGCTATATTCTTATTTAGTGTACTTAATTTCAACTTGGCAAGGAATCTAAGATTTTTATTTTCAAGCTGAGAAATATTTTAAAATATCTCATTTGCTGAAGAAAGTTTAGGTACTTTTGGTAAAATGTACATTTTAGTTGTACAAGTTTCATTTGAAAGGAGAACCGGTATCATCATGTTACTCCAAAACTCTACTTTGGGTATACATTGCATTTTCTTCTTAAGACTACAAATCACTTTTTACATATATCATTTCACCTGCTGTTGGATTTTCTTAAATTGAATCCTTTTGTGTCATTTTCCCTATGGACATCCATAAAAGCTTTCTCTATGTTCTTGTTTTATTGAATAGAAACAAGCATATTTTTCTTCTGCTACAGAAATTGCTATTGAAAAGTCTACTTCCCCATATCAGGTATCTCACATTTTGCTGGTTTAATGATATTCCTCATTATAGTAATTAATACTCACTGAAAACAACTTAATAAAGCCTAATTTCTCTTTGACCTTTAAAAAATAACATTTAGTGGCTATTTACATTTGGAAATATTTTTATTGACTACTCATCATCCCAGGACTGATTTCTTTTTTTCAGAATAAAAATTCAGTACTCCATCTTGTTTATAGATTTTCCCTGATAAAACTCTTTTCCTAGTGGATTAGCTGTTTACATTTTAAAAATCATGAAGTCTCTTTTTTTAACCTTTTATTTTATTTTTTAAAAAGATTTTATTTATTTATTTGAGAGAGAAAGAGAAAGAAAGCACGCAAGCAAGCCCGAGCAGGGGGGAAGGGCAGAGGGAGAAGGAGAAGCAGACTCCCTGCTGAGCCGATGTGGGACTTGATCCCAGAATCCTGGGATCATGACCTGAGCCAAAAGCAGACACTTAACCGACTGAGAAACCCAGGCGCCCTAACCTTTTATTTTTTAAAAGAAAAATATAGTTTATAGTGACTGTTAGTGGATGGGGATGGTAGTGGGAGGGAGGAGGCTGCCACTGCATGTGTTGGGACTCAGGCCACTATTCTTGGCTCATGCACAACCCTAGTGCATTAATTAGATTAGAAATATCTTCCCTCCCCCCCCCCCCCCCCCCGCAGGATTAAGGCTATTTAGCCCAGATTCTTCTTTTATTCCCTAGGGTCTTTTAGAGAGAAAGTAGTTTCTTATAAACTACACATAAATTAATATCATGACTACACTTGAAATTAATGTGGTATATGTCAATTATACCCAAGAAAAAGAATTTAAATATATATGGTAGAATAATGGAAATTAGATACCATAATTCTAATCTTTGTAAAATTGTCTGATGTTCTGTGTTTATGTTCAGTAAAACAATTTTTAAGCACTGTAAAAAAATGAAGGCCACAAGGCTTATAATATACATTATTTCTAGAGCTGCTTTCAGGACACTGAAGTGCTAATAATTGGAACTCCCAATGCATTAATGACATGTTCTGAGTATTTTAGAGATAGATAATCTGGAAAAAAAATTTTTATTTTGCCAGAGTCTCATAGCTGGGAGATACATTAAATGTTTCAGATATAAATTAAAATAATCTCAATCCATAAAAAATCAGATATTGTGTACTTGGAACTAAGTTAAAATTATAGCATTAATTTTACAGGAAAAATATATTACAAAGTTGTGACCCTTTCAAATGTAATTCCTAAGAAGGTAGTCATGATATTAATTTATGTGTAGTTTATAAGAAACTACTTTCATTACCAACTTGATTATCTTTCACTCATAAGAGATTTTGGCTTTGTTGTCTGGATACTCAATCTCATTTGTCTTTTTTAAAATTTTAATAGATTTACAAGAACTATCTAAGTGTTTATGGTCCTGGAATGATTTTCCTAAATATATAGTATTCATTTTGAATATATGAGTTCAAATATATATATATATATTAAGATTTTATTTATTTATTTGAGAGAGAGAGAATGAGAGACAGAGAGCACGAGAGGGAAGAGGGCAGAGGGAGAAGCAGACCCCCTGCTGAGCAGGGAGCCTGATGTGGGGCTTGATCCCGGCACTCCAGGATCATGACCTGAGCCGAAGGCAGTCGCTTAACCAACTGAGCCACCCAGGTGCCCCAAATATATTTTTTAAGAAATTTTAATTTAATTGGAGACATTAGCTTTTGTCATTTCCCATTACTACGGTTTTCTTCTGTGGTGTTGGATTTTCTGCAGTTGTCTCTTATGTCTTTAGTTTTCTCTTAAATTGTTTAATCTAGGCTCACTTATGTTCAGTTTAGTTTCCTTTTTCATGATCATTTTTTTCTTCTCTTTCTAAATCTTTTCTACTGAATTCTAATTCTTTCCCTTTGTCGGTTTCCTATTTGCATTCTCATTTTCATATAATCATTCATAACTAACTTTCTTTAATTGTGATTATACTGTTTTTCACATCTTCTATTGTGCTCTTGATTACTTTTAGTTTGTTTTGGAATATTATATTTTTGGTTTTCACATTTTGTGAGCATGTCTTTCTAGTGTCTTCATGCCCATTGGGCTGTCATTCAGCTAATTATTCTTTCTCTTCCTTCTTGATCTTTGGATGAGCCTCAGTTACACCTTACTCATGTCCACTGTGTGAACACAGGGCTTTTCTGCTCATTTCCAGTGAGTGTATGTGACTGGAGGGGGAGGCCAGATTAAATTTTCTAACTTCCTGATTCTCAGGTTCTTTGTTGTGTCACCAAAAAGTGTTTTTAATAAAATATGCTTCTATTTTCTGAGGCCTTCCTTTCTGCTCTACTTTTCATCATGTGTTTGAATCTTCTCTTACCTTTGCCCCTGGTTTTCCTGTCCACAGTTCTGATTCTCCTCCTTGAGGCTTCTCCTCTTTATTGATCTCACTTTGGAACAGAGCATAAGCTGTTTGCTTTCCTGAGCTCTTTCCTCCTAGGTAGGCCACACCAGCAACAGCAGCCCTTCTTCATTGGACTCTTCTCAATTTCAGCTCTTGACTTCAAGTCATCCACTAAGATGACTTCTGTCTTTGTTAGGGACTTTTAGGTCACCTGGATCTCAGATGATCTGTGGTTTCATCCCACAGAGTTACTCCCTGTTTGCCAAGAGTGGGCTGGCTTCCTGGATTTTGAGGTTTACAAGATTCTGTCATTTTCTTTTTTTGAAGATATTATCTTGGGTTTTTTTGCCTAGTCCTTAAGTTGCTTAGTTGTTTTGAGGAATTCATTGAGATTGAAAAGCTATGTTGACATTACCATCTTGTCCTCATTCAATGATCCACCACTCAATGACCCCATCCCCGCCAGGGATTTTAGTAAGTATTTAGCAAGGTAAAGATTTTTTTAGAGGGAAGACATATATATATATATATGTCAAAAACCTAGACATATATGTCTTTGATTCCAGTGTCCTGTCCAAAAGTTCTTTTCATGGTATAACTTTAAAACACCATTTTTTCCCCTCACTTTTATGTTTCTTTACCTCAACCTAATGGAAACCACCTTGAAGCAACTGAATAACAATAGATGAGAAATCTCACACTAAATCTGAACATTACCCTAAATTACGTTATTTACTTAAAAAGTTTCACTAGCTTTTGTTGTCAAAGTCTTCTGAAATCCAATCCCTTACTGTTTAGGATTGAAAAGCATCCAGTTTTTCCTATTCTAAAAATCCTTACATTTCTGGATACTTGTTTTCCTTTTATTTATATTGGATAAGCAGCCAATTATTTCTGGAATCATCTACTCCTGCAATTATTGCTTTCTAGGCTACTGCAGGAAAGAATTGTTGTTATAAATATTTGTTCCTTCTTAGAAGAATCACCCCAGGTTTTAAGCCTGTGAAATAAGTTTCCTCATTAGTCCTCAGAATTCAAGACTTCTTATTTTTATTAAAAGATTTTTTTAATAGAAGCATCTCTGCTCAAGATGCCTATTTCTGTTCTGGACAGAGGAAAGTAGGACAAAACAACTCTCACTTAAAATATCAGTGGCTTAATGAAATAAAAGTACATGTTTTACTTGCCTCACTGTGTGGTGGAGGACAGCCAGCTTTTGCCCACTCTTGTCCTCTAGCCACTGGTTCTGAGATCTGAGTTCCTTCCTTTGTATACATGACTGTGCTTACTATAACAAGTGTCTTCTTTGGTGACATGGCAGGGGAAGAGAGGATTGCACCTTTCTAAGAAGGACCAAGTTTGGAAGTGACATATCACATCTGGCCATATTCCACTGACCAGATATCAGTCACTTGGTTCCAAACTATATTGTAAAGGAAGCATGGCAATGTAGTTTTCCTCTATGTTCAGGAAGGTATTAGAGCATGCTTAACATACAACATATATATACAGGTAATAAGTACCTTTATTTTATTTATTTTTTTGTGATCAAGGCTCTTTTATTTAATTTTATTTTCTTTTATTATGTTACGTTAGTCACCATACAATACACCATTTGTTTTTGATGTAATGTTCCATGATTAATTGTTTTCATAGAACACCCAGTGCTCCATGCAATACTTGCCCTCCTTAATACACATTACTGGGCTAACCCATCCCCCCACCCCCTCCCCTCTAAAATCCTCAGTTTGTTTCTCGGAGTCCATAGTCTCTCATGGTTCGTCTCCTCCTCCGATTCCCCCCCTTCATTTTTCCCTTCCTTTTAATGTCCTCCATGCTATTCCTTATTTCCCACAAATAAGTGTAACCATATAATTGACTTTCTCTGCTTGACTTATTTCACTTAGCATAATCTCCTCCAGTCCCATCCATGGTGATGTAAAAGTTGGGTATTCATCCTTTCTGATGGCTGAGTAATATTCCATTGTATATATGGACCACATCTTCTTTATCCATTCATCTGTTGAAGGACATCTCAGCTCTTTCCACAGTTTGGCTATTGCAGGCATTGCAGCTATGAATTTTGGGATGCATATGGCCCTTCTTTTCACTACATCTGTGTCTTGGGGGTAAATACCTAGTAGTGCAATTTCTGGGTCATAGGGTAGCTCTATTTTTAATTTTTTGAGGCACCTCCAAACTGTTTTCCAAAGTGGCTGTACCAACTTGCATTCCCACCAACAGTGTAAGAGGGTTCCCCTTTCTCCACAACCTCACCAACACTTGTTGTTTCTTGCCTTGTCAATTTTTGCCATTCTAACTGGTGTAAGGTGGTATCTCAATGTGGTTTTGATTTGAATTTCCCTGATGGCTACTGATGATGAACATTTTGTCATGTGTCTGTTGCCATTTGTATGTCTTTTTTGGAGCAGTGTCTGTTCATGTCTTCTGCTCATTTTTTGACTTGACTATTTGTTGACTTTGAGAAGTTATTTATAGATTTTGGGTATCAGCCCTCTGTCTGTAGTGTCATTTGCAAATATCTTCTCTCATTCTGTGGGTTGCCTCTCTCTTTTGTTGACTATTTCCTTTGCTGTGTAGAAGCTTTTCATCTTGATGAAGTCCCAAAAGTACATTTTTTTTAAAGATTTTATTTATTTATTCATGAGAGACAGTGAGAGAGAGAGAGAGAGAGGCAGAGGGAGAAGCAGGCTCCCAAGGAGCAGAGAGCCCGATGCGGGACTCGATCCCAGGACCCTGGGATCATGACCTGAGCCGAAGGCAGACGCTTAACCATCTGAGCCACCCAGGCGCCCCCAAAAGTACATTTTTGCTTTTGTTTCACTTGCCTTAAGAGATGTATCTTGAAAGAAGTTTCTGTGGCCAATGTCGAAGAGGTTACTGCCTATGTTCTCCTCTAGGATTTTGATGGATTCTTGTCTCACACTGAGGTCTTTCATCCATTTTGTGTTTATCTTTGTGTATGGTGTTAGAGAATGGTTGAGTTTCATTCTTCTGTATATAGCTGTCCAATTTTCCCAGCACCATTTATTGAAGAGACCCTCTTTTTTCCATTGCATGTTTTTTCCTGCTCTGTCAAAGATTATTTGACCATAGAGTTGAGGGTCCATATCTGGGCTCTCTATTCTGTTCCATTGGTCTATATGTCTGTTTTTGTGCCAGTACCATGCTGTCTTGGTGATCACTACTTTGTAATATAGCTTGAAATCTGGCAACATGATGCCCCCAGCTTTGTTTTTCTTTTTCAACATTTCCTTGGCGATTCAGGGTCTTTTCTGATTCCATACACATTTTAGGCTTGTTTGTTCCAGCACTTTGAAAAATGTCATTGGAATTTTGATTGGGATGGCAGGGAAGGTATAGATTGCTCTGGGCAGCATAGACATTTTAACAATGTTTATTCTTCCAATCCATGAGCATGGAATGTTTTTCCATCTTTTTGTGTCTTCTTCAATTTCTTTCATGAGTGTTCTGTAGTTTCTAGAGTATAGATCATTTACCTCTTTGGTTAGGTTTATTCCGAGGTATCTTATGATTTTGGCGCTATTGTAAATGGAATCGTTTCTCTAATTTCTCTTTCTACAGTTGCATTGTTAGTGTATAAGAAAGCACTGATTTCTGTGCATTGATTTTGTATCCTGCCACATTACTGAATTGCTGTATGAGTTCTAGTAATTTGGGGATGGAGTCTTTTGGATTCTCCACATAAAGTATCATGTCATCTGTGAAGAGAGAGAGTTTGACTTCTTCTTTGCCAATTTGAATACCTTTTATTTCTTTTTGTTTTCTGATTGCTGTTGTTAGGACTTCTAGTACTATGTTGAACAATAGTGGCAAGAGTGGGCATCCTTGACATGTTCCTGATCTTAAGGGAAAGGCTCTCATCTTTTCCCCTTTGAGGATGATATTGCTGTGGGTTTTTCATAGATGGATTTTATGAACTGGAGGACTGTTCCTTCTATCCCTATACTCTGAAGAGTTTTAATCAGGAAAGGATGCTGTATTTTGTCAAATGCTTTTTCTGCATCTATTGAGAGGACCATATGGTTCTTCTCTCTCCTCTTATTAATGTGTTCTATCACACTGATTGATTTTCGAATTTTGAACACCCTTGCATCCCAGGGATAAATCCCACTTGGTCATGATGGATGATCCTTTTAATGTATTGTTGGATCTTATTAGCTAGGATTTTGTTGAGAATTTTGGAATCCATATTCATCAAGGATATTGGTCTGAAATTCTCCTTTTAGATGGGATCTTTGCCTGGTTTGGGGATTAAGGTAATGCTGGCCTCATAGAATGAGTCTGGAAGCTTTCCTTCTGTTTCTATTTTTTGAAACAGCTTCAGGTGAATACGTATTATTTCTTCTTTGAATGTTTGGTAGAATTCCCCAGGGAATCCATCAGGCCCTGGACTCTTGTTTTTTGGGAGGTTTTTGATAACTGCTTCAATCTTGTTACTGGTTACTGGCCTATTCAGGTTGTCAATTTCTTCCTGTTTCAATCTTGGGAGTTTATAGCTTTCCCGGAAGACATCCATTTCTTCCAGGTTGCTTAATTTATTGGCATATAGTTGTTGATAATAATTTCTAATAATTGTTTCTATTTCCTTGGTGTTAGTCGTGCTCTCTCCCCTTTCATTCATAATTTTATTAATTTGAGTCCTTTCTCTTTTCTTTTGGCTAGGTCTGGCCAGGGGTTTATCGATCTTATTAATTCTTTCAAAGAACCAGCTGCTTGTTTTGTTGATCTGATCTACTGTGTTTCTGGTTTCTAATTCGTTGATCTCTGCTCTAATCTTAATTATTTCTCTTCCAATGAATGGTTTAGGCATCATTTATTGATTTTCCTATAGTTCTTTAAAGTGTAAAGTTAGGGATTTTTCTATTTTTTTGAGTGAGGCTTGGATGGCTATGTATTTCCCCCTTAGGACTGCCTTTGCAGTATCCCATAGGTTTTGGACTGATGTGTTTTCATTCCCATTGGTTTCCATGAATTGTTTAAGTTCTTCTTTGATCTCCTGGTTGACCCAAACATTCTTGAGCAAGTGGTTTTTAGCTTCCAAGTGTTTGAATTTCTCCCAAATTTTTTCTTGTGATTGAGTTCCAGTTTTAAAGCATTATGGTCTGAGAATATGCAGGGAATAATCTCAGTCTTTTGGTATCAGTTGAGACCTAATTTGTGACCCAGTATGTGGTCTATTCTGGAGAAAGTTCCATGTGTGCTCGAGAAGAATGAGTATTATGTTGTTTTAGGGTGGAATGTTCTGTATATATCTATGAGGTCCATCTGGTCCAGTGTGTCATTCAAAGCTCTTGTTTCTTTGTTGATTTTCTGCTTAGATGATCTGTCTATTGTTGAGAGTGGAGTATTAAGGTCTCCTACAATTAACATATTATTATCAGTATGACTCTTTATTTTGGTTAACAGTTGGCTTATGTAGTTGGCTACTTCCATGTTGGGGACTTAGATATTTACAATTGTTAGATCTTCTTGTTAGATAGACCCTTTAAGAACGATATAGTGTCCTTCTGTGTCTCTAACTACAGTCTTTAGCTTAAAATCTAATTTGTCTAATATAAGAATTGCTACCAGCTTTCTTTTGATGTCCGTTGACATGGAAGATGGATCTCCATCCCTTCACTTTCAGTCTGGATGTATCTTTAGGTTCAAAATGAGTCTCTTGTAGATAGCATATGGATGGGTCCTGTCTTTTTATCAAATCTGCAACCCTGTGCCGTTTTATGGGAGCATTTAGGCCACTCACGTTGAGAGTGATTATTGAAAGGTATGAATTTATTGTCATCATGTTGCCTGTGAAGTCCTTGTTTCTATAGATTGTCCCTGTAAATTTCTGTTGTATATCACTCTTGGGGTCTTTCTCCTTTTATAGAACCCCCCTTAATATTTCTTGCAGGGCCAGCTTAGTGGTCACATATTCTTTCAGTTTCTGCCGGTCTTGGAAGCTCTGCATCTCTCCATCTATTCTAAATGACAGCTTTGCCAGATAAAGTATTTTTGGCTGCATGTTCTTCTCATTTAGTACCCTGAATATGTTTTGCCAGCCCTTTCTGGCTTGCCAGGTCTCTGTGGATAGGCCTGACATTATTCTGATGTTTCTCCCTCTGTACGTAAGGAATCTCTTCCCCCTAACTGCCCTTAAGATGGTTTCCTTGGTTCTAAGGTTTGTGAGTTTTACATGCTGGGGTGTTGGTTTGTTTTCCTTGATCTTGGGAGGGGTCCTCTCTGCCTCTACGACATGAATATTTGTTTCATTCCCCAGATTAGGGAAGTTCTCAGCTATGATTTGCTCAAATATATCTTCTAGTCTTCTCTCTCTCTCCACCCCTTCAGGGATCTCAATAATTCTGACATTGGAACATTTCATGGCGTCACTTATTTCTCTAATTCTGTTTTCATGGATTTTGAGCTATTTCTCCCAGGCCTCCTCTTTTTCCTTCTTGTCTATTAATTGGTCTTCTAGATCACTAATTCGTTCTTCTGCCTCATTTACCCTAGCTGTTAGAGTATCTAGATTAGATTGGATCTCTTTGATAGCATTTTTAAGTTCTGCCAGTTCAGCTTTCATTTCTGCCTTTAGAGACTATGTTGCCATTAATTGATTTCTCCATTCTAGCTATTGTCTTCATAACTGTTACCCTGAAGTCCATCCTAACTGTACCCTGAAGTCCATTTCCAACTTCTTGCTTATATCTGTATCCATTTGTAAATCTGTGGCAAAAGTCACAGTCTCTGAGTCTTTCCTATCTTGGGAGTTCCTCCTCCTAGTCATTCTGTTGAGGGGGGTTGAGGGAGTATACAGAGTCTAAATTATTGACCACAACTCAAGCAAGATGCACCTGTTTTATAGGGACCTTAGGGTTGTCAGCCTCTTATTTTCCCAGCCTGTGTTCTGGGAGGGGGGGGGCTGCCATGCTGTTACTCAGGCAAACTTGTTTGTGCAGAGTTGCCCTGCCCCCTGTGAGGGAGGATAGGCTAAATGAAAACCGTTTTTTGGGGGCTTTTGTTCTCTGGTGGCTTTCCACATCTCTTCTGAGAGTCATAGCAGAAGAGACTCTTTCCAACCCTCTGCCTCAGAGCAGAGAGATCACGGTCTATTCTTCAGTGAGCTCTCCAGGCCACACTATCTCCCTTTCTGTCTGTGCTGCTAAAAACTGCAGCTTCCTAGGTTGTGTGCCCTTCAGCAGCACTCCCAGTCCTCACCTCTAGGTCGTGGCACGTCTCTGCCCTTTGTGCTTCTAAAACTGCCAGCTGCCCCCAGTTCATATGTACAGCCCTGCCGCTCCAGGTTTCAATCCGGGGAGCTGCCCTAAAGTCCTTTCCCACCGCTACTGGCCTATGACTTTGTGCCCTGTCCCAAGCACAGGAGGGTTTCGCACTCCAGTGGTGCAGGATCCCGAAGTCTCCTTCCCCCTTCCATTTATCTTCTGATATCTGCTTGGGGAATCACTGCTACTCGCTTCATGCCTTGAAACCAACCACCTGCGATATTCTGTTTGTAGATATCCAGATCTATCTTCTTACATCTCAGGCTGATTTCATGGGTGTTCAGAGTGGTCTGGTAGATATCCAGCTCATTTCAGGGGACTGGTTGGAATAGGGTTTCCTAATCCTCTGCCATCTTTTCCCTTCTTTCAGTAATAAGTACCGTTAGTCATCATGTAGTGAATTCATATTTTTAGGTCATTCTAAATACATGAAATATTCTCTTACTCATTCTTTGTAATTTTAGTAAAACATATTTCTTAAATCAGCTCAAAAGTTACTTCAATACTAATTTTTTTAAAAAAAGATTAGATGCTGTGATAGAATACAGTATATGCAGAAAACCATGACAAGGCCTGGAAAAGTGGATGATGGAAGGAAATTAAAAGTGTAGAGTATGTGGGGTGCCTGGGTGGTACAGTTGGTTAAGTGTCTGACTCTGTTTTGGCTCAGGTCATGACCTCAGGGTCATGATTTCAGGGTCATGATCTCAGGGTTGTGAGATCAAGCATCACATCTGACTAGGTGCTAAGGGGAAGTCTGCTTAGGATTTTCTCCTTCTGTCCTTCTCCCCACTCATGCACGCACATACACACACACATACTCTCTTTCTCTCTTGAGTAAACTGAATAAATCTTCTTAAAAAATGATATTTCTAGATACCTTCAATGAGAAAGCAATAACTAATGCTCAGAATAAGATTTGCAAATTTTCAATGTGGTGAGAACCAGAGGTAAACAAAATATTTAGCATCACAACAGTAATAGAATTTAAATTTTAAGAAATATGTGCTCTCTCTCTCTCTATGTATATATATATATATATAGGTAGGTTTGAAAGAACAGAAAATATGATACTTGAGAAGAGGCAAAAATATATGTATTAATTTTGAGTTTATCTTAGAGTTTTGTCAAACTTTAATAATTATATTCAAAGTGAACCTTATTTTAAAGGATAAAATGTAATGAGATTTCAGGGATAGATATTATATCTCTTCTAGTACGATGCAGAATTTGTCATGAATTAGCTTAAAAAAATAAAATCAAGAGGAATGCCACTGCTAACATTTAGAGAACAGAAAATTTAATCAGAGATAGACTCAGATTTACAGGTGAAATATATTATCCTGCTTTATAAAAGTTTACATTATGCAAAATTTTATTTTGTGCAACATGTCATATTTATATAGAAGGAAGTATTAAACAATATTTACATTTTTTTAAAAGATTTTATTTATTTATTTGAGAGAGAGAATGAGATAGAGAGAGCATGAGAGTGGGGAGGGTCAGGGGGAGAAGCAGACTCCCTGCTGAGCAGGGAGCCCGATGTGGGACTCGATCCCAGGACTCCAGGATCATGACCTGAGCCGAAGGCAGTCGCTTAACCAACTGAGCCACCCAGGCGCCCCTATATTTACATTTTTAAGAATAACTGTAAAGCAATAGCTATATAATTACCATTCAGGTTAAGAAACAGAAATTTCAGGATCTCTAAAAATACTTAGGACTATGTACACATTTTCAACCATATCATCTTCTTTTTCTTTCTTCTCCCAGAAAGTATTCTCACTTTTCTAATAATAGTTACTCTTTTTTTAAGAAAAAACAATACATGTACTAGATATATGTACAAGGTAAATATCTCTTGACTTTATTATAGGACTCCCAACCCATCACCCCAAAGAAAATCACTGTATTTTCCTTTGTAAACTTTCAATATACTACATTCTGATACATGAACTAAAAAGGATATAGGTGTATTTTTTATTTATGCAAAAATGATGACCTCAGATACAAGACTCTGTACTTGTTCACCCAATATATTTTGTCATGCTTTATATGTCAGCACTATGGATACACTTGATTCCATCTAAAAGTAGAGTGTTTCATTATAGACCCAAATGACGATTTATCAGACCCATGTTTTTGACAACCTGTGTGTTGTCAGGATTTGTTTTTGATTGCTAAGGATGCTGCGATGAATATCCCCACACTTACATCCCTGGCATGCTTGTTTTCGAGTACATCATTTAAATTATTTCCAGCAGTGGACTTTTATCAGCACAATTTTTTAAAGATTGTTGGATGGAGCATATAAGAATCTCTGGGGAGTTATTTTTAACTGGAAATAGTGCACATTTTTAAGTAAGTGTTATCCTCCTGAGCATACCCATTTTTAGTAATTGGAGAATTTCCAGTGGAAACTCTACTAGGCACATATCTTATTGGAGATGTAATATAGTATAAATCTAAATAGAATTATATTTTCTTAAATTGGCATGTACAGTAGGGTCATGCTGTCATGGAGAAATATATAAATTATTCTTAGTCCTAACTTAATCTAAAATACTGCATAACTAAAAAATAAAATCATGAAACTTCCTTAGGTTCTTACAAATAATATACTTTTCTGAAACTTGATGGTTTACTTACAATCCATATTACTGTTTATGTAATAAAGTGCCAATTAATATAAAACTAAATAAAAATAATTTTGCATATAAATTTTGATTTCAATGCATCCTTTTTATACATGGTAATTAAAATAAATGGCTTCTATAAATATCTGCTGAGAAACCAGGATTTACTCAATAAGATAACATTTTTTTTAATGATCAGGTAACCTAAACCAAAAATGATCTCTACTGATTTGTTTTTTTCAGTAATATCATTTATTTCCAGGTAGTAATATCATTGAAAGGAAGAGAGAACCAAGTGATTCAGCATGTATAATTACACTTTTAGTTTTTTCTGCTAAACTGAAAAGCTTAATATGAAACAGTTCTTTACACCTTATTCAAATATTCAACACGTGCTATTCCAAATAGTTCTAAATAAATTTTTGTCTTGTTGGTATTCATCATATTCTCATTCAAGGTCCTTCTTGTTCAAGAAGAGAAATGGGAGAGTAAAATGTGATATGTGTAGATAGTTTTTAGAAATGTTCCCCACCGATTAGCGTAGGACAAAAAATATGGCCTGTACATTTAAGTCAATAAGTTTTATATTTTCCCTTTCATCAAAAAGATATTTATTTATCTAATGGTTTAGTGAAGGATCCTAATAAATAAAGACTTTGAACACATCAAACCTCAATAATATTGCTGCTAGACTATGGTCCTAAGCAAAGTTAATTTTTCAACTATTGGGTGATTGCAATAAAAAAGTAATGGACATCACTCTCCCCCTTTCAGGGTGTAAAATAAAACAGCTATTACTCTGGTCCTGTTTTGTTCAAAACAGCAAGCTTTCCTTCCCTCCTTCCTTCCTCCCTTCTTTCCTTCTCTCCTTCCTTCCTTCCTTCCTTCCTCTCCCTTTGGCCAATTTGATAGTCTGACATATTTGTGAAAATGAACCACATATAAGACTATGACTATTAAAACCATAGTATATGAGACCAGTTGTTACTTTATTTATTCACAATCCTTATTCTTAAATGATAACAATATAGTTAATCAAATCTCTGTGCTTAATGGATTTTATCCTGGATATTTATTATGTTTGATAATAACTTTTTGTTGTAATTATGTTTTAGAACCAGAGTGGAGGGTTTAGAACAGGGTGACAGTGGAGAGAAATTTGAAATTCTTTTTCCTTCAAATTTTGCCTCTTTTGGTTGTTCAAGGATAAAACTTAGGTGGATATTTCCACTGAATTGTTTTTAATTACTGCTAGAAATCTTGATTCAACCCAGCCAAAATTGTCCTTATTGATTTGAAGAGATGAAGGTGAGATGATACGCAGACACAAGGATAGTTAACTTGTTTTGCAATGCTTTTCAAAAGGTTTACTGAAGCCATTTCACCCTCATTTGAAAAATGAATTCTATAAAAATGAAAAATACTTATGTACATGAAAACAGCTTTATTACCTAAAATCTTAGTGAACACATTGCCTTTTTCAAACTTCTTTGCCTCATTTTCTTTCCCCTTTATTATGACCAATCAGCATATATCGTATAGGTCTCCCATGTCTTCTGCCATCAAATGAAGGCTGGATTAGATTATTTCAGATTATTATTTTCTACTTAGGATACTAGATTCTTAACCATATGTAAGGGTGGTAATGGGAGCCTTTGTGCTTAGATGTGAAATTGAAAGGGTTTAACTGATATAGTGCACTTATTAGAAGTGTTAACTTCATTAATATTAACAATATTGCTAGTTATTTTCCTTGAGGTTTATTGTTCTCTCTCTTACTTTTGTCAGCTCTTGAAATTTTCAAAACTTGTGGCAAAAGAACAATTAAGGGACAAAGTTATAGACTGTTGAAGCTTAAGAAATATATTCATGTATTTATTTTACACAAAAAATGGTATAAATTGTGTGTTTGTAAGCGTGATGCATGTAGTCAGCATGATGGTATTTCTTTTGTCCTGTTTTTATGCAGAATCAAATTTCACAAGGGTAAGATAGCTGGCCACAGACATGCCCATGGCACAGAGAAGTATTTGTCAATAGAGCTATAGAAATATTAGAAGAGGACACTCTGAGGTCATAAGTGAATGGTGGCTGGCATCTTGTAGAGAGTGGATGACAACCTTGACAACCTCTTTCACTTCCAATTGATGAAGTTTCTTTTTTTTTAAGATTTTATTTTTAAGTAGTCTCTACACCCAAAGTGAGACTTGAACTCACAACCTTGAGATCAAAAGTCCAATGCTTTTCCCATTGAGCCAGCTGGGCACCCCTAATTGATGAAGTTTCTGACTGAAAAGCCCAACATTTAAAAACTGGAAATGCAAAATTCTCATATTTATTTTTGTCATAATGTAAGGCCTTAGAGCAAGTAAGCTCTACGGTGCATGAGATGGTGCAAAGGAGCATGTAGATCATAGAAGATCGTTTTGTGTCACTGGGGGGTGAGAGACACAGAAGAATATGGAACTAAACAATAAACAGAACTTATTCTGTTCACTATGGTACAAAGTGCAATAATTCTGATTGAAGAAAACTCAAAGATTATAGCAGAGGCCCACTTATGTTCCTCATGTTTTGTGGTATATAATTTTGAAAAACAAAAACAAAAACAAAAACAAAAACAAATATAGTGCCAAATGTGGTGAAGATGTGGTTTAGCTATATTCACTCTCAATGAATATTTTGTTTTCACTACAAAGTGTGGAAATATAAATTTTATGTAATTTTTTCTCAAATAGAGCAATATATTAAAATAGCTCTTCTGTGAAGAATTGTGTTGAGCATTGTAGTAAACATCCTGAACTTCTGCATGTTGATCAGCTAAGCAAACCTTAGAGGACACTACTTTAGATTTACATTCAGTCTAAATAAATTTAAAAAGTATGTAATTTAAAAAATGAAATTGGACCACTTTCTTACACCAAACAGAAAAATAAATTCAAAATGGATTAAAGATCTACATGTGAGACAGGAAACCATAAAAAAACCTAGAGGAGAACACAGGTAGAAACCTCTTTGACATCAGCCATAGCAACTTCTTTCTAGATATGTTTCCTGAGGCAAGGGAAACAAAAGCAAAAATTAACTATTAGAAACTTTTTAATAAAAAGTTTCTGCACAAGGAAGGAAACAATCAACAAAACTAAAAGCAACCTTTGGAATAAGAGAAGATATTTGCAAATGATATATTTGATAAAGGGTTAGTATCCAAAATATACAAAGAACTTATACAACTCAACACCCAAAAAATGAATAATCCAATGTAGAAATGGGCAGAAGACATGAACAGACATTTTTCCAAAGAAGACATACAGATGGCCAACAGACACATGGAAAGATGTCACCATCACTCATCATCAGGGAAATACAGATCAAAACTACAATGAGATATCACTTCACACCAGTCAGAATGGCTAAAATCAATAACACAAGAAACGATAGATGTTGGCAAGGATATGGAGAATGGGGAACCCTCTTGCACTGTTGGTGGGGATGCAAACTGGTGCAGCCACTCTGGAAAACAGTATGAAGTTTCCTCAAAAAGTTAAAAACAGAACTACCTTACCATCCAGCAATCACTCTACTAGGTATTTATCCAAAGAATACAACAATACTAATTCAAAGGGATACATACATCCCAATGTTTATATCAGTGTTATCAACAGTAGCCAAATTATGGAAAGTGTCCATCGAATGACGAATGGATCAAGATGTGACATATACACGATGGAACATTAGCTATGAAAAAGCATAGATCTTGGCATTTGAACTGACATGGATGGTGCTAGAAGGTATTATGCTAAGTGAAATAAATCAGTCACGGAAAGACAGATACCATATGATTTCACTCATATGTGGAGTTCAACAAACAACAAATAAGCAAAGGAAAAAGAGAGAGAGAGAGGCAAACCAAGAAACAGACTCTTAACTATAGAGAACAAACTGGTGGCTACAGAGGGGAGGTGGGCAGGGGGATGGATTAACAGGGTGATGGGCATTAAGGAGGGCACTTGTGATGAGTACCTGGTGATGCGTGGAAGTGCTGAATCAGTATATTGTATGCCTGAAACTAATACACTGTATGTTAACTAACTGGAATTTAATAAAAACTTGAAAAAAATAACATGTTTAGAAAAAAATTTAAAAAATAAAACCATACAATTTTTGTTGTTGCTTATAATGGCAGTTGGTGTGTGAGAAAAGATATTTTATCAGTGCAAACCCTGTCAGGCCAATTAATGAAGCCTGTTTGGAATGGGTTTGAGAGGAACTCAAACTAGATGACTCCAAAGGTCAATTTGAAGTTTCCTGAAGAAAAGGTCAAAGTTACAGAGCAGAATCCATTCCAGAAAATCCCCCTTCTAAGCCATAACTACTATCAGAATTCTATGAATGATAGTATACCTATATTTTTAAGGAAACATTTCAAAATAATTACATATTATTTTTAAAAAGCAACATGAGTCTTGTATATCATTTGAAAATACAGCTAAGCAATTATAAGGAAAGAGAATATTTTCATCTCTCTGAGGTTCCCACTAACATATTAATTGCTGAGCACATAGTAGTCCTGCAATGAAATTTTGTTGATGAATGAGTGAATCAATTGATTAATTAATAATGCAGACTGTGGAAGACATTGATACAAAGCACAAGTATTAAAATATATTTAAACATTTTAACAATTTTGATGTTCATTTGTTAAATCAGTACAGATGCATTAATTGTTTAGTGTGTGCCAATGGCCTTAGAGATAAGAGGATGAGAACAATATGACAACAGGGTCTGCTGCATGGATCTGGGGCCCAAACAAGGCTATTAGGTCTGAATATTTCCATTTCTTCCATCTGCTCTTCTTCATGTTGGCTTCCTTCCCAGGCAGCGCTTCTGCTCCACTGACCCCCTGGCAGCTCAAGTCTAATTATCATAGTTCTGAGTCCTAGGCAGTCATAAAATTTCTGGAAATCATTCTAATTGGGCCAACTTGGGTCATGTTTTACCCCTGCGATAATCTTTGCAGAGACTAGAGGGATGCCATTATTTGGACTAGACACTTCAGGGACACACGCTTCTCAGTGGAGTGGGGTGCCGGCCTACTTAAACCACATAGACTGAGGATAAGTAGACAGATGTGTCCTATTGGAATTCCAGGGGAAATGTCACCCAGAGAACTGGAAATGAATAAATGCAAAAACAGCAAATTGCCTACTAAAATTTAACTAGGCAAACAGGGTAGGGGAAGTTTCACACGGAGGAAATAGCATATGCTGAGACTCTTATAACTTAAATAAGCATGCAAAATACAAGGGAAAGAATGAAGGCTAGTAATATTGACCTTGAGAGAGAGCACATAACAGGTATAAGGTAGCCTGAATAATTAAGTAGATCTCAAATTGTGTGAAGATTTGTTTAGCTCATATGACGGAGACATGGGAAGTGACTGAAGGATTTTTTTTTTTTATATTGAGTGTTTTGTTAATGGTGTATTTCATAAATTAATTATGTGACTATATTTAGAAAATAAATGGGTTAACTTTTGGAAATAAAAAAATCAGTTTGTCTTTAGAAAACAATTGACAGAAAAGTAGTATTCCTATTAATCGCAGTTCTAAATTAGTATGTAATTTTAAGGGTATTTATCAGTACAATGTTTTTGCCATATAATTGGAGACAATGGAATCTGATTATACGTTTAGAGTGTTGGTTGTATTCATTTCCTCCCAGATTTCTAAGAAAAGTGTCTTATAAATGTATCCTTAGAGTAAGGAAAATAATATATGTTCTGCCAAATTATTGATTCTGTGGGCAGAATTTGTACCCACATGTAATGGCATTTCTAGAAACTGGTTTTGATACTGGTGGATCATATTATGAATAAACCATTTAGAAGGAAGCCAACAATAACTGGTATGAAAAGGGCTGAAAAAAATGTTAAGAACCATAGGAAAATATTTTTCATAAAATAATGAAGATGCTTAATTTTTCTTTTCATAAGGAAATTCACAATATAAGAACAATAAAAATGTTTTCATTGATTTATATAATGTGATGCAAGTTGAAGCTTGGGACTTTGTTAATTATTCAACTTGAGATCCAGTGCAGTAGCTGTAATGTCTGCTTTAATGCAAGTTTTTTTTGAGAAGGCTAATTATTTAAGCTTTAATATAGATAAAGAATAATATAATTTTCTAATTAAAATAATATTAACTTATTCAGTTAAATTGTTTATTCTCTTAAATCTTAATAACATTGCTTATAATCTGTGTGAAAATTTACAAGTGACCCAATGGGTAGTTGGAACTTGTAAACAACAGATGTTACACAGCATCCCGCCATATCATTAGCAGAAATTACATGAATTAAAAAAAAAAAAAATCTCACCTTGGTGCTTAAACAAGTTTTGTTTTGAGTAAACACTTCTATGTAATAATTCAAAATGATGATGATGATTTATCATACTATCTTTGTCATCATACTTTACACAAATTATCTAATAAATATCTACTACACAGTATGAGTTTTAGACGGTGTGTAATCAAATAATTATGCTGATTGTGTATGTCTACAAATTCACAGATGCTTGTATGGGCTTAATATGTAAAAGTTCTTCCTCATCAATTCTCAGACTTTCAGAATCTGTAGGACATATCTGGCTTATACTCTGAGGTGCTCATTAATGCTTTTCATCCAATATTTCTGGTTCACCCCACTCTGGGGAAATGTTGCATTGAACTTTTATGCTTCCTTGGGCTTTGGTGGAGCCATGTGACTAGTTCAGGCTAATACATTGTGAACTGACTAGAGTATTTAATCATTCACTCAGTGGGAGCCCTTTCCAGCAACCTCTGGTTTTCCTGGCATGGCAATCAGTAATGTTCAAGACGATAGTTGCCACTTCAGCCTGAGTGCTTGAATAGCAACAATGAACAAAGTGCTGTCAGCCTGTGATGGAGACATTGTGTGGATGAAAATGAAAAGTAGCCAAGCCTCTCTGTACTGTTGAAAAATTAGTACAGAAAGAAGAGCCTTGCCACAAATAAAAACGTAAAACACATGCCATTTGCTTAGGGGTTAGATTGAAGGTGGTGAGAGCAGTATTGGGGGG
The DNA here is from genome assembly GCF_002201575.2 of Neomonachus schauinslandi. Lineage (NCBI taxonomy): Eukaryota > Metazoa > Chordata > Mammalia > Carnivora > Phocidae > Neomonachus > Neomonachus schauinslandi. Next base: position 136,466,938 of record NC_058409.1, on the reverse strand, counting down.
AGAAGGCAATTCATGCTAGCTTTAGGCAAAAATAAAACATAATAGAGAAGCCCATGCATTGAGGGACATTGTAGCTTGAAAAGTAAACTGTTTCTCAACTCTAAGAAGCAAGCAGTAAAATTATAAATGAATGCTTTAAGTAATAAAAGCCACTTAAAACTCAGTCTTGCAGGAAGGAGGGCAATATACTTTCCAATCAAATGTGGGTGAGGAGGGTAATGACACAGGAGAAGCCATAGCATAGAGCCAAACTTCACAAAGAACAACAGAATTTGGAGAGATTTAAGGACAGAAGCACAGCATCAAATAGGATCAGGCATGTTTAAAAATTGAGAAAATTTCAAATTTCACAAAAGCAATACAGTGCATATAATTTTCATTGCATAAAACCATGCGGAAGGAGATTGGAACATTACTCTGTCTTCAAACACGTACATAGTTCTGCATTTAGACCTATGCGTCTTTTCACTAGGTCCGGTTTTGTTGTTAAAGACTTGGTTTTCAACCTTCTGGGAGTTTCAGCATTATGGAAAGAAAGGTGGACATAGAGTTCCTCCAAGCAATGCAGTAGCTAAGGCTTGGACGGAAGAAGAGCCTGTAATGAAAATGTAAAGTCCCAGATTTTTCATATATCCCAGTCAGATGCAAGAGTAAACCACGAACTTGATGTCTTCCAACACAGTATTTGCCTGAGCCCAGGAACAGCAAGGCAGAGAGGCCTGAAGTAAGGGTCATAATTCCATGATTCCCAGAGAGAGCTGGGCACCTCTGTTCAAAAAAGTGCAGCACCTTCCCTTGACATAATTTATGGCTTTAGGAAATGCTGTTGTGTCTTTTAAGCTCTTAAAATACTTTGGGCTGAATTTTTCACAATATCTGAGGACTGAAGTGAGTTCAATTAAAAATAAGAACAGTTGGGAGTAAGAAGATGCCTTCTGTATTCCTAAATGAAAACTGACAACAGGCTAGTTTGCACATCCTTGTCCCACAGGACCTGAACTTCTAACACACAAGAAAATACTGCCTCTCACTGAAATACCAACACATTGAACTGAACTCCTAGGATGTATTGAGCTGAGAGTAGGCTAAGTGACAAATCCATGATCTAGGGAAGGGAACACAAAATACCATGCAAAGAGCAGGAAGAGCCAAATGAAGTGAGAATCCTGAGCGGAAAGCTGCCGACTTAGAATGATCAACCTGAGTCCACTAAATCAAAAGAGCACAGAAGAACATTCCCTTAGAACATAAATACACATTCTGCAACTCAAATCATTTTCTAATTTTACAATAAATCAATAAATATACAGAAAGCATGGTAACTGGATAAAAAATATTGAAATGTAGTACAGTTAAAACAAATGTAAAATCATCCAAAAATAAAGCACCAGAAAAAAAAGAGAGAGAATTAACGAGGGATAAGATGATTTACACAAGGAGAAAAGAGGACAGATGATAGAGTGGCGATAATCAAATAGGTAGGAAAAAAAATTGATCTTGGCAAACTAGTGGTTAAGGTTTCAGAAACCCTTTATACTCTTAAATGCTATTAATGATCTGAAACAACTTTTATTTATGTGATTTATGCCTATTGATGTTTACTATATTAGGAAACAAAATGGAGATTTAAAAATAATATATTTATTAATTTATTTAAAAATAAAATAATAAATTCAGTGTATGTTGACACAAAAACATACCTTAATTTAAAAAACCTATATTTTGGGGCACCTGGGTGGCTCAGTTGGTTAAGCGACTGCCTTCGGCTCAGGTCGTGATCCTGGAGTCCCTGGATCGAGTCCCACATCGGGCTCCCTGCTCAGCGGGGAGTCTGCTTCTCCCTCTGACCCTCCCCCCTCTCATGTGCTCTCTCTCTCTCTCTCTCATTCTCTCTCTCAAATAAATAAATAAAACCTTTAAAAAAAAACCTATATTTTTTCCAAAAAACAAGTTAGTGAGAAGTATAATGTTATATTGTATTTTTGCAAATCTCTTTAATGTCTGGTACATATTTTAGAAATACAGCTGATTTCATGTCTGCTTCTGCATTCAATCTGTTGTGATACATTATTTTGGTTGAAGCACATGAAAAAAATCTACTTCACATAGATTGTATTTGGAAAGGTGAGAGTGTTTTAAACCTTTTCAAATAATTGTTGATATTCTTTTTGTTGTTACTATACCACAATTCGATGAGTGATCATTTCTTAAAGGTTAGTAGCTATGTAGAATCTGGATCTGCATCGATGAACTTTTTGTACTCTTTTATATTAAAATCCATTGCACTGTCTTGCACTTTAATAGATCTTTTATCCACGCACAGATTTGTCACATAATGCATTGATCATTTGGAAAATACTGCCTAACCGTAGATCTTCTAAATAGTTACATAATTCCTTGTACTCTATCAAAACATGTACACGCACATGAACATCTATTTATTTTTGAAATATCTTTGAGTACTGAGAAGGAATACAGTTTTGCAGTTTTCCACTCAAATGTGTGTGTGTGTCTTGGTGGAGGAAGGGAATAGACTGACAATCTCTCATGATTTTTTTTTAATTTCAAGTATTTTTTTTTAATTTGAAGTTTCCAAATCAACGGAACAATGTATATTTCAAAAATACATCAAAATTGGAAGTTTAAAAATATCAGTAAGTTACTGGGGAGAAAAGATCATAGAATCTTATAGGTAGACAAATTATCATTTATCTGTTGAGAGAAAAATTAGGGACTCTAGTGTTAGTTATATCATCTAAGGAAAATGTTTCAGAAAATGCTCTAAATAACTATAAGTGACTCAAAATAGATACTTTAAGAGGAGAGAAAATGAAAAGAGAAGAAAAAGTAGTGACTGATGACATTTTATTATACAGTTAATGCAGTGATAGTGTGCTTGGAATTTTGCACTATCAGAGCTATGCAACATTTGTTGATGTAGAGTATTCATATAGCAAAGGAAAAATAAAAATGAAATGTAAATAGTACATTAAGGAAACTAGATGTGAAGCAGGAGGAAATGAAATCTTCTCTTAAGGTTAAAAGCTCTTAAACAAGGTAAAAGATCATTTTGTGTAATGATAAAAGACAATTCATTTGAAGGAAACATTCCTCATAAAAATTGTAAGCACCAAACCACTTAGCATTCCAAACATAAAGCCTGATCTATTAGAAATGCAGGGAGAACTTGATAAAAATAGAATTATACTTAGGGCATGTAATATATCTTTTTCAGAATTAGAAAGGTCTAGTAGAAATAAATAAGTGAGAACATATAGGAACTGAATACTGTAATAAACTCCACTCAAAAATAAATATCTTATTTTGCATTCTATGAATACTGAATATGTATATTTTATTGGTATCTGAGGAACATTTACAAAATCAATCATGTACTTGGCTATAAGGGAAACCTTAAAGTTTTTTTTTTTCAAGTACATATTTCAAAAGCTACAACCATTGCCATAAATTCAATGAACTTAGAAATAAATTGCAAAAATATGGTATAAGAATTGGAACTACTTCAATATAAGAAACATGTTCATAAGTAATGTTTAATTCCTGAGGGAATACTCCTGAAATTACAATCTTCAGGAAAGTCAATGAAAGGAAGTATACTTAATGGCAAAATGATGGACCACTCACTTGAAAATGTTTTAAATGCCTTTATATTCAAAATTGACTGAAAATAATTGGGGTAAATCCTCATCTTGTGTTAACCAGCTTTGCTGCATAACAAATAAGCCTAAAATCTTAGTGACTTACAATATCAAAGATTTCTTTCTTGCTTATGTTGTACGAGAACTGCATTGGTGATGATTCTTCTCCAGGCTATTGGACTGTGCCTGGGGACTCAGACTGAGATACCAGTAACTGTGTGGGGAGGGCCATTTTCATGGCCCAGGGAGAAGCAATGACCACATTTAAATCATTTACTTGCAGTTTTCCACTCAAATGTTATTGGCCAAACAAACCACATGGCCAGGCCTGACATTACTTATCTGGAGGCACTGAAATTCACAGGACAAGGGCTGGGCAACATCCTTTTATAGGTATAGGAAGGAGGAGAATAATTCTGAAAAATAAAATAATCTTTCAACGTACCTTACATTCAAATTTTAACTAAATTACTACTATAGGTAGGTTGAGTGTCAGAATAATTACAATCTAATTTTTTTAAATGGAGGATAAAGTCAATATTAGAAAAATCATCAAAATAAGATTATATCATCAAATTGTATCATTAAATTGTTTTTAAAAAATTGTGATCTAGGGGGAGTGGGAGGGATGAGGTGGCTGGGTGATAGACATTGGGGAGGGTATGTGCTATGGTGGGCATTGTTAATTGTGTAAGGCTGTTGAATCACAGACCCGTACCTCTGAAACAAACAATATATTATATGTTAAAAAAAAATCGTGATCTATTAATATTTGCTTAAAGGGAGCTTGGGAAAGCCCAAGCATCACTCTTAATAAGAGTGTTAAGTAGCATGGAGACAGAAGAAACATATTACATAATTCTAAACATCGGTATTAGGCTCCTCTTGCAAAATAATGCTTTATTAAAACTCAGTTCAAATCTCAGTGGCTTCCAACAACCACATTTATTTCCTTACTGTGATGGTTATTTTTTTGTGTGTTAACTTGATGCTGGTATGGTTATTTGGTCAACACTAGCCAGATTTACTGTGAAGATATTTGTAGATGTGATGAACATTTACTATTAGTTGACTTTAAGTAAAGCAGATTACTTTCCATAATGTGACTGGCCTCATCCAATCAGTTGTAGGTTTTAAGTGTAAAGCCAATTCCAGAGAAATAACTCTGCCTCAAAATTGCCATAGAATTCCTGCCTGGGTTTCCAGCCGACTGGTCTGTTGTATAAATTTCAGACTTGCCAGCACTCACCATCTCATGAACCAGTTATTTACAATAAATCTCTGTCTCTCTTCCTCTGTCTGTGTCTTTCCTTTACATGTCATATGTATAATTTATATATATGTATGTATAAATTATTTCATTACAAAATGACAAAGAATCTCTAAAATAGAGTTAAATTCCATAGTAAATCTACTAGACTTAAAAAAAGGCAATAGATTTTCTCTTAACTCTTAACAGAAAACCTAAACAAGTAAAAACCTATACTACAATTTTGGAAGGGGAGATTTAATGTACATAAAATATTCAATAATCAGTATATGAATTAGTAGTAGTAGTAAATATATTTAATCTATTCTACCCAGCATCTCAAATTTTAAATTAGTGAATAATTTCTATTTCATATGGACATCCATTGGAAAATTGCCCAAAATACTTTAGAACAAAATATGATGAAAAAAAATTTGTCTTACTGGCCAACAAATTTAGAATAACAAGGACTATGATTTTAAAATTGGCCAAAAGATCTCAAGGACAGAATAGGAATATTTACGGTGGGGGTAAGCCATAGTACATTTTGTTAATATTTATTGTCCCTCTCTATTGCCTTGTAGTTTTAGGGACAAAGTGGGGAGTGGGATATTAACAGTATAAGTTAATTCCTATTGGTTTTATTTAGCAAGGTCTTCAAGAAAAATGTGCACAGGAAAAACAAAAACAAAAACAAAAAACTTGGAAGAGTGAAAAGGGATAGAATTTACAAACGCAATGTTTTTTAACTAAAGAAAGCAAGGTATGGAAATGTGCACATAATATAAGTACTTATTATAATTTTTGTAAAATAGAAAATGTCAAGAAGTCTATGCATTCATAAAATTAGTTGTACTGGATATATGTGAAAAGATGCATGATATGGAAAGATTTGGGTTGTGCTAGCTACTTTGGTGGAAGCAGGGGGGAGGAGTTAAGCAAAAACAATGGTAACGAAATTCCTAATATTCTAAGTAACCCATTATGTGCAACAATGAAGTGCAGGTGGCTGAAGGTAAGGTCACTCTGAAGGCAGGTAGGAACATACACTATGGAGTTTATTTTCCCTGACTAAAGGTCAGGTTGAATAGAACTTCTGAGAGGAATCTGGTCCTTATTTAACCACTCTTACCAAACACACTTAGACGATGAACAGAAATAAAATTTCTCTTCTCAGATTCCCCTTATCCAAGGTTTTCTTAACTGCCACATCAAACAAATTCTCATTTTTTGAAAAATATTTTATTTATTCATTTGAGAGCGAGAGAGAGTGAGCATGAGGGTGGAGAGGGGCATAGGGAGAGAGAGAAGCAGACTCCCAGCTGAGCAGGGAGCCCAGTGCAGGGCTTGGTCCCAGGAACCTGAGATCATGACCTGGGCCGAAGGCAGAGGCTTAACCAACTGAGCCACCCAGGCCCCCCAAACAAATCTCATTTAATTCAAGTCAGTTCCACTCTATTCACAGTATGTACTGAGTGATCACAGCACTCCAGTTAATGGACTAAGTATGAGAGATAGAATGTTGAAAAAAAGAGGCCCTGTTCCTGCATCATAGCATAATTCATATTATAGGATGATAGTAATCAATTACAGTCAACTCTCAGGAAGGCTCAGGTACTGCAAATACACAGATTCAGAAGCACATTCAGGGCACATATTTCAATTTAAGAGGATCAGTGAGGTTTTCCCAGAAAGAGCATGTCTAATCCGAATCCTAACTGAGGAATATCTGTACTCTGTGGGTATTGAACATGATACCACAAATATTGTTCATAAACAAAGACCACACTTGAGGTGTTTCCCCTTGATTCTAGAGTGAGAAATACCTTGATTTCAGGCCATGAAAAACAAATACAGAGTACTAGAATAAAGTCAAGTGTAGCCAGGATTCTCATTGCAGAGAAAGACTCTAAAGAATGATGGATAGAACTTTCAAAGCCTTTGCTTTCACCTTATTATAAAAATCAAGTGAATGTGTATTGCAAAAACAAGAGAAGAAAATTGAAATTATGAATTCATTTATTGAGATGAAAGATATATAAATGGGAAGAATTTCTAATATGAAGTAGAAATTAAAGGGTGCCTATTACTGATGAAAGTTATAATAACTACACAAAAATCTTTTGGATATATTAATTATTTAAACATCTCAAAAATCCTACAAGTACATTATATGTTAGGAAAATCAGAAGGCAATAGTAGAATTTAAATCTGGGCCTAACGCACTAGAGACAAATTAATATTGCAGAAATGCTAGTGGCACTTAGTTCAAGCTCCGAGTTCTGCTCCCCTTAGATGAAGTGTAGGACAAAGAAGGAAATAATAAAATAATTATAAGTGCACAGAATGGAATAAGACATTCCACAAGAAGAGGCCAGACAGATAGGACTGAAAAGCAATCACACATTTTATAGAAGAAAACTTAGACACCTGAATTTGGAGATGAAAGGATTAGTTAAGATAGGAGGAAATACTCGAAAGCTATATGATAAATACTGTGAATTGTTGAAATTCAGAGACCGAGAACCCTTCAAGCATCTAAATAAAAAGATAACACACACACACGAAGACAATTATACTTACGCGTATTAGCAATATAGGAAGAGTAATTATAATGTGTCACCTTCTCAGTTTTGAGGAGTACACAGAGGCTGGGACGAAGTGGTCTCATACTGAAGTAAATTAATGCTGAAGGATTGCAAGCAGGAACATTGATCTCAAACACAACCCTTCCTGGCCTCCAGGGTCTCAGTCACTGTAATAAGTTGCTGGGGCGCCAGTAGGGTTTTTAGTCAATCAAGTCTGTGGCCATTCTATATTTATTATGACCCAAGAAAGAGTATTTAGAGACCTGCTGGTCTTTGGGGTAATGCCAGTAATCACAAAAAATAGGCCAACTAGTAACTCCTATCCCCAGTGGAAGCAGTCCATGGCTCACTCGCTGTATTATACAAACACAGAACCCAAAGGGGCACAGGTTATTACACTTTGGGATTTGTCATTAAACTTGATTTGATCTGATATAGTCGATTTGACAGGAGGAGGCGGAGACAATGCTCCGTGTGATGTGGCCTCTTTCACCACAAGGAAAATGAGCCAACTTTTTGCAGAAGTCACAAGCTTGGCATACAGTGGTGGCCTTGCATCAGAAACAGAGAGTCCTTTACTTTGTGATTGGTCTGTGAGGGGTACATGAGGCCATGTCAAGTGTGACAGACACAATCAGCATGTTGTGTCCATCTGGTTTTACCTGTATCCACATATAAGCATCCATGTGACTGATCTGGACTTCTCAGTCTATGGTGCTGGTTGTAATCCCAGAGGCGGTTATTTGAAACTGATGGTCTGTAGACTTCCGTGTGGAAGACCACATGTCTGTGACATTGATAAGCCCGAGTGTTAGTAATACAACCTGCCAGGTCTTGAGGAGTAAGGCAAAGGGAATGACTTAATCTATCCCATCGTGCTGACTGGCTCTTAGCACAGTCGCATTCCAGAGTTCTCCTTGAGGCTGGATAGTTGCTACCACCCACATGACGACAGCAGCATTTATCATCACCACCCCATTAGTAAACCAAGACCAGGCATTTAGGAGAAACTCTGTAAATCAAGGGCCTCATGGAGCTAATGGTTTTGCCTCAGAAAATTGATTGAGGGATCAAGCTTTCCTAAAGATCAAACTGTCACTTTTTCACGTAAAATTGAGATGATGCTAGATCCAGGTTGTCTATGCTCTTGAACGTAGAATTACCATTTTCCACGAGGACTATTAGTCCCTTCCTTCGTTAGTTATTGAATCGAATTGACTCACTACTAAATGGGCTCAATGAGTCAGGGGGTCAGATTCAAAGTTGTGATTCCTCTTTCTCCTCCTGAGATTCTATGTTGCTTCTGCTTCACCAGCCTGGGGGAAAGAGATCACTTCTCTATATGCCTACAAGTGGCTGTCCCTGAATTGGGAGAATTCCCTCTTATGCTTAATGGATGGGAAGGGCAAATGTATCAACAACACTAACAGTTCCTATTACATTCAATGTAATATACAACAAAAGTACTTTCAATATGCTTCCAGGCTCCACAAGACCGCTTCAACTTCTCTTCACATTGTGAATCCCCATTCATTAAATTTGAGCACTTTATCCCTGCAAAACATAGACCAGATAGCTTAACATATGTGTAAGTTTGGGCTATGGCAATGTGCTATTCATTGCTTGGGAATTTGAGGAGTAAAGGGTAGGGGGAGGCCTGGCAGGGGTGGAGACAAGAGGTGGGAAGAAAACTAAAATTGTCTTAACTTTTGGCCACTTTCTCTCTGCTTTTGCAGAGACCACCCCAGCTTTGCCCTGTGGTCCTCAATATCTTCAGCTGCTCCGGTTCCCAACACTCTCTTTTTCCTGAGACCTATTTTGCTGCATTGTTGAAGAATGACAAAGCCCTAGTAACAACATTATACCTATTGAATATTCTTTTTGATTTCTTGTATTTTTTTTATTTTTCTTTTTAACCCAAACAATTATATGCAAGGAACTGTTTTCTGATGTATGCACCTTATTGTTCTATCTAAATTAGGGCTGAGTAACATGTCACCCAACACACCTCACTTTTCAATAACTGACGACTGAACTATTGTTATTATACTGTGGATTTTCCAAATAATAACCTAGCGCAGCATTAAGTTAACTGCTGTTTGTTAACAGACTCATTCCCAAATCATTAAATGCTTAGTAATTTGCTAAGTGATTATAACAAATGGCACATGAAATCAATTTAATATTTAATGCTATATATATTTTTAGTTTCTGATTAAAACATAGACATTGATTTATAGTTTCAATTTTTTAATATTGGATCTATATAGCAAAATAAGCAGCTTTTCTTATGATTAATCCCAAACTTTATACAGGTAGATAGCAGAAATTTCTACCTACATTTCTGAGAGAGTAATTTTGGGGGGGCTGTAATTATAGTCAGCTTATTTTATTGACATCTTTTCATTTGCTCCCAATTAATTGTACCATTAACAACAACAAGAAAAGAACTTAGGTTATAGCTTCCAAAAGTAAATTTAATTTATAAATATTTCTTGTGCTATAAAGAAATTTTATTTTAGATTTTATAAGATTAGATAAAATGAGACTTCACTTTCAAAGTCGGTAACTTAGAAATGGCACAAATTTCTTTGTGAGCCTGTAAAAGGTTTTATCATGATAAGAAAATATAAATAAAGTTGTGATTTTTTTTCTATTTGGAAATTACATACTACATTGTATTTTGCGTAATATGTGACACTTGATTAAGCTATACCCTTGGTGAAATTTACACCTGATGTGGCAACTCTATTTTGAAAGGAAACAGCTGTTTTCCTAATGTTCCTGTGGTTTTATGAATACAATGTTTCCTTTATGAGACAAAGTGGATTCAAATGAGCTTTCTCAACTCCCTCCAGAAACAAATTTCTCAAATGTTTTGTAACTTACTATTGCTTGATAAATGTTATATTGCAGATTATTCTAGGTGTTATGCCTAGGGCTCCTTAAGTGCTGCCATTTGCTTGTTTATTTTCTTCTCGGGCTAGGGAATTGCTTTATGAACTCCAAGTCATAAAGGAGAGCAGCAGAGTGGGAAGAAAGACATTTGGTATAATACTTCGTTGACTGAAAAGGAAATTGGATTTTACCTCTTGCAAAGGAGGTCACAAATTTTATTGTTAAATGGGCTCAAGTATACTTATTTAATAAGACGTGGACCTAAAATGGGAGCATTCTTTAATCCCAGGCCTGCAGCAAATATGCAATAACATATTTTTCATAGAATTTTCACATTTGGTTACCCAAACTTTTATTATAAGCTTGATAGATTGTTTTCCGTATTTGTTTTCGACCTTGCTATATGGATAAAGTACACTTGTTTAAACACAGTAATCCTTATGTGGGAAGTAGAGTTATTTATATTTGGCATAAATTCCTGGGGTGATTTATAAGGCAGCTAAAACATATTAAGCCAGTGTTGAAAGGGGAATGTTGTTAAATATATGTGCACAGTGCTGTCAAGAATTCCAATTTAGTCTTTGTCTGAACTGCTTAAGAATAGTTGTCTGTGCTTTAGAGGAACTGCATGGAAAGTAGAGAACAGAAATTTAAATGTATAATTGTATAATACATCAGGCAGCATGCATTTTGAATCCATATCCCTAAATCTAGTGGAATAGAATTATCTGGTATCAAACCTACTTCTTTCAATAGCTATAGATTCATTATTGCATAAGAATTGCCTATATATTATATTATGCACATATTATAATTCTTTCTATAATTTACTCTAAGTTTTCTAAGATTGTATTGAAAAACATAAATGAGATTTAGCAGGAACATGTGAATACGGGAATTTCAGAGTCAATAAATAAAATATACCTAAAATTGAAAAAAAGATAATAAATATGGAATGACTAACAGTGCCTAGTTCTTAGTTCTTAGTGACTTCATGATAAATCATTATAAGTACTAGTTTTTTCTCTTTCAAGAAAGTGCGAGAAGGAAGTTTGAGAAAATAAATGTTTGGAAGCTCTAAATTTCCATAAATAGAACAATGGTGAGTGTAAACACACTTTTTTTTTTTAAGATTTTATTTATTTATTTGACAGAGAGATAGCGAAGAGGGAACACAAGCAGGGGGAGGGGGAGAGGGAGAAGCAGGCTTCCCGCTGAGCAGGGAGCCTGATGCGGGGCTCGATCCCAGGACCCTGGAACCATGACCTGAGCCAAAGGCAGACGCTTAACGACTGAGCCACCCAGGCACCCCGTAAACACACTTCTTAATGAAGGTCACATGCTGGATCATGTAAAGTTATTTGTCCTGTGAAGGTCTATATAATTGAAGGTTGCCTTTACTGCATTTCTCTCATGCGTTTAACCCATCAGTTACTTGTGGCATCCTTTTCTTCAATAACTACATTACAATTTCCAGGAACTCACAAACCTGGGAAGTCAAACGGACACATTCTCTATCCTTACTACTCCATGAACCCCTATTTCAGCTTGTAGATTTTTCAATCAGTCTGGAAACACTTGGAAGAGAATTTGCTTCACATCTGCTTCCATCAAAATCCATCCCACAGCTTATTTGTCTACTGTCTTGTGGATTCTAATTCTCTGGTACTACAGCTGCTGTCCTATTCCCGTGGTAAAGCCACCACCTCTTTTTTATTTATTTATTTATTTTTATTATTATTATGTTAATCACCATACATTACATTACATCATTAGTTTTTGATGTAGTGTTCCATGATTCATTGTTTGTGCATAACACCCAGTGCTCCATGCAGAACGTGCCCTCTTTAATACCCATCACCAGGCTAAGCCATCCCCTCACCCCCCTCCCCTCTAGAACCCTCAGTTTGTTTTTCAGAGTCCATCGTCTCTCATGATTCGTCTGCCCCTCCGATTCCCCCCTTCACTCTTCCCCTCCTATCTTCTTCTTTTTTTTAACATATAATGTATTATTTGTTTCAGAGGTACAGGTCTGTGATTCCACAGTCTTACACAGTTCACAGTGCTCACCACAGCACATACCCTTCTCAATGTCTATCACCCAGCCACTCCATCCCTCCCACCCCCCACCACTCCAGCAACCCTCAGTTTGTTTCCTGAGATTAAGAGTTCCTCATATCAGTGAGTCCATACGATACATGTCTTTCTCTGATTGACTTATTTCGCTCAGCATAATACCCTCCAGTTCCATCCATTATCAAACGCCTAAAAAAGCATGTTCCTAACACACAGCTGTTGTGTGTAACAGGTTTTATTGCAAGTGTGGGTTTGCCCAGTTGTAGTTCTGCACAGCTTAGCAAAGGACACAATTCAAAATTGGAATTTCTACTTAGAAATATCTCTGCTGCTCTTCGACACAAGAAATGTCTCATAGGGACTGGGATGGTATTCATTTCCTACAATGACCTTTCTTGTTCCCCTCTCTCTCTATGCAAACTCTCTTTCTCTAAATTCTTCTTTCTGATTCAGTGCCCTGAAACTCTGTTCCTTGAAGCCCTCTTTTAGGAAATACTACATTTTTATTAATTTGTTTCCCACTTATATAATGTTTGGGGAAGTCTTTATTTTTATCAAAAAGTGCTTGTTCTACTAAAAGTAGTATTGTCTTCCTACAGATATCAATTAAAACAATATATTTCCTGTTATACTTATTTATTATGGATTCATGACTTAATATAATTAAAAAAATCAAATGCTAGAGCTAATATGCATAAGATACTTGCTTACAAGTAAAAAGCAACTATGAAATGCTAAAAATCTCTATGATAGCATTCATTAAAACATCAATAGCAACACCTGTTAGCTGATGTTCATGACTATAAATTTAGGTAAAATAAGATATTTTGCATAGTAACTTTACCTAATTATATCTTTTGTTAATATCCACCATAGTATTTCTTTTAGAGTTCTTGCACCCAACTCCATGTGGCCAGGAGCTGGGTTCCCCCACACACAACAGAAAGAAATTCTTGGACACCAGCAGGGTGTCCAAAAATTCAACTCAATTCTGACATTATCTACCTGGAGATGGCATTAGTTCCACAGGTTAAGGGTTCAGTCCTACAAGACTGCCCCCTACCCTGCCACTTCAGACGCCAGTCACAATTACCTGTGCTTCTTAATGAGCAGCTACAGATTGGCTGTTCCAACAACCTCTTCCTTGGGTACCATTAATTTGTTATAACAGCTCACAGAACTCAGGGAAACACTTATGTAGGTTTATCAGTTTATTAAAGGATATGATAAAGGACATGAATCAACAGGCAGATGAAGAGATACATAGGGCAATGTCACAAACAAAGGAGCTTCTGTTCTCATGGAGCTTGGGTTCTGACTTGGTAGCATGTGGGAGCACTCTGGTTTCCCAAGCATGGAAACTCTCCAAGAAGGACCAAAAAGTGGTCCTCTAGGGTTTTTATGGAGACTTCGTTACATAGTGATGATTGGCCATTGGTTGATTAAACCTCCACCAGCCCCTCTCCCTACCCCAGAGGTTAGGGAGTGGGACTGAATGTTCCAACCCTTTAATTACATGGTTGGTCCTCCTGGCAACCAGTCCCTGACCTTGGGTGTGGTTTAAAGGACACTTTCATTACTAACAAGACACCATTCACTTTTATGGCTCTGAAGCATTTTCAAGCACTGTGGATAAAGACCAAACATATCTGAAAAATATGTATTTCTTATAAATCATTATGTCACAGTATTATTTTGGGTAAACAACTGACAGATTCAAAGTCACAGCAAATTTTTTTATGTTATGATATTCATGAATCTAGATATTAATATCCACAACCAAGATTTTGTAATCCTCTAAAAGGTAAGTTTTTTTTACAGCTCTATGCAATATATTTAAACATTTTTTTCCACTTATTTTTTTTAATTAACATATAATGTATTATTTGTTTCAGGGGTAGAGGTCTGTGATTCATCAGTCTTACACAATTCACAGCACTCACCATAGCACATAACCTCCCCAATGTCCATCACACAACCACCCCAATCCCCTCCACTCCAGCAACCCTCAGTTTGTTTCCTGAGATTAAGAGTCTCTTATGGTTAGTTATTTTAATTCACAAAATGACTCTGAGAAGTGCATAGCTACTTTTTAATTTGGGGGGGATGGGGTAGGACTTTTAATTTTCCTCTTTGCAACCCTAGGCCAAATACTCTTGGAAGGCATACCCACACCTCTGAATCTATTTAAGTTCTCTCTGTATTCCAGATACCATCTATTTCAGCATGGGACAAATACAGTGTGTCTCCTCATGTGGTGAGTGGGCATCTAATGGAAAGAGACTGCAATGGCTGAACTCCTATGTGTATTACATATATAAAAAGATTTTTTTATTGATTGATGTGGGGATGCAACCACCCACGATGGCATTTTAAAAATAGACTTTATTTTAGATTTACAGAAAAATTGAGAAGATAGTACAAAAAGTTCTTATGTACACCATACCCAGTTTTGCCTATTATTAACATTTTCCATTAATGTGGTGCATATGCTACAATTAACAAATCAATGTGGATACATTCACATTAATTAATGTCCGTTCTTTTTTCTTTTTTAAGTTTTTATTTAAATTCCAGTTAGTTAACATATAGTGCAATATTAATTTCAGGTGTAGAATTTAGTGATTCATCACTTACATACAATACCCAGTGCTCATCCCAGCAAGTGCCGTCCTTAATACGCATCACCCATGTAGTCCATTCCCCCACCCACCTCCCCTCCAGCAACCCTCAGTTTGTTCTCTATAGTTAAGAGTCTCTTTTATGGTTTGCCTGTGTCTTTTTTTTCCATTCAGATTTCCATTCTAGTAGTATCTTTCCTTTTATAAAATGCATTTGAATTTCCAAGGACTTAAACTTATTTAAATTTAATAATGCCACTAATTTCTAAATAAGGCATTGCCTATTTAGAAGTAAATGTATTTTGAAGTAGATATATTTTAACCATATAGATTTTTCTCAGAAATATGATAACATAACATCATTTAATCTTTTTTTAAAATTTTAAAATCCATGTCTTTATTACTTTTTGCACAAAGTATCATTGTCTGCTAATACAAATGGTCAAAATTGCATTTAAATATATGTGGGAGGGTATATTTTAAATTTAATGTGAAGAGCAACTTTCACATGGGATCTGAGACAGATGGAATCCTTCATTGAGCAGAAACACAGATTCCATGATGCTCCTAATGTAATATAATTAAACATCCACTTTAACTGCAAGAAGTTTCTGACCTGTGTTTCACCACTGCATGGCCAATATTGTGTGGGCTACCCATAGCCTTTTTTTTATTATTATTATGTTAATCACCATACATTACATCATTAGTTTTTGATGTAGTGTTCCATGATTCATTGTCTGTGCATAACACCCAGTGCTCCATGCAGAACATGCCCTCCTTAATACCCACCACCAGGCCAACCCATCCCCCCACCCCCCTCCCCTCTAGAACTCTCAGTTTGTTTCTCAGAGTCCATAGTCTCTCATGGTTCGTCTCCCCCCTCCGATTCCTCCCTTTCATTTTTCCCTTCCTACTATCTTCTTCTTCTTTTTTTTTTAACATATAATGTATTATTTGTTTCAGAGGTACAGGTCTGTGATTCCACAGTCTTACTCAATTCACAGCACTCACCATAGCACATACCCTCTCCAATGTCTATCACCCAGCCACCCCATCCCTTCCACCCCCCACCACTCCAGCAACCCTCAGTTTGTTTCCTGAGATTAAGAATTCCTCATATCAGTGAGTTCATATGATACATGTCTTTCTCTGATTGACTTATTTTGCTTAGCATAATACCCTCTAGTTCCATCCACATCGTTGCAAATGGCAAGATTTCCTTTTTTTGATGGCTGCATAATATTCCATTGTGTGTGTGTGTGTATATATATATATATATATATATATATCTCACATCTTCTTTATCCATTCATCTGTTGATGGACATTTTGGCTCTTTCCATAGTTTGGCTATTGTGGACATTGCTGCTATAAACATTGGGGTGCATGTACCCCTTCGGATCACTACATTTGTATCTTTGGGGTAAATACCCAGTAGTGCAATTGCTAGGTCATAGGGTAGCTCTATTTTCAACTTTTTGAGGAACCTCCATACTGTTTTCCAGAGTGGCTGCACCAGCTTGCATTCCCACCAACAGTGTAGGAGGGTTCCCCTTTCTCCACATCCTCGCCAACATCTGTCGATTCCTGACTTGTTAATTTTAGCCATTCTGACTTGTGTGAGGTAGTATCTCATTGAGGTTTTGATTTGGATTTCCCTGATGCCAAGCGATGTTCAACACTTTTTCATGTGTCTGTTGGCCATTTGGATGTCTTCTTTGGAAAAATGTCTGTTCATGTCTTCTGCCCATTTCTTGATCGGATTATTTGTTCTTTGGGTGTTGAGTTTGATAAGTTCTTTATAGATTTTGGATACTAGTCCTTTATCTGATATGTCATTTGCAAATATCTTCTCCCATTCTGTCAGTTGTCTTTTGGTTTTGTTGACTGTTTCCTTCGCTGTACAAAATTTTTTATCTTGATGAGGTCCCAATAGTTCATTTTTGCCCTTGTTTTCCTTGCCTTTGGCGATGTTTCTAGGAAGAAGTTGCTGCGGCTGAGGTTGAAGAGGTTGATGCCTGTGTTCTCCTCTAGAATTTTGATGGACTCCTGTCTCACATTGAGGTCTTTCAACCATTTGGAGTCTATTTTTGTGTGTGGTGTAAGGAAATGGTCCAGTTTCATTCTTCTGCATGTGGCTGTCCAATTTTCCCAACACCATGTGTTGAAGAGACTGTCTTTTTTGCATTGGACATTCTTTCCTGCTTTGTGGAAGATTAGTTGACCATAGAGTTGAGGGTCCATTTCTGGGCTCTCTATCCTGTTCCATTGATCTATGTGTCTGTTTTTGTGCCAGTACCATACTGTCTTGATGATGACAGCTTTGTAATAGAGCTTGAAGTCTGGAATTGTGATGCCACCAGCTTTGCTTTTCTTTTTCAACATTCCTCTGGCTATGCGGGGTCTTTTCTGGTTCCATACAAACTTTAGGATTATTTGTTCCATTTCTTTGAAAAAAGTGGATAGTATTTTGATGGGGATTGCATTGAATGTGTAGATTGCTCTAGGTAGCTTTGACATCTTCACAATATTTGTTCTTCCAATCCATGAGCATGGAACTTTTTTCCATTTCTTTGTGTCTTCTTCACTTTCTTTCATGAGTATTTTATAGTTTTCTGAGTACAGATTCTTTGCCTCTTTGGTTAGATTTATTCCTGATATTTTATGGTTTTGGATGCAATTGTAAATGGGATTGACTCCTTAATTGCTCTTTCTTCTGTCTTGTTGTTGGTGTATGGAAATGACACTGATTTCTGTGCATTGATTTTATATCCTGCACTTTACTGAATTCCTGTATGAGTTCTAGTAGTTTTGGTGTGGAGTCTTTTGGGATTTTCACATAAAGTATTATATTATCTGCAAAGAGTGAGAGTTTGACTTCTTCTTTGCTGATTTGGATGCCTTTTATTTCTTTTTGTTGCCTGATTGCTGTGGCTAGGACTTGTAGTACTATGTTGACCAGCAGTGGTGATAGTGGACATCCCTGCTGTGTTCCTGACCTTAGGGGGAAAGCTCTCAGTTTTTCCCCATTGAGAATGATATTCGCTGTGTGTTTTTCATAGATGGCTTTTATGATATTGAGGTATGTACCCTCTATCCCTATACTCTGAAGAGTTTTGATCAAGAAAGGATGCTGTACTTTGTCAAATGCTTTTTCTGCATCTATTGAGAGGATCATATGGTTCTTGTTCTTTCTTTTATTAACGTATTGTATCACATAGATTGATTTGCAGATGTTGAACCACTCTTGCAGCCCAGGAATAAATCCCACTTTGTCGTGGTGAATAATCCTTTTAATGTACTGTTCGGTCCTATTGACTAATATTTTGGTGAGAATTTTTGCATCCATGTTCATCAGGGATATTGGTCTGTAATTCTCCTTTTTGATGGGGTCTTTGTCTGATTTTGGGATCAAGGTAATGCTGGCCTCATAAAATAAGTTTGGAAGTTGTCCTTCCATTTCAATTTTTTGGAACAGTTTCAGAATAATAGGTATTAATTCTTCTTGAAATGTTTGGTAGAATTCCCCTGGGAAGCCATCTGGCCCTGGGCTCTTGTTTTTTGGGAGATTTTTGATAATTGCTTCAATTTCCTTAGTGGTTATAGGTCTGTTCAGGTTTTCTATTTCTTCCTGGTTCAGTTTTGGTAGTTTATACATCTCTAGGAATGCATCCATTTCTTCCAGATTATCTAATTTGCTGGCATAGAGTTGCTCACAATATGTTCTTATAATTGTTTGTGTTTCTTTGGTGTTGGTTGTGATCTCTCCTCTTTCATTCATGATTTTATTTATTTGGGTCATTTCTCTTTTCTTTTTGATAAGTCTGGCCAGGGGTTTATCAATCTTATTAAGTCTTTCAAAGAACCAGCTCCTAGTTTTGTTGATCTGTTCTACTGTTCTTTTGGTTTCTATTTCATTGATTTCTGTTCTGATCGTTATTATTTCTCTTCTTCTGCTGGGTTTAGGCTTTATTTTCTGTTCTTTCTCCAGCTCTTTTAGGTGTAGGGTTAGGTTATGTATTTGAGACCTTTCTTGTTTCTTTTTTTTTTTTTAAAGATTTTATTTATTTATTTGAGACAGAGAGAACGAGAGAGACAGAGAGCACACGAGAGGGGGGAGGGTCAGAGGGAGAAGCAGGCTCCCTGCCGAGCAGGGAGCCTGATGTGGGACTCGATCCAGGGACTCCAGGATCATGACCTGAGCCAAAGGCAGTCGCTCAACCAACTGAGCCACCCAGGCGCCCGAGACCTTTCTTGTTTCTTGAGAAAGGCTTGTATTGCTATATACTTTCCTCTTAGGACTGCCTTTGCTGCATCCCAAAGATTTTGAACAGTTGTGTTTTCATTTTCATTTGTTTCCATGATTTTTTTTAATTCTTCTTTAATTTCCTGGTTGACCCATTCATTCTTTAGTAGGATGCTCTTTAGCCTCCATGTATTTGAGTTCTTTCTGACTTTCTTCTTGTGATTGAGTTCTATTTTCAAAGCATTGTGGTCCGAAAATATGCAGGGAATGATCCCAATCTTTTGGTACCAGTTGAGACCTGATTTGTGACCTAGGATGTGATCTATTCTGGAGAATATTCCATGGACACTAGAGAAGAATGTGTATTCTGTTGCTTTGGGATGGAATGTTCTGAATATATCTGTGAAGTCCATTTGGTCCAGTGTGTCATTTAAAGTCTTTATTTCCTTGTTGATCTTTTGCTTAGATGATCGCTTCTCGCCCTTTTGGCTAAGATCAAGTGTTGTAACCGTTCTAATCAGTTTAACATTTTATCTTTAAATATGATTTAGAAATGACCAAAACAGATCTTGCAGACTCTGAAAGACATACAGAAAATGTAAAGGGCGTCTTGAGAACTGCTGTGGAATTTATTTTGAATTCTTTCAAAAAGTTATTTTAAAGTGCTTCTATCTATCAAAAAGAACCAGTCCAAAAACTACTGCCTTTTATAGAAAGGTCTCATTTTCTTCCTCTTAACACCATTAGATAAAATATTAATTGAGTCCTATTTAGGTAAACATATTCAATTGTGAAAAATATCTGTATGAGCTGATTTCAAAAAAGTACATTTTGAGTTCCGTAAATTTTCAATTATTTTCGGAAACCACAACAGAGACTACTATGGACTGTGGACTCAATGTTGATTTCCTTCAAAATCCTTATATTGAAGCCCCAATGCCCATCTGGAGGTGGGGCCTGTATGGTAGGTGACGAAGTCATGAGGGTGGGGCCCTCTGAATGGGTTTAGTGCCTTTACAAGAAGAGACAGGAGAGAGACCATCTCTCTGTCTTGAGAAGATACAGTGTGAAGGCATCTGTCTGCAAACCAGGAAGCAAGCCCTCCCAGGGAACAGAACCAGCAGTACCTTGATCGTGCATGTGTCAGCCTCTGGAAGTACAAAAATAAATTGTCATTAAGCCATCCAGTCTGTGGCATTTGTTACAGCAACCCAAAATAAGAGAATATGAAAAAATATATTATTTTTGAAGTAGTACTTTTCTAGTTTATTCTTCCATTAGGTATGTGAGGAAATTTGGAACAGTTTCTTGTCATTGAAATTTGTTTACTATCAAGGGAGAAGGTCTGTAGACTCAGACAAATATTTTTAAAAGCAAAATGAGGACACTGCTGTGATGAGCTGGGCAAGTGCCTTTCCAAAGTAATTAGAATTTGACTTTTTGAAACTTGTTGGTAAAGTGAATGTGATTAACTTAGGTATTGTTAGAGAGTCATAAGCCTGCTGATCAGGGAAGATAGATTTCTTAACCCATGGTTGGCCATAACATTAATGATATACTTGAACTGGCATATTTTACTCTGCACTTAAATTTCAGTGTATTAAATGACTTTTTAAGAAGAGTAAAGACATTTTTTTTTTCCCTCTCAGCTGAAGAAGACAATGAACTCCTGGATTGTCGTCAAAGGTAATGTCATGTCTAACTCTGTAACCTGAGTAGGTTTCTCACTATTGGCAGATACTAGCACCATTTCACATTAGGAGCTTACTTGCTTGCTGCAAGTATCACAAGACATAAAATATAATTTTTTAAAAAAACTGGAAAGGCACAAGGCATATTTATGGAAAGTGTTTTACCCTTTAAAAAAGTTATCTTAAAAAGAATGTAAAGTTCCTGAGATGCAGAGCATTGAGGCAGTGTGGTAGCCATATTAACAGTGCTAATTAAGAAAGATTCTTGGTGGAGAAAGTGGGGAGAAAGCATCACCCTCTTACACTTTTCCTTTTTTTTTTTTTAAATTTTGCTTGTTTCTAGTTTTGTTCTGTCTTAATGTGAGACCATATCCATAGAAAATGCAAAAACATGTATGTGCAGGATAAAAATAAGTCTAAACCACACCTTATAGAGCATCACCCATCATGAGGTAGACTGTGGCCAGTCCCCAGTAGGCATCGTGGTCCCACCTCCATTCATGTGTCACACTTTCCTTTTCAGAAGTATCCATAATCCTAACATTTGTGATATCCATTTCCTTGCTCTTCTTTATAGTTTTGTTTCCTCTGTTTGGGAACTTAATATAAATTTAATAATAATATAGGTTATTGGGGCACCTGGGTGGTGAAGTCAGTTAAGCCTCCAACTTTGGGGTTTGGCTCAGGTCCTGATCTCAGTGTGTGAGATGGAGCCCCACATTGATCTCCATGCTCAGCGTGGAATCTGCTTGAGATTCTTTCTCCTTCTGCCGCTCCCACTCATGCTCACTCTCCCTTTCACATAAATAAATAAATGTCTAAAAAATTAATAATATAGATTACCTTCTGTATCTTCATTGTTCAAAAGTTTCTAAGAAACTTTGCTGTGTGATTGCATGCAAAATATTTTCATTTCTATTGTCTGAATACTCCCACAATGTTTGAAAATGCAGTTTGATTATGTATTATGCTGGTGATGAATATATATATATGTATTATATATATTATATATATATGATTATGCTTTGTGTATGTATATATATATATACACACACACACGCACACACACCTGTGTGTGTGCGTGTGTGTGTGCATGTGTGTGTGTGTGTGTGTGTGTTTAGGTTGGGAAGTGGCTTTCCTGTGATATCTTTCCCTCCAGGAAGGAAGAAAAGCAAATGACATAGCCTTATCTTTATGTAAATATATTGATAATAGAAGTTCTGATACACAAAATCAATGATTTTGCTCAGAGATTAATCCTTATGTATGGGATGCTTTTGACCAGATGTCTCTAGTTTAGAATTGCTTATCTGAACCTAGTATCTATGGATTTAGAAGGTACAGTTCCTGGGAAAATTTATAGAACTCTGTAAATATCTGGATATAAAATAAAAATATTTCATAACAGAAATTGCTTCCTTCCATGAGATGCCTGCTGTGTTCATTTAGAGACCTCGTCTTTCATTCTTGGCAATCAGTATGGGTCTGATGGAGAAAATACATGGGGAATTGTGTGGATTCTTCTGGATCTCTCTCTCTACTTCTGGGCCTCTTGATTGCTTGTATCCTAGAAATTATTTGTCACATGCATTATTGGGTAAGATCTTAGATTTGTGTGAGTCTGACTGTCACAATCCTATCTGTTATGTTATCTCAAGAGTAGACATTGCTGCTGGGTCTGCACATACCCATTCTAGCTGCCATAGAGTTAGCTGACAATGGCTTATGACAGCATCCTGCTCTGAAAATTTGCCCTTGGCTGGTGAAAGCCACTTTGCCAGGAGATACCTCAATGCCATTGCATCGTATAGCTACCCTAAATCTTCTTACTCATTGTATTCTCTTGAAACTCTATATATCCAGCCTTATAAGCTCTCTTCTTTATTCCTTCTGCTCTTCCCCTAATGATTAAGTAGATTAAATGATCTTTTCGGACTCTGTCCTTTCTTCTTTCCCTTTTCACCCAGCTTCTCATGCCTGTTTCTCTGTATCAGTCTTTGCTTAGGTTTTTAAAAAGGCGAAAGATTTATGTGATCTGAAGAGAAACCAGAGTTTTGCTTAGGTTTTTAAAATTTATTCACAAGCAGGCAGTATTAATTTGGTAATTAAGAGTAGTAGAGAATTGCATGATAGCTGTTGGTAATAGTAATTGGTAAATAGTTTTTATTTTTCATTATAAGTACAATGCTGCTGTACATTCTTTATTTGTGCATTTTGCTAATTTTTCTATCAAGGTTCTCATGTTTTCATTATGTTGTATGAAGTCTGCATATAATTAAGGCTTTACTTACTATGCTATCCATCTCAGAAATAGCCCTTCATTCTTTACTTCTAATGACTGATTTTTAATATGTTACATTTCTTCCTTTTTCTTCTTATTTTTACCATACATAAACATAGTTAAGTTTGAATTTACAGAGGAAGTAGCCCATCAATAGCCCTGTGCTACCCTAGATTCCCAACCTTCCTTACAGTTAGGCTGATCGTGGATTTGTTCTTGTTAATGGAATTAGCCAAGCTATCATATATCACTTCCATTTGTTTCACTGGGAGGAAAGCTCTCTGATATGGTAGAACTACACAAAACAAGAAGCCCAGGTGGCAGCCCAGGAGACTCTGACTTCCATTTGAGTGCCTCCAGAGTGAGAAGAAACAAGCAAGCAAACACAAAAACTTTCCACTGTGCTGAGATTTCGGGAGTGGATAGTTAAGCAGGTAGCTTCTCATTCAAGCTACCGGTTAAATAGGAATTATCATAGCCTTTAAGAAAGGGCAACGATGATGAGAATTAGTTGCATAGATCCTTGTTATTCCCACCATATGATGTTATAATCTATGTACAACATGGAAATGCATGTAAGAACATTTATGGCAGCCCTACTTGTAGTGATATAATGGAAACAAAGTGAATGTGTATCAATTGTTGAAATATGTGTTAATATTGCCAACTGTAGAATATTATGTGCAACCACTAAAATAATGAATTTGATCTGTAGCAGCTGAATTGGAGAAATTTTTATGATATTTTAGTAATTGAGAAAATTAAGGCAAAGAGAAACACGTAAGAGTCAAACAAAGTGTATCATGTATCTATAGTTGCCTAAGTAACAACATGAATTTGTGACTGTGATCACAGAAAAAGGAACAGGAAAGTACATGTCACATTGCTAAAGGTAGTTGGAGGGGAAAGAAGGAAAGGATGAAATGCAGGAGACAAAAAAGGGTAATACTTATTGAGGCAACTCTAAATTAGTGCCTAAATAAAAAATAGGAAGAAGAGAGAGAGAGAAAGACAAAGAGAGTGAAGGAAGGAAGGAAGGAAGGAAGGAAGGAAGGAAGGAAGGAAGGAAGGAAGGAAGGAAGAAAAAGAAAAGAAGGAGGGAGTGGGATCGAGGAAGAAGAAAAAAATAATGTATCTCTATATTCCTTGAAACAAAGCATCAAAAAACTAAATTCTTCATGCAGTTCCATCAACTGGGTATTATATTTCTAGTTGGGGGACATCCAAGGGAGTAAAAAAAATATGCAAGAGGGAAAACACAGAGGTGTTTACTAAAAATACACATTTTCTGAAGGTTCCTCTCATTTATCTTTTTGGCTTTTCATCATTTCATGGAGGAAAGAATACATACCTCTAAAATCACTGACCTCATACTTTCTACTTGTACTAACCTACTCAAATTTCCCTCCTTGAATAAATCAGATTTCTCTGGTGATGGACATGTGTTAGTCCATTTGAGCTGCTATCATAAAATATCACAGACTAGATAACCTAAAAACAACAGGAATTTATTTCTCACAGTTGTGGAGGCTAGAAGTCCAGGATCAGGGTGTGAGCGTGGTTAGATGAGGGCCCTCTTCTGGGTTGCAGACTTCTTGTTCTATCCTCACATGGCAAAAGAGGCTAGGGAGCTCGCCAGATCTCTTTCATAAGAATATAATCTTATTCATGAGGCTCCACTCTCATGATCCAAGAGCCTTCCAAAGGCCTCACCTCTAAAATTCTATTGAGGATTAGGATTTCAGCATATGAATTTTGGGGGAACACAAGAATTCACACCATAGCAAATATTATCTAATAAAACATGTGACATCTGTCCTCTGCTTCTTGAATAGTGTCTTCCTTTATGTGGACCTTTTAAAAATACATTTACCAATTGATTTGATTCTGGAAAGCAGAAATAGATTTCTATTCATAGAATTTATCTAGGATATCCACTTATTTGTTTGTCTTTTATGTATTGGGTGCCTATGATGTTGGAATAGAACTGTACATGATGGTGAAAACATTCTGGGCAGGAGAGACCATAAATGAATTCTTACAAATCATCAGGTGGTGATACATCATATGAATAAAAACACAGTAGGGCAATGGGGTAAGAAGTCCGTGATGGACTGTGTTTCTGTTTTATATAGCCTGGTCAGGGAAAGTCTCGCTTGTAAGATGAATTTAGCAGAGAATTGAAGGTAGAGATGAGATAACCACAGACTTTGTTGAGAAAGAAAATTTCAGGTGGCAAGAATCAGAAATTCAGAGGTCTTTTGTTAAGAGATTACTTGGCCACTATGGTTGCAGCATGTTGAGTCATGGGAAGATTGGAATTGCAGGAGGTATAAGAGATTATGGGGTGTAGCAGATGAGGTCAGGCTTTTGAAGTCATTTTAAGGACATTGTGTCTTAACTCTTCCTCTCATAGGAAACCACCAGAGGTTTGATTGAAGAAAATATATGATCTAACATATTTTAAATGGGTCATTTTGGATGCTGTAGTGATAATAAAATATAGAGAAGCAAATGTAAAAGTAGAAGGAGAAATATTTGCGGTAATAAGAAGAGATGTGATAGGGACTCATATCAAGGTGTTAGCATTGATGGTGCTGAACACTGAGGAGAAATTAGTTAGCTTCTGGATGTATTTTGAAGGTGGACATTATAAATTGCTGATATATTGCATATAGGTTGATGGATTAATATAAGAACTAAGGCTTATTACAAGGATTTGTGGACTGGAAATACCATGAACTAACAGGGAAATCTTGTGAAAAATACCAATTTTGGAATGAACGTAGGGGTTTTATGGTTATTTATGTAAAATTTAAGATGCATATTAGAGGTGAAAACTATTAGACAGTTGAGTCAGGATGGAGTTGATGGAAGGAGATATAGAGATGATTTTGAAAGTCATACAGTGGATTATAAAGGAATGAGTGTAAGAGATGAGAAGAGGGCTAAAGACTGGGTCCTGGGGCATTGCTGTGTTTAGAATTTGTGGAGACGAGGACACACCATTTCATGGTCTACACAGATATTCATATTGAGAGGACTATAGGCATAAGGATTACTTATTGTATAGGTGAATTTCTGATACTTCTTTGTAATACTCTTTTTTTTTTTTTAAAGATTTTCTTTATTTATTTGACAGAGAGAGACACAGCGAGAGAGGGAACACAAGCAGGGGGAGTGGGAGAGGGAGAAGCAGGCTTCCCGCGGAGCAGGGAGCCCGATGTGGGGCTCGATCCCAGGACCCTGGGATCATGACCTGAGCCGAAGCCAGACGCTTAACGACTGAGCCACCCAGGCGTTCCTTCCTTGTAATACTCTTAAACTGTTAGAGAAATATTTCTTTATAAGCTTTAATTGTTCTTCTAACCTACCCTTACTTTTTTTTTTGCTAGAGATTAGTGATTATCTTTTCAAATTCTTTTTCACCCTTAAAATACTTAGCTCACTGTCTAACATATAGGAAGAATTTCATCAACATTTTTTGAATGGGACTTCTGGATATTTTGCTTTAGCCTCAGTGAGTTAAAGGTTACAATGATAATAAGTCAAGAAATCCTGGATTATATGAAATACCTGGAATTTGAGCAGGGAATGTAGAGGCAAATGAATAGTTCTTTTGATGCTATGTAATCATCAGATTCTAGTAAGAAAAGTAATAAAGTTGTCACTGAAAATATCACCAGTTGGTGTGAGTCTCACACTAGTTGCCAAAGCAAAACAGAAGGATTTCCTAGGCCATCGTTTTGCTGTTTTTCTTTTAAGCAGCAATTTATTATAATGTTAATAAATGCAATTCATGAAGAAAACTATACTAAACTATACTATACTTTACTAAACTATAAATAAACTAGCAAAGTATGTTTTATAATACTCAAGCAATATATTAAAATGTGCAAAGCATTTGCTTACTTTGTTACAATAATATTTTTTATTTTATTTTACTTTATTTTAATTTTGCAAATGAGAGCACAAAGTGCACCAATTCCTACCAGACCACAATGACTTTTGAAATAGTCCACAAATAGAAGATTATATACAATTTTTCTCTTTGAATGGATACTGATTTTTCCTCAACATTTTTTAAAGTCTTAATAAGCTATTAGTTTAGGGAAAAGGAATTATATTTTTGGACAATTTACGTGTGTGGAATTATTTCTGTGAGAAGAGAAAATGAATGTTACAAATCTGTTATCTTGATTTAGAGATCAAAGAAATTATTCTATTAATAGGTCTTAGTGTTTTATCTCTGTTGTGTTATTTTTATGAAACTTTTATAAAACTTAATAGCGCATTTTACACACTGCAGCAATTGTTCTCTATTAGACTACAATGTTTTACGGATGCTGTAGGTTAATTGTGTCAATGTTTCAATTTAAGAACTATAATTAATACAACCCTTTGATTCCCCTGTGGGCACAGGTATTCCTGGATATACAGATGAAATGCTGTGACTAGTTTTATAATTGAGAGGCAAATTTCATAATAATTAAATGTTCAGAAACTATGACTAGAATAACAATTACTTGGTGAAAAATATAATATTTAATATAGCAGAGAGAGGACTATAATACTGTTGTAGCCATTGTGGAATCTAATAGATGATACAAGTTTCATTTGAATTTAAGGGTATGCACAAATATTAAAGGACAAGTATATTTAAAAACTCTTCATAGTAATATGGAAAAATAATAAAACAAATCTAAGTTGAATGATGTCCTTTGCAAAATGAAAAAAAAAGTAAAATGAAGGGAATATATCAATGGTGCAAATTATTTTCTAATTTGCATGCTGGTGGTTGCTTGGTGCTTCCTCAAACACTGAATGGAAATTTAAAGATTTCGGCTCACATACTGTAAAAATACAGAAAATCAGGGTGTTCCTGAAGAGTAAATGTGATTCCAATAAATGTTAGAAGAAATGACATCCAAAATAGACTTCATGAAAATGTAGCCTGCACTTCAAATTATTTCCATCTTCCAAAAAGAAGTAGACACTTTTTCTAAATAGTTTCTTTGCTCTTTTTTGTTGTTGGCATTGATGGTGAGGTGGAGTCTCATTTCTTCCTCTAATTTCTTCTTCATCTAACTTTGTTTAACTTAGAATAATTCACACACACACACTCACAAGATTTGTTCAACAAAATAAAGTCTTAATTCTAATGATAAAATAAGCTACAAATTAGCAACAGTTCTTTAGAACCCTCACCATACCCAAGGTTTATTGGGCTGTTCCTGAAGTTCTGTAGGCCAGAGATTGTTTATTATTATTTCTAACTTGTATGTGTGTGGGGTGGGGGGGGGAGGCTAACAAAGAGGCGATTGGCACACATTGTTTTTCCTCTGCCTCTACCTAAAATCTCAGTCCGGTAGGGAAGGTACTCTTCCTCTTCGGCAACACCCCTGCTGGTAAGTGGAGAATTGGAACATTCTGCACTAAGCTAAGATTTATAGAGGTGTGTGTCTTCTCTCAGCATCCTGCCTCAATTTGGTGAAGTGTCCCTGTATTTGGAAGTTATAGTTTGTCGATTGTGCCTTGGCTCTGTAGCGTTTTTAATCAAAGGCAAATGGAGCACCCTAAGGGAGAGGAATCACCCAGGAAGCATAACTGTGTGAGAATATTCTAAGGAAAATGACAAAGTTTGATGTACCATTTACTGTCACACACTCATAGCCTGTTTCTCAGCATATTTTTCAGGAAATAGCTGATCCTCCAAAAAAAAAAAATCCTATGTAAACTAAGTAGAATGAGAATAGAACCTGCATGAGACCTCTATAGATAATGCCAACATTTAATAAACTCTATTAATTGGAATTAAAAAAACAAAAAACCAAAAAGCAGGAAATAACAAACTTTTCGTACTACAAATGGAATAGAAGAAAACAATTGGACAAAAATATTTAGGAGATGATCACAAAGGGGTTCTTAAAATAAGCACCCAAAATAGGATCTCAAGAAAGTCATTTGTTTCTAAAGCCAAGACTAAATTCCAGCAGTCTTTCAAAGCGAGGAGGCACACATCCAGAGGTAAAGTCTTTGCAAGGAACCAGATGATTTTGAGGTACTAAACTTCCCTATCCTCAAATTTTATGTCTATTGCTTCCTGAATTCTTCTCTTCGTCTCTCTCTTCCTCCCCCTCCACCCCCTTGGATGCAGGGGGTGCTCTTATACTTCTTAAGTTCCACCCCCCCTCCCCCCGCCCCCGGGTCTGCAAGGTCCATTTTGAACGTATGTGTTCAGTACACACCATAATTGCTGAACTCTGATTTGGGGATTTTCCCCAGTTTGTGCAGTAAAATCCAGCTCATCAGTCAGCTGCTAGTCCACTGCCCCTCATCACCACTGCTGAAGAACTTTCGGAACCTGCGCTGTAAAAGTCTTTGCACGAACCCTTTTCTTCCAAAGCATCCTGAGCTATCTTTATGTAAAAACATGACCGTTTCATACAAATGCAGTTTGCGCAGTTTATTAGATTTTGCAGAATATTTTATTGCAACTCGGGGGTGTGATATCAGTGCTGCTATGGGGAAGAGTAGTGTTGTTGAAGGTGCTTGCTCCCCTGGTCCATGGATGATATATATTCCCAGTGTTCTGTAATTTTTTAAAAAAGGACAGTGTTTTCACAAAATAAATTGAATAGACTTAGTTGTATTTGGGAAGGAAATCGAACTACCATTTATGATTATTTTATTTTTTAATTTTTTAAAAAAATATTTTATTTATTTATTTGAGAGAGAGAGAGAGAGAGAGAGAGAGAGAGAGAGAGAGAGAGAGCACAAGTGGGGAAGGAGCAGAGGGAGAGGGAGAAGCAGACTCGCCGCTAAGCAGGGAACCCAACCCAGGGCTCAATCCCAGTACTCTGGGATGAGGACCTGATCTGAGGGCAGATGCTTAACGGACTGAGCCACCCAGGCGTCCCCGTGATTCTTTTAACGTGGAAGTACAGAGTATGCAAAGGATAATTCTTTGGCATGGAATATGATAATAGTTGCTTTTCTGAAATAAATCATTTAGATCTCTAAGAGATTGTCTTGAAAAGTGAGAATAGTTTGTTAATGCTTGCTCTCTAATTAAAAAAAAAAATACTTAAAAATATATTATTGACCTGCTTTTGAAAAAGAAAACCTGAGCTAACTTAGTTCAAAAGTTATTGAATATTTTTATTAAAATATAATGGGCAAAGGAATGTATACATATATTTTGAAATTTTTATTTTATTTTTTTAAAGATTTTATTTATTTATTTGACAGAGAGAGAGAGAGCACAAGCAGGGGGAGCGGCAGGCAGAGAGAGAGGGAGAAGCAGACTCCCCGCTGAGCAGGGACCCCAGTGCAGGGCTTGGTCCCAGGACCCTGGGACCCTGGGACCATGACCCAAGCCGAAGTCAGATGCTTAACCAATGGAGCCACCCAGGTGCTCCTGAAAATTTTATATTGTAATAATGACTAGGAGAAAGAACTCTTATAACAAAGAAAAAAAAAACTATTAAGATTAAAATATGCTGTCAGAAATCTTATTCTAACCTGTCTGAGGAAATAATGAGTATCTCCAGGCCCACAGACTCACATAAACATTATTTTACCCTTGGCATAGGATATCTAGACTATTAATGCAGGATACCTAATAGAATATATAAGGCCTTGTAGCAAAACTCATATAGGGCACATTATGCATTGTTTTAATTAAAAATTTTAACTGAAAATACGCAGCAACATCTTATTATATTTGAAGTTAGAACCTCTACTCTATTGTATAGATGATAAATGTCATTCCAGATACTTTATATCTGTCTGACAAAGGTAGTTTTTAAGCCAGCAAAGAGGACAGATGGAGCTTAAATATTTTAAGTCCTCTTTATATCCATGAAATTTGTCTTCTCAGAGATATTATGAAATTTGAGAGAATTGGATTCATGAAACACAGACACACACACACACACATACAGACATACGCATACACGCAAATATATGCAAATAAAGCATGTTTAGAATTTTCATTGGGGAAAAATAATCAAAACTCTATAAAAAGAAATAAACTATAATTAACTTACTAGAAGTTATCCTTCTTTCTCTTCTCTACGTCCTATACATGTACCCCTATATGCTTCTGCATAATTATTTCAAACATAAAACTCAAAGTTAACTTCCCTGTTCATGTCAGACCAGTCTTCACATCTGATTCAATGACTGAACACTTCTGCTTCTTAAGCTATCAACTTCGAGCAATATATACTGATGCTTTTCTGTGAAAGATATACAACTTCTCTCAAAATAGAATTCCTCCGAAGTATGTTCTGCTTCACTGCCAACAATTGTGAGTTTATTTTTAGCTGGTTTTTTAGTTGTATCAATGTCTTTAAATATTGTAAGCTAAATTGTCTTTATTGATCCTTCAATTTTAAACAATCTCTCACTTTTTCACATTATGGAAGATGAAGAAATTTATGCGTTTACTTCTCTTGTGCTGGTCTTTGCAGTATTGTCTTCCAGCCTCTGCATACTATATTTTTCTGTATCTTTAAGTAAAAATTATTTAGAATAATGGCACTTACATCCTTTTCTAAAATGCTTTGACTAGTGGCTGGTGACATAATTGAAAAGCAAGAACTAGTTTTTGTAATCTGATGCCGTGTAAGGCACAGCCAGGGAGTGGGATTAGGACTGGATAGAAAAAAAATATGATTTTATGTCACTCAACTTATGTCACCTGATGGACAATACCGATAATTAAAATGAGGAGTCAGTGGGAGATAGAAAACAAAAATATATTGTCATAAAGAGCAAAAAAAAAAAAGAGAGATGGCAGTAAATTCAATATACAGGTATAATTTACCTTTAGGTTATTTGTAGATTCCCTTTCCCAATTTAAGGCTGTTCCCTTATGTTTCTACTTTGTTACTCCTTTTATCACAAATGGATGCTGAATTTTGAGCACCATATGGTTTTTAATTTTCAGCCTGTTGATCAGGTGAATTACGTTAATTGCTTTTTTTGAATGATAAACCAACACTGCATGTTTGGGATTAAACCAACCTGTTCATGTATACTATCTTTTTTGACATATGACTAAGTTTTATTTACTAATATTTTGGTGATGATATGTCTTTATTCATTAAGGATATCAATGAGTGGCTTTCTCAGTGTGCAATATCTTGTTTGATATTGGTTTCAGGTAATATTTACTTCACAAAATAACTTGAGAAATGTGATTTTTCACTTCTAATTTCTCAATCATTTGGTGTAGAGTTAGTATTAATTCTTCTTTAAACATTTGGTAGAGTTCACCAGTGAAGCTGTTTAGCCAGTAGTTTTTTTTTTTTCTTTTTGGGTTTTTTAAAAAAAAATTATCTTAAAATAAGGTTATACTAATTGAAGAATTGCAAAGATAGTACAGAGTTCCTGTAGACCCTCATTCAACTTCTCCTCAAACTGACATCTTACGTAACTAGCGTGCAATTCTCAACACTAAGAAATTAATTGCAGTGCACTACAATGAACAATACTACAAACCTTATTCAGATTCTGTTTTTCCCCAATATCTTTTTTTTCCAAGATTCTATCCAGGATACCATATTCCTTTTAGATTTTGTGTTTCTGTAGTATTATATAGTCTGTGACACTTCCTCAAATCTTTCTTTGTCTTTCTTAACCTTAAACTTTCGAAGAGAATTTGTCATGCATTTTGTAGAATGCTCCCTTAGAAGAGATTCTGCACTCAATTCCAGTGGGGGGTGTTCCCACACCACCAAGAAATTCTCAGATATCAGCTGGATATCCTACAATTTAACCCAGTTCTAACAGTATCTACCTGGAGATAGCAGCATCAGATCCCACAGGATAAGGACTCAATCCTACTTGACTACAGGTCCCCCTCCCCCCCTCCCCCCCCAATTCAAAGGCCAATCACCAAGTCTGGGTTATCACCTGTACTTCTGACCCACCGGCTATAGATTGCAGGTTCTATTGACCTCAAGTATGACTAATTTTTTTTAAATTTTATTTATTTATTTGAGAGAGAGAGACAGAGAGAGCCCATGAGAGGGGGGAGGGTCAGAGGGAGAAGCAGACTCCCCGCCGAGCAGGGAGCCCGATGCGGGACTCGATCCCAGGACCCTGGGATCATGACCTGAGCCGAAGGCAGACGCTTAATGACTGAGCCATTCAGGCGCCACAAGTATGACTAATTTACTAGAGTGACTTACAGAACTCAGAAACAGTTTACTTGCTAGATCCCCAATTTATTATAAAAGGATGTAACCCCAAAACAACCAGATGGAAGAGATGCACAGGACAAAGCCCACACTCACGTTGAGGATTGAGGTATAATACTCCACTTCTTTGAGGGAGAAGTCAAAGAATGTGGGGTTGTGTGTTAACAATTATAAAGATTAATGAGGGTCTTGGGGATACTTTGTGCATAAAAAAACTCCTTTTTCTTCTAAAGGTTCACCGTTAATTTTGGCATTCCCGAGTGGATCTTCTCTGCAGCATTTATTACTCATATGTTCTAATGGCAATTTTCTATTTTTCTCATTCTTTCCACATTTTTAAGTTGTAATTCTTTTAAATGGATGAGCTGGTTTTTTTCCTCCCCTACTAAATTATTTATTCAAACATTTATTTATAGTGGCATGAACCTATGGATATTTATTTTATTCTTCGGGTTATATAATTCAATATTATTATTATTATTATTATTATTATTATTATTATTATATTTTTTATCTTGGAATTTTCCAGTTTTGGCCTTTGGGAGCTTTTTGAATTTGGTTCCTTTTGACCTTATTATAGGCTTCTTCAAAAACAAAAAAATATTTTTTTCCACGTCCTTACTTTTTGGATCCTCAAGAAAATACATTTTGCGGGGCGCCTGGGTGGCTCAGTTGTTAAGCGTCTGCCTTCCGCTCAGGTCATGATCCCGGGGTCCTGGGATCGAGCCCCGCATTGGGCTCCCTGCTGGGTGGGAAGCCTGCTTCTCCCTCTCCCACTCCCCCTGCTTGTGTTCCCTCTCTCTCTCTCTCTCTGTCAAATAAATAAATAAAATCTTAAAAAAAAAAAGAAAATACATTTTGCTTTTCCCTGCCTCCTTCTAGGGATAACAGTTTCTCCAAGGACCCCTGGATGCTTTTAATGGAGGATAATATTTAGAAACCAATATCAGCATATGTTGGGTGTGCTCTTTGCTCCTGAATATTGCTTCTTCTGAGCTCTCCAATCAGACAGAGCTATGAAATATAAGGATGTAGACTAAGCCATGTGCACACACATATGTGTTTTCATCTATGTGTATGTATACATATTTTTCTATGTGTATATGTATGTGCATGAATATATATGTAATACATATATGTATATATGTATGTATATGTACGTGTATGTAGGTGTGTGTGTATACATATTTTTAAATATATACATATTTAAAACTGAACTTGTATCTCTGTCTCTAATCTAGCATACAGGATTCTTGTTGGGTAGTTTTTAATAACAAATATAATTTATTTATTAGATATCATATTATTAGATTTCCTATGTCTTCCTGATTGAGCTTTGGTAATAATAGCTTTTTAGGAAGTTTTTCCATTAATCTAAAGTTATCAGGTTTAATGACATAATGTTCTTCATAATATTCCCTGTATTATCCTTTAATATTTGTAAAGTCTGAAATTATGCCCTCCCTTTCATTTCTAGAATTGGAAATCTGTATCTTTGTTTTTCTGATGGTTATGGCTAGAAGTTTATCACTTTTATTGATATTTTACAGTTCATTAATTATCTCTGCTGTTTTTCTCTTTCATTTCATTGATTTCTGCCTGTTTGTGTTTAATTCACTTTCTTTTATCATGATTATCTAACTGAAAGTAAAAATCATTGATTTGAGGCTTTCTCCTTTAATATAAATATTTTATGCTATAAATTTCCCTCCAAACACTGTGTTAGCTGCACCTCACACATTTTAATATATGATGCTCTCATTTTCACTCATATCAAAATGTTTTATAATTTCCCTTGTGATATTCTCTTCTATTTGTGGATCGTTTGAAAGTGTGCTGTTTTATTTCTACAGAGGTAGGCACTGTCCAGATCCATTTTTGATAATGATTTTTGGCTTATTTTTATTATTTTAAATATATTGAGTTTTGGTTTTTAGCCCACAATATGGTCTGTTTTATTCACTCAGTCACGTATACTTAATAATATGTATTTTTTGGTTTTTCTTGTCTGTGAAGTCTCACTTAGCATAGTGCCTTTTGCCCTCAGTTTTACTGAAGTATAATTGACAAATAAAAGTCATGTAAATTTAAAGTGTACAACGTGATGTTTTAATAATCATATGCACTGTGAAGTAATAGCCACAATCAAGCTAATTAACATATCCATCACCTCACAGTTATCATTCTTTTGTACATGTGGTGAGAATACTTCAACTACTTAGCAAATTTCAAGTATACAGTTGCATATTATTGACTATAGTCTCTGTGCTGCACCTTAGATCTCTAGAACTTAGTCTTCCTGCATAACTGAAACTTTGTATCCTTTGACCTTTCTCCCCACATATTGTACCTGTTAGCAAGTTCTCTTCTGTCCTTTGTACAAATTAGGTAAAGCTATTCCTTTGGGATGAAGCTGTCTACTTTCACCAGTAGAGGAGAGTTTAAATTTCATACCCCACTCACTGAGCATCTTCAAAGAGTTTACGGATAATACAAATGGTTTAGGGTTGTCTGGTACCCAACCCATGTCCTTGATACTTAA
Organism: Neomonachus schauinslandi; assembly: GCF_002201575.2. Classification (NCBI taxonomy): domain Eukaryota; kingdom Metazoa; phylum Chordata; class Mammalia; order Carnivora; family Phocidae; genus Neomonachus; species Neomonachus schauinslandi. Next base: position 136,430,874 of record NC_058409.1, on the reverse strand, counting down.
TTAAAATGTACTAAAATATGAAAAGTCAGAAAAGCACAGAGTAAGCAGCAAAGACCTCTTTAATCTACCCACAACTCAATGTGTTCAAAGAATATGAGTAAAGAGTAAAGACCTTTTATTATTAATTGAAGTATAGTTGACATTCAATGTTATTTAGTTTTAGGTGTACAACATAATGATTTGACATTATGAAATGCTCACAATAAGTGTAGTTAACATCTGTCACCATACGTAGTTAAGTAAAGACATTCAAACTCACTCAAACTTAGCATTTTTCATTAGATGTAATCTGTGTTAACTGGTGAGTTTTATCCCAGACATTTTTCTATTATACATCAATTAAAAAATATTTAGGCACACAGATATCTCTTCTATACATTTATTTCTTATATTCTATCATATTGCAAATAATTATTTATTCTTAAAATATTAATTGAATGCCTATCACATACCAGGCACTATTATAGGCAATTGGAATACATTAGTAAACACACACACACACACACACACACATACAAACTTATTTTATAGAGCTAATATTTTAGTGGTGAAATATAGAAATAAATCTTAATATAAAAATTTTTAAATGCATGTAACTGTTAGAAGGTGCAAAATGCTATGAAAATAAATCAGGGTAAGGAGAAACACAGAACTGAGGATACATATTTTTTTTGAAATTGTGATTTACTTATTTTATAGATGTTTTTAAGTAATATTTTTTTATTTTATTCAATTCTGTCAATTTTTCAACTTATCTTTTTTGGGGGGAATCTTTATTAATTTTCTACCTCGTATTTTACTTTGTTTCAACTTGTTTTTCAGGTTCTTTATATGAAAGTTTAGATAGCTTATTTTATAATTTTTTAAATAATGTATATGAATATAGTTTGATATTATGTATTTCCCTGAGTGGTAATCTAGCTAAATCCTATCAATGTTCTTGAGCAGTGCTCTTTTTGTTGTTTATATTACATAATTTTAATTCCTCATTAGCTTGAGTCATTTGGAGATGTATTTTTAACATGTTAAGTGTAAATGTATTTGTGTATCTGGTGTGCTATTTTTTTCATCATAATTCTGATTATATTGCTTTGTGGTTAGTGATTGTGACATGTGCAAAATTTGTTTTTGGAAAGTATAGAGTTTTCCTTAAAGGTATATCTTAAAGAGAACTTCTTAGCTGTCTTTCAAATACTCTTCATCTTCTTACTATTTTTGTAATTTGTTGATTCCTAGGAGATGTATATTAAATTCATCTGCCATAGTACTATATTTGTTAATATTATCTTATGTTAACTCAGATTTGGTCTTGTATACCTGGAGCTTGTGTTGTGTTGTTAATAAAAATTCACAGCTACTGTATCTTATTGATGGACTTTATTATAAGAGATACCACTTTGTCCCTTTTTATATCAGTTGTATTGAATTATATTTTATTTGATGTTTATGTTGATACAGTTTTTTGGGTGTTTTTTTTTGCTTGTTTTGTTTTTGTTTTGTTTTGTTTTGCCTGTTACAATCCTTCTCATCATTTGTTTTAAGAAATCCCCAAGGTAGGGGCACCTGGGTGACTCAGTTGGTTAAGCATCCAACTCTTGATTTCCGCTCAGGTCATCATCTCAGGGGTTGTGAAATCAAGTCCTATGTGGGGCTCTGCACTCAGTGTGGAGTCTGCTTGAGATCCTCTCCCTCTGTCCTTCCTCCCATTTGTGCTCACTCTCTCTCTTTCTCTCTCAAATAAATAAAATAAATCTTAGCTTCTTCACGGGGAGTTATGGGAGTTGAATAATTTAATGTATATAAAACTGTAGTAACATTGTTTGACAGGATGAAAGCATTCAAAATCAAGGATCATATGTTTAATATTTTAAAAATATTTTATATTTTAATTGATTAATATTTCATCACTTAATATCTTAAAATAGGTTAATTTATACCTAAAGTTTCTATTTCTCTTGAAGTTAAACCAAATTTGTAATACAAAAATGTAAAGCTATATTTACTTTCCTTTTGCTATCAGAGTGTCATGAGCTGTGTATCCTTTGAAAAGGAAAGAACACTATCTTACTTTTATTTTTCTTCTACATATAAAAGTTTCTGGCTGCAAACACATAATCTGAAAGCATGAAGAGGCATTGTAAGGATTGTTTAAATCATTTATACAAACTCCAAAGGGACTTGTCTTGTGAAGTGTAGAAAATGTGTCACCACATAATTTTTTATAATAAGAACTCTACTTCTTGTTCTCTAGAACTGTTAGATTTACTCTGAAAATAAGTCTGTCTTTAAAATAAGCCTTGGGATCTTGGACTTGAAGGTAAGTGGGAAGGAAGCTAGATTGTCTGCTTGTAGGCGCTGAGTCTATACTTGAATAAATACAAATACTTACCACTTACTGCCAGAGGTTCAGCGGTACCTGAGGCTTTTCCATCTTCATACCGTCCACAACCTCCAAAGGTACAAAGTCTTTTACTCACCACCTCCAGTTCTAACCCCATGAGTTCAACACTTAAAAATATGGGATGTATTTAACAAAGTGTTATGCTTCTGTAAGTATGCCATTGAAACACACATCCAAAGACAGTTTTTAAAATGAAAAAAATAGAAAATGGTAGCCATATTAGTCTGAAATGTGTTTCATTTTTCCTGAAAATATTTTGAAATCCTTCCAAGTCAATCTTCGTCCATTGAGAATCAATCACAGTCTTCTAATTTTTTTAGTGGTTACATGGACTTCAATAATATTTTAAACATCCCTTTACCAAATTAGTTTCCAATTTTTATTGTAATAGCAATAGTACTTTAATCAATGCACACATCGGTTTTACTTTACTTCTGTAAGATGGAGTCCTCAAAATGTAATTAGTACCTTAAAGGTGTATATATTCTTTGTTGAATTATTTTCTAAACATGCCATGGTAATTTGTATCTTACAAGAGAATAACAAAATTTCTCTTTTTGTGAACTTTTCCAGTCACTGGAAGCACAAAGCTTCCATATAAATTCCAACGTCCAGACAGTGTTACTTACTAAACCTAGTTGGTTATGCTACTTAAAGCTCATAAATGATTTTTCAAATAGGTTTGCTTCATCAATCACCTCTGGAAGCTATATATCACAATCACTCATTATGTTGTGGTTTTATAACCTTATCTTTGTACTTTAAGAGTTCTGCTTTATGTTTTCCACTACTATTATCTTTGGTTCTTTAAGATTTATAGCCGATCTGCCTTTCTCAGAGTATGGAAATTCGTTTAGCAAAAACACTCCCGAGATTTTCTTTAAAGGCTGCTGTCCCTTCATTCCACTTTATTGGATATTTGTTTTACCAACCTCACAAATTTATTTGCATTTGTCTGATGTATATTTGACTACCCTATGCCTTTTTCACTTTGTTTTCCCTTTGAGTTGATGTGTTTCTATTATAAAATATATAGCTGATTTTTTTCTTTAATCTGATTTAAGAGTTTGTCCTTTGACAGGCAAATTCAATCCAACTTTTATGTTGGGTTTTATTCCTTTACTTTTGTTATTACTGAGTAAGCTCTTCCTTTGCCTCAGCTCTACCGTATAGGCCAGGAAGCAATGAATATCCCAAGCTACATTACCCCTAAGTGTGATATTTGTCATAACAATGCTAAACTTCTTTGCCCAGATTAATCATATAATACTTATACATTCTAGTTACTTCCTGAAGATCAAGCCTTCTTATATACCCTTTATCACTTAAACTGTCTCCCTTATAGTGTTTTATACATTGCCTTACCTTTTGCCATCCATTCCTCTACCCCTCCCTAGCAAACTGTCTGCTGTCCATCTTGAATTCCCTCTATGTTTGACAAAACTGTCTCTCAAACCTTTTGTAAAAATATCACTTCCACCTACTTTCTCTAAGTGGTATCTTGATATTCTCTAAGGGAAGCCATATAGAGAGCATGTCTCCATCATATTCCACATACCTTAAGGAAAGAAGCTGGAACAAGAGGATAAAAACTCCTGCTCTTTTATAGCTTTTGTTATTCAACTATACAGTCTTATTTTTATCTCAAATTTACCTACAGAATTCTCTTTATTCTTATGCATTATAGATAATTTGAATATTAATCTTGTGTTCCAATCCACTCCAATTTCTGTCAAAACTCTGAAAGTATCAGAATTCATTGTATAATCCATTAAACACTTTAGAGGCTCAGTTTCTTGACATTTTCACCCTTGCTTTGTTCATTTATTCTCGCAGTCATGTTTCAGGCTACAGCTCACCTTCAGATAACTTAGGGATATGTTAGGTAAGACAAAATGGAGATAAAATATGTCTAGGCCCAAAGGAAGTTGTAGGAAATGTGATAGGCAAAAGATAAAATTATAAAATAATTAAAATTTAGAATTCTTATCGATTCGTTTAACCAAAATAAATAAAGCAAGTCTTCAGACTGGTGTCATCCTTTATGTAACCAGTTTGTACATTTTGACTACGAACAATTACTTCTGACAACACTTATTATAAGTATCTAATGCATTAACTTCTGCCTCTTATTTTTTCAGCTCCCTAGCTCTTGTATACTTACTTGTATAATTTTTGAACTTCAGTGGGTCTTCCAATGAATTTACTACACTGATCCCACTATCCATACATCCCTTCTAAATTCACTTGCTCCAGTTTAAACTCACTTGTGTAGCGTAGTTGCCATAGTCCATTTTTAAGTTGCTTCCTTCAAAATATGTATAATCCCTGTCTCTGTCTCTTTCTCCATCCTAAATAACTAGGAACACTTCAGTGCCAATTGATCATAAATATCTTCTATTATCTATATTTGATCTAAAAAAATAGAATGTTCCATGCTAGCTCTGCTTTAAGATGAACTGCACAAACCACAAACTGCACATACCCCACCCCAGCAGTTTTAATTGGATGGCCTAGTAAGTTATGTTTTGATTTTCTGGGATAACAGTATTGAATTTTCTCTTCTCTTGTCAAACCTCCTACTCCTCCAAATCAATTGTGTAGAAGTATTCAATTTACCATCAGGAGAACATTCTCTCTGATTTTGTAGACTTTGGTTCCTTCCGTAGACCTTCTTTCCACCCTCATTATCAATTTTCTATTCTAGCAGATAATTTCTAACCACCTTTTTCAACCTTATTCTTCTCCATGCATTCCCTTCTCTGGTAAGGGAATTATCAAGCAACTACCTGCCCAAGACCAAAACTTAGGAATCATATATAATTGTGATCATTCTCTCACATCCTAAATACAATCTCAGTAAGTTTTATAAAATTATTTTAAAAATATTGTAATTGTAGTCAAGATCTCAACTCTTCCATTTCTACCTACCTAGATCAAAATATCATCATTTCTCTCTTGGAGAACTAAAACTCACCATCCACTCTTACCTCCTACAATCCAACAAAATAGATGGAGTGGCCTCCTAAAAAGATAAGTGACAGTATAACATCCTCATGCTTAAAACTTGCCAATGGCTTCTCATTTTAATTAGGAATAACCTTTCAATTCCTTTCTATTTTCTAATAGATTCTACAGGTTTTAAGACTTTTTATCCCTCTGATGTCATTTCCTACTAAGTTTAATTTTATTTTTCGTATAAAAGTATTTACATAAAAATGATCTTTTTTTCTTGCTTTGATCATGCACAGGAATTCAATAATCACAGAAAATCAGACATAACTTCAAATTTATTCCTTGCTTTTTCACCTTGAATGTTTTCTTCCCAGTTCTTTTTATAAATATTCACTCCCTATGATTTTGGTTTCAGGTCAAATACTACCTTATTAATGAGATCTTTCAAAGCTATTCTAGCTAAAGAAACCTCCTCCCTCTACCCTAGGAATTATCTATCACATTGCAATATTTTATTTTCCCCCAAAACACTCTTAAAATTTTAAGTATTTTTATTTATAAATAAGTTATGCCACCTCTTAAAAATATGCTTTAGGGGCCTCTGGGTGGCTCAGTCAGTTGAGCATCCAACTCTTGGTTTAGGCTCAGGTCATGCTCTCAGGGTCTTGAGATGGATCCCTGGTCTGGCTCCATGATTAGGAAGGAGTCCATTTGGGGATTTCTCTCCCTCTCCTTCTGCCCCTCCCCCAGCTCACATGTACACTCGCTATCTTAAATAAATAAATAAATCTTAAAAAATATATATGCTCTATGATATCAGGTGCTTTCCATCACAGTATCCTTAGAACCTAGAATGCTTTAGTGGAAAAAAATCAATAAATATTAATCTCATTAGTATGAACACATGCAACCACATAAAATGAAAAAAAAAATCTAACAAGCAGAGCACTACAGATCTGGTTAATAGAATATGAGAAAAAGGTTGTCCTGAAATGTCTGGGAAAAGTTATGTGCTTTCCTAAAAGAAAATCAGGAGAGTCATACCTCTATAAGGACATACTACATTTTGAGGTGCCACAGCCCATCTGTGGTCACAGAACAGTTTTCCTGTTGAGATTATCCGGGCATAGAGCTGTAAAGATTTAGAGTCTCAGTGTTTCAGCCATTAATTTGCCACTCTGTACACACTGTCCTTCCAGAATTCTGTTTCAAAATAGTGTTTCCCTTAATGCGTAAGCTTCTTTTAATTTTCTTTATATTTAAGCTTCTTTTAGTTGGTGTTTCTGTTACTAGCAGCTAAAAGCATCATAACAAATATGAATTCTTTTATCTGCTCTCCACAGAAAAACTTTTTAAAAAAACTGCAATGCTGTATTGTCTCTAATTTCTCACTTTAGTTCACTTTTAGCTTACTACAGTCTTGTTAGTACCCCACTACTCCAGAAGTCTACATATTGCATGGTCATCAATGATCTCTGTTACCTATTTCAATGAAGAATATTGTATTCCCATTACATTACACGTTCCAGAACTTTGAAGCACAAATGGCTATCTTTCCCTTCTTTGCATTCTTGATTTCCTTGGGAATTCAGTGAGCATTTAGTCTCAGTCTCCTGTCCTGGATGTTTTTTCTCCCTAAATTTAGATGCCCCCTATGTCTAGTTTTGTATCTTTATAAAAAAAAATCTAACTCTTCCTTTTGATCCCTTTCCATGACTTGAAATAATATTTTATGTGCATGATTTCAAATACATATCTGAAATCTCTACTGGGAAATCTCCTTGCTTGGCAGGTCAATTTGGATGTTTAATAGGATCACAAATTTAGTAAGTCTAAAACTGAACTCTATTTCAACGTCTTGAACCAAATCTGTTCTTGTGCCTGAGTCTCTAGTAAAAGGAAGTTCCATATGCCGGGCTATAAGAAAGAAAGAAAGGAAAGAAGGAAGGAAGAAAGGAAGAAGAAAGAAAGAAAGAAAGAAAGAAAGAAAGAAAGAAAGAAAGAAAG